>NC_133935.1:13177300-13485790 GCF_031877795.1 Strix aluco
GTAAATATTTCATCCCACTTTGGTTCCTCTAAAATATCCTTCAGCCCATTGACTGTAGCAATGGGTCAGGTAAACATCTTGACCTCTATCTACTCAACTTAAAAACCCTATAAATAACTTTTATTGGTTTCTGTCCTCTGCAGCTATACATAGCGTCACAGCTAAGAATGTCATTGCGCAAAACCGACAATTATATTTTCTTTATTTTTTCCTTTTTTTTTTTTAAATTTTATTCTTACATAGTTTATAAAGTGCAAAGACAAGAAAAGTCAAAAGGAAGGTCTTCATTCAAATAAAGGTAAAATCCTGCTGCAGACAGAAAAGTGACTTTGGAGGAAAATGACATCACCAGGCTCCATATTTATTCTCTTCAGCGGCATCCAGATCAAATTTACTTGGTTTTCAAGGTGATGTTTCTAACCAGCCAGCCCTTAAACTCAAATTGAGATCTGAAAGTCAAGCTGTGTCCTTTCTGACTCATGCATAATCATCCTTAATAAAGTTTCTACAGACAGGATTTAGCTGACAAGTTGGTGTTTATCATACACAAGACAAAAAGATTAATCCAAGTCATTCATCCATAGCTAGGCTGACTCTTCATCATTAATTGGTTAAATGCATGCTATCTGTAAAGCAAGCCAGAACAGGATGATATGAAGAGCAGATCTCCTAAGAGGGAGTTGTTTTTATATAGTGCTTTCCACCACCACAAATGCATTTCATTTTAGCAAAATATTTCCCAGACAACCCCACTGCTGGGCTCCTATGATACTAAGCCTGGGAGCAATCCCTTTCGTCTTCTTTTCCCCACCTTTGTGCCCATCTGGTAGCTTCCAAAGCAAAATGTGTTTGTGGGATCAAAAGTAGGGGGGCAAGAGAGGAATATGTGGGGCTCTGCTCTGCAAAGTGATCAGCTGGCCAATGGAAGATGTGGTCAGATTTTGGGGTTTCCAGCCCTGGAGCTCTCCTTGTTGAGCATGGTACCACATGGGGTTTGGCACACGACCCTGAACACCCTTCTGAGCTTCTTGACGTGTGCATTTGTGTATTTAAGGTACATGTGTGGCAGCCTGACACGGGCTGTGACAGAAACCGCCAGCGATCTGTGCGGCAAGCTGCCATCTTCCATCTCTTCAGGGTGAAGTGAGGATGCAGTTTGAGCTTGCTTTGAGATCTCACCTCTTTTTAATGAGTCTTGTCTTAAATGTTATTTTAATCTACTTGTCATGCACTTAGCATGCTGAGCAGTCAGGCGAGGAGAAGGGAGCTGGGCTGGCACAGGGTAAGTGGGATATGTCACTGCTTGGGAGGGCTCTGGTCCTTCCCCTTAGCCACACCTACCTTCCTTACTTCTGATGATGAATGTTAAAGGGAAGAGTGGATGTCACCTGGCATTTATCCTGTCACCAGGGTAACCATAGGAAACTGGAGGAAGCATATTCTTCAATTTGAAGCAAAAGTGATCCCTGTTAAGTAGAGAAGGGAGAAGATCATGTTTACAGGGAGCATTGCTTTGCAACTAGTGCACTAGAGCAGGAGAGTGGTGGCCAGTCTCTATTCCCTGATCTGCTGCTAGACCGCCTTAGGAAGCAACTTCACCCCACTGGACCTCAGCCTACTCACCTGTTATCGGCGATGGAGATACCTCCTTTGTAGGGCGCTTTGAAATCTGTTAGTAAAGAGTGCACTATTAAAGGAAGGAGTATTACTATCCCAAGGCTATTAGAGTTACTCAGTTTCTGTCTGGAGAAAGATGAGATTCTGTTGGTTTCTCAAACAGATGTGTAACCAGGTTTTATCTCAGTAGAAATGGCTGTTGGCTATTACCTTCAAACACTTCCTCACCTACTAGCGGCTCAGTCTAGGGCTCCTCCGTGTTGTGTCAATAGTGTTTGAAACGTGGAGGGTGTCCCTTTGGAAGCTGCCAGGCCTTCCTTTGGATCGCATTAGTAAGTGACAGAGATTGTGTTTCCTGACGCAGTCTGCCGCCCTGCGGTGTGACAGTCTGGGGCTGAGCACCCTTTATTCTCTGCCTCCATACTGCTATTCTTCCTTCTCCTTTGATCCTGCTCTTCTCTGCTCCCTTTCTGTTCCTTTCCCTAGTCCCATTTTGTTATTATTATACTTGTCCTTTTAAGTTAGCCTGTTATTTAACCTAACCTTCATCCCATGGCCATTTTGCATTGACCCTGTGCTTTCCCATGCAAATTGTACAGTGTAACTCATAAGGTTCCCTATCTTTGAAGAGCCAGAGATGGCCAGCATGCAGCAGTCCTGGCCTCCCACAGCAGGAACACACAGGTAACTGGTTTCTCAGGGACCCTCAAGACAGTGAGTGGGCAGCAGTCAGCCCAGGGTAAAAGTTACACCTTACCAGCAAGGCAAGGTTGGGAGGCATTTAAAGAGGGCTGGAGGGGATCCTCCTCTGTGTACTCTTTGATTTAACTCATGTGTGAGTTGGGTGACTTTGAGTCTCCCCTCCAGTACTGTTTCCTCACTGTCTTCTGAATCTCCTGTCCATCCATCAGCAAGACTGTACTGTGTGTCTCCCTCTGATCCTGTGACTGGAGACTCAGCAGCTCCCTTCACTCTGGGAATGCAGCTGTACATAATCTGAGAATATATAGGTTGTATATAGTGACAGATGCAGCTCCACAGTGGTCTCAGGACTGTGTGATTGTGGGATTTGGTGGTCCTTTGCTGTCCCAGGAGTAGTCTCTGTGCACACAGAAACTAAATAAGGATTTAGTCAAACAAATTTTTTCTTCAGGGCCAAAATGCCATGAAGACTTTGGAAAATATTTTGGAGCCTTCTTTTCTGACTATTATAGTATATTCTGATGCTCCTCCTACTGAGATTTTCTGAGCGTGTGAGCTCTGTATCTGTCTACTAATGGAAAAAGCAAGATATGAAAATAATCTGGAACTCATGCCGCTCAGAAAGAAGCAAAAGCCTGGAGATTAGCTCTGAGACTTGGGACAGGACATTACATGTTAATTTCTAAAGCAGCATGTTTGCAGAAAAGTGACTATGGTTTTGAGCTGCATATGTGGAAGCACCATATCACAGCTCAAGGTGGTAATAGATTTACTCTATACAGTTCTGATACATTCACACCTAAAACCATCACATCCAGCCTTGCACAAAACTTCACTAGCAGTTTCTCAACAAACTGAAAGGAGTTCAGAGAAGAGCAACAAAAATTATCAGGATGGCCTCAGAATTGATTTAGGTGGAAAGATCAGAAGAGCTAAATTTGGGTAAGAGATGATGAAGGCGCAGGTGCCCTAAAAGACTACAAATATTTGGTGGGTGTTAATGTTAAGAGGAGAAGAATGACTGTGTGATTCAAAGGGGTATATGATGAGAAATGACACACAGGGAAGTGACAAATTAGTCTGAAAACTACAAAGAACTTTCTGCTGTCAAAATATGTAGTACTAACTTTTTCTTCAGGTTTTGTCGTCAGTGAAGTGATAGGGTGATAAAGTGACAGGGGTAGGTAACGGGCCCTGGAGGCAAAACTTCAGAGGCTATACTGCATTGAGTCAGCCTGCACCAGAAGAGAGGTCCATCTGAGATTACCTGTTCATCTATCTGAGACAACTTCCATCTACCACATATTTTGTTTCTTCCACACTGTCAGTTTCCTTTCCATATATTCTGCCAAGCAAAAATAGGCCAAAGTAAAATGTCAACTGTCAGATAGGAGATTATAGAGACTGATCAATACTAGTTACTTTTATGAGAATTAATATTATGGAAAGTCACGGAGGTAATAGTCATCTGCTTCATTAGCACCACCAAGGAAGCCCTCTAATGCCACAAACCTTGTAGGGGCTTGTCATCCCTTTCACACTTGTGAACTTCTGGCCTGACAGAACAAGATGATCAAGAAATATTAAAAATATCACCTTTGCAAATGCACCGTTCATTCAACCTGTCCTCTTCCAACCCAACAAATCTAATTTGCATATGAATTTATTGCTACATGGTTATGACTTCCTTATTATGTTCCCAGTGAGTGTACACATTTCAGGAATCTTGTTAACATAGCCCGATCTTGCAAATGTTTTATCTAAATATCTAGTCTTCTAAAACTCCAAAACAAGTCTTAGAGAGTTCCTCTGCCAGTTTAAACACATTAAGATCTGGTGCGTTAACCCATCATGTGCCTTGCCACACAATTAAGAAGAACAGAGGTTGTCTTCTTCCTTAAGGGTGAAACACTTCCCTTGTGCCACTTAACAAATCTCTTCATTGCCTGATGCCCAGTTGCCTCTAGTAGGAGCCCCTACAGCTTGGGGACAAAATCTGCATTCCTTTTAATTTTGGTTTCTTCCTCAAGTAAACTTCAGATTGCTTTTGTTTTGTTCATGTGCAGCAGTGGACTGTTTATGTCCAAAGGCAGCGGCTCTGGATCAGACCTTTGGTCCTTGCTTGCTAAATATTTCTGGAGGGCGTTTTCAGCGGACGTGAAACGTGCCTGGGTGCTGCCACAGGGCTGCGGGTGAGGACAAGAAGCCAAGGAGATGAGCAGGAGGATGCCTCAGCTGGCTGCGGGTGCCGTCAGTTTCTGGAGGAGTGAGGCAAGCAAGAGACAGAAGTGCACGTCCTCCGAGTGCTGCTGCAAGGGTGGAAATTTTGGGCGCTTTTCTCTTGCTCTTTGCTTGACAGTTCATTTATTTCAGTGGCTGTTTACTCCTGGAGGGGGAAGATACATAAGGGTTCTAGATGTTAATGGCTTCTGCCACATGAACATTGTAAATAATCCTGAGAAAATTTAGGGGGGGGGATATGTTTGCCTTTTATCAGTTTGAAGTTTTCTTGAGGGAAAGGAAACACCACATTTCACTCAAGCTCTGCTGTCACAGGCCAGATCCTGACTAGACACCAGTGGTACCATTTTCAATAGCTGCAATCCCTCAGCCCAATGACCCCCCCAGTGAGCTGCTCCACATCTCTGTGGGGAAAACAAGCCCCCCCACACCACATGGAGCTGATAGCAGGCACAGGCTCCCCTCAGCAGAGGCAGTGCTGGCCCTGGGCACTAACAGGCCTTAATGGCCCTAATTGATGCCACCTGGGGCCTTCCCACACCCGTGCCCGGGGGCCATTTCTGCTCAGCCCTTTCTTAGTGTCAAGATACAACAATATTCTCTAAGACTTTCTTGTGCTCTGTCGTGGAGTGGTGGTCTCCAGCCCCATCTTTGGGGTATGCCATGGTCCCAGCTCACTCCTTACTGTGCTGATGGACCCTGTTACCAGCCCCTCATGTTCAGTTTTGTAGGGCTGTATCCCTCATGAGGCTTTGTCCACTGTTTGAACAAGGTAGGTGCTTGGCTGGGCCCTGTGGTGCATGTAGGACCTGTTTTTGTGCTCCTGGAGTCCCCTGAGGCTGGTAGGAGCTGGCACTGGGGTCACCCTGTGGTTCCTGCAGGCTGAACCAGCAACGTGGGCTTTAGTGGTGTCCTGGACTGGGTACAGATCTCCTTGCATGCAGGTTGTGTGAAGGCAAGCAGCAACTGGCTGAGACCCCACAGGGGTGAGGGGTGAGCGAGGTAGGAGTGTAAGAATGGTGCTGTTTGTGTGTCCTGGAGCGTGGCTCTGTGGGTACAAGTGTGGCACTTTCCTCAGGTGGGGAGCTCCCCTGGTCCGGGAGGTGGCATGGGAGTCGCTAGTGCTGCAGGGACCTCCCCTGTGTCTGCAGGAGTTGTGTAGCTCTTGGCTGTGCAGCCTGAGAAACTGAAACACCACGTTAACTTGGGGATGACATGGCATCTTTTTCTTTCCTGGCTTTTCGCTTGGCTTGGGGAGATTTTGTTGTTGGTTTGTGGCATCGTCACTTCTGGGAGATGCTGTGGGGGTTTCTTATATGAGCCATCTGATGTGGTGATGCCCCACTGGTGCTGGGGTTGCGTGATGCACTAAGGCAGGCTTGGCTTGTAAAGTAGCTGTGTGTGATCCTGGTAATGAAACTGGCTGCCTGTGAGAGAGGCACTGCACCGACCTCCTGCCTGTGGGGTGTTGATGCTGGGCAGGGTCAGCAGAGGGTTGTCCTCATGCAGGCTGGCTCTTAAACTTTTTTATTCTCCGTCTGGGGAGGCTGTAGTGTGGGGTCTCCATCTACCTGAGAGCTTCTATGGAAGCTGTCCCAGTGCTGGCAGGTCATGATGGCTCCGAACTTGTGGGCCTTAAGGGGCTCAGGGCCCAGCATGACTGGGCCAGTGGAACTGCTGAATGAGTAGCAAGGGGAAAGTGCTTTGTGTATGTTTACTTATGAGTGAGTGGAAACAGATTTAAACAAGAAAGGAATTTATCAGCACTTTCCCAAGAAAAGTCTTAGTTCAAGGGTCAGATGCATCAAGAAAAATGGGTTAAACTGAACTAACAGGCCAGAAAATGTTCCTTAAGTGTGTGTCATTTTTCCAGTTTAGGGGTTTTGAATGTGGGGTTGTTGACTTGCCAAGGGGGAAGTGGGGTGTGGGAGTTAAAAGTTCTCATGCTGCATCCTTGTTGAGGTCTTTACCCAGCAAATACTTCTGTATGAAATTTAACACCTTTGTGTGATTTCATTTATTGCACTGACACTGTTTACTGGGGCAGTTGCTCGCACAGGTACCTGTATGCTGGCACAGAGCCTAGGACTGGCCAGTCATGGAAGTTGCTGCTTTGCTGCAATATGTGTAATTATTCAGCTTATGACTTGGTCAGCAGTACCGTATGTGTCAGCATGTAATTCTTCGCTGCCCTAAAGTAATGGCCTTTGACCAATGGTCCAGGGACTATTTCTAAGGGTTTGTGAAAGGTAATAAGAAAAGCGAGGCTATTATCATTAGGCTTAAATTCATTATCCAGGGATCTATACTTCTATTTGAGATGCTTTATAGGTCCATGAGTTTAAATAGGTTGAAACCCACAGCTCTGACAGCTTTCTTACCTTTTGATGGTCCCTTACATAATGCAATAGCAACACTTTTTCCCAGAGTAACAAATAGCAAGAGTGCTACATCACACATCTGTAGAGCAAACTATTATAGGGAAGCTATAATGATAGCAGCTTAATTGAATTTACACTTTATGTATTATAAGTGAAAATATTAAATGAACCCTATTATAGTATGTATCACATTATGTGAGATTTTGGGGGATAACTGCTACTTTGTGTCAAATGTTGAGAAGAATATTATACATGGGGAAAGTATTAGAAAGGCTGTCTTTCTTGCATGATTTACGTCTAAGGTCTAGGTTTTAACGCTTTTGTTCATATCTGAATTTTATTCTGTGCATTGCTTGAAAACATCCACTTGTGGATGTGCAAAAAAGCCAATCTAGCTCTAAAAAAAAATTGAAATTTAAAAACAATACAAGGCTGACAAATATTGCCTTAATTTTTATTTTCTTCTGGTTATTGATCAATAACCAGATATTCAGGATATGTTTTCAGCTGTCTTCCACGAGTACAACTGCTAGATTCCTGGAGCTGAACCTTTAAAAGTCAAAATATTGTAGTAAAATATAAAAGGTTGGTAACTGGAGTTGGAGGTTGGCAGTTGGAGCATAATAGAGAATTTGATGCTACTCTTTGTAAATACTATAGTCTTATCAAAAAAGATCATTTTTGCCTGGGATATACTGTTAAAGTTGGGCTTGGTGGGACCATCATCTATACTGTGGGAGTTTTCTTCAGAAAAGAATCTAATAAAGCCTACTTGGAAGAATTGGAAAATTTCTTATTTGTGTGAATCTTGCATATCCAAAAGATAAAAGGCCTATGTGCCTTTTCAGCTTTATTTTGGGTGTTTAAATTTTATCTTAAATGACTTATAGGTCCTGTCATGGCAGATTGCACAGGGGTATTTTTATTAGGAAAACCAGTAATATCAATAGCTGTTAAATTTGTCTAGACAGAAGAAGAGAGACTAAAATAGCACAGTGGAACGTGGGCAGGAGGGAACAAAAGACAAGTGTATGTGTTGGCGGGGGGCAGTACACATGGCTGCTTGTACATTCAGGGCAAATCATCAGTGTTACCACTGGCAAAGGGAAGTCTTGAGAACCAATGGAGTCCCAGAGATGAGACCTGCTTGAAAAATGAGAAGGCAATTGTGGAAGGATAGTCCCAGTCTTTTTAGGTAGGGATTTTTTAGGTAGGGATTTTTTAGGTAGGGATTTTTTAGGTAGGGATTTTTTAGGTAGTTCAAGATAGGCACATTTTCTTTTGTCTTTCCTCCATTAAATTTAGTGACATCTTCATATAATCTTTAAAGTTGCTATAATGAAATCCTAGTTTTCTAATTGTTAAATGGAAATTTTCAAGAATGTATCCAAGCAAGTCATGGAAAGTAGCAGAAATAAAAAGCATGACATAATTTAGTCAAGAAAAACCACCTTTCTTCAAGGTAATGATCCTGGGATCTGATTCACCACTCTCCTACACTGGCAAGAGGTGCTTCACAGATGTAATGCCAGAGACCTCGTGCTGGCCCTTCCTGTTTCAAGCCTGGGCTCTGTAAAGGTCTCATTGCTGGTGGGCAGAGTCCTGTCTGGGAATAGTTCCTTTTAGTGAAAAAAATATGAACAGTTGTAACTGGTGTGAGAACAGATATTAAACTGACAGGATTTTAAAATGTATTATAAGTGTAGAAGAGGGCAAAGCGTCAGAGCACCTCAGAAATGTTGATAGCTATTGTCTGGCTGCACAAAAATATTTCACTCTGCTATCAGAATAATACTGGGGGGAAATCAAAGAAGAGTGAAAACTGGGACACTGGGATGATTGGCTTAGGAGTCAAATTCTTTTCAAAGCTAAATCAGTAGGGCCAGATATCAGAGCTTCTATTCATGTTCAGTAGTAGCCCCATTAAAGTCACTGTCCTTCTGACTTTATGTACAATTAAAAGGGTTAACTTTTGAGAGCCAGATTAATGGTATCAAAATCCAGCTTGTACCTTGACACAAAAAATGGAGCAAAAGACAGGAGATCATCAAGATCTCCATGGCTCTAGTGAGACGAAAGTTTAGGGAAACACATAGAAGAAGTAATAATAAACTGAAATGTAAAATTTTAGTTTGATACAAGACAGAATTGACTGTGGTCATAAGCTGTGGAGCTGGATTCTGAGGTATATGGTAAACCCTGGTTGCCTGAAGCTTTTAATTTGTTTGAGAAACTACTTAAAGCTATCTCTGTAATGTGGCTTCATGTATTTATCTCAAACTCCCAAAGTGGAATGCAGCATCAAGAAGAGAGCATGTTAGTGTAACCCCAGTGCTTGATGCGGTTCATTGTGTGTGCTTTGTGGTGCCAGGAAAAAGGCAACAGCTTCTTCGTAAATGTGCATTTTCCAAATCTTGGAGTACTATAGGGAAGATGGAATAAAGAAAAGTGTCATTTTCTGAATTTGAGAAAATCATGCTTAATTGGAAGGTATTTAATATTACTATGACAGCATAAGGATATGTGGAAAACTCATTTATAGCTTGAAGGCTTGCATAATTCATCAGGTGTGGGCAAAGAAAGTGAGTTTCACAGCATGTCCTCAAATGAAGGATTCTGTATTTGCAACCTAAATCACATGGCATTGTTTGTTTCCTGGGAGGGTGATTCCTGTAACCACCCAACTGTTAACTGTGAGTGTGCAATTAAAAATGTATGCTGTGTTTGTCAGCTGTTTAAACTGTTCAAGCTAGTTACATAAGGTGAAAAAATTCATTACATAATTCACACCATGAATTGCAAATTGTTTACTTAGTTACGACAGTCATAGCTCAAGATATTTGTAGGCTAAGAGCTAGTCAGTGAAGACATTTATGAATCATTTTGAATAATGAATAAATTTAAGATTTTTTTTTACTGCCTGTTAGCAGACAATTAACAAAGAAAAGAGGACAAAACTTGTCAAGTTGTATTTAAATTATTCAGTCTGCTCCAGATTACTGACTTAAACTGGGTAGCTCGGTTTGTACTATTGACTAAATTTGGCAGTTCAGATTTTGTTGTCGAACTCCTGAGTCATCTAGACTTTAGAATGTTTTTCTGTATAAGTGTATAATTACAGTGAGAAAATAGAGTAAGTACATTAATAAGGCTTAATTAAAGCATGTATATGCACACATACTCGTGTATACACATGAAAGCACCAAAACTTCTATCTTCTGATTGAGCATCAGAGACAGTAGTACTCTGCAGTGCAAATTCTCTGTAAACTTTGTTTAGTCTTTTTTTCTACGTTGGCACAGCATTTCAAACAGCCTGGTGATGTGTTAGCAGTTGTGCTGAGAAATAAGCAAAAAACATTGGTGTCTGAATTTTCTTAGTTAACCTCCAGCTTTTCCAATAGAATAGCTTGTTCCAGTTCTGTAACAAAAATAAGCTATATTAGTGCTGGGCTGTTTGCCTCTAACGCAGTGTACTGGAGTTTCTGCTAGTATGATTTTTCAGGAGAAATCTTGCATTTATTGCAATAATAATGTGAAAGCCTTATTTAAGTACAGACTACACCTTGAGTCTGTGTTCTAAAGGATTTTGTCAATTCCAGTGAAGTTTTATGCTATGGGCTATTCACTGAGAAGCTTTTGTGTCAGGTGTGGGTAGTGGGAGCCACCTGTTACAATGGCAAGGGTCTCTGTCCTCTTTTCCTGAGATGTAGGTGACTCAGCTAGCTAAACTCTAGTTCTGTGATCCTGTGGCCGGGGGGAAAATATAGGGTCTGGCTGTGTCCTTCCTTCCCCTCCACCCTGCTTTTCTCCAATCCTGGCCCATGAGAACTCATTAGAGGTGTGGCTGAAGGTCGCTTGTGCTGACGGCCTGTGGTCTGGCTCAGCTGCTGGGTTAGTTGAAGATAATCAGTTCATGGATGCATGCATCTCCCCTCTCTTCTCATGGCTGAAGCTTTTGGGATGATTGACAAATGCAGGGGTGCTGTTGGCCAAAGTATGTTTTCTTACAAGAAAAGTAACTCTTCTGGGGCTGGAATGGCTCATAGCAAGTTGGCTGTGTGTCAGCAGAGCAGCATCAAGTTGTCCTAATATAAAATGGCCTCTAGCTCTGTCTCTGTTCATCTGTTTGATGTAGTTTTCAAGTAGTTTGGTACTTTACAGGTACCTTGTGGTGATTAATGAATGTTTATCATTCTGGAGGTCTTCCAGGGGAAAACATTTAATAAGTACACAGGAGTGTTGTTGAAATGCACTTCACTGCATAGTAGGAAAATATGTATTTAATTGTTTCTGTAATTGCTGGCCATCTTTTCAGAATGTGAGTTGCATGTGCATCACACACAGAACATCTAAGTTTTTAACTGTTCATGTTTTTTAACCGAGGAACTGCTACCCAGCCTGGCAGGGGAATGTCTTCAGAACCTGACTCATGTAAAAACTTCGGGTGTTGGCATGTGTGTGAGCCATACCTGCTTTGAAAGGTGGAAATGGTCTCTGCTTCACTCCTGAGTTCAGAGACAATGAACCAAGTCGCC
Organism: Strix aluco; assembly: GCF_031877795.1. Taxonomy (NCBI): domain Eukaryota; kingdom Metazoa; phylum Chordata; class Aves; order Strigiformes; family Strigidae; genus Strix; species Strix aluco. The sequence continues at coordinate 13,188,779 of NC_133935.1, forward strand.
TGGTGAATGAGACAATGGAAATACAGAGAAAGGTCTATGTGGGAGAAATGAGTATGGGAAAAACAAGAAAGAGAAGAGATTGGCTTGAATGAATCCTGCCTTCTAAGATGTTATGGAGTCACTCAGAGATTAAGAATATAAACCTGAGCAGCTCCCACCCTGCTAAATACTTGTTGCTTGTCTGGGAAGTAAAGATGGTCAGCATGGAACTTGGATCTTTGCTGTTACCTGGGGTGAGTTGCACATGGAGAGGACATAGTTTGAGTCAGGTCCTCAGTGTTGTCCAGATTTCACCTGTGCTATCCACCTATCAAACAAAAGAAAATAATTTTAAACACAACTGTTTCCAGTCCAAAAGTCAGTCCTCACTCCAGTGTTACCTTCCTTAGAAGTACCTATGTTAAATATAAGGGGGTAGAGAACATTCAACTAGTGAAATATATTAATTTTTTTTTTTACACTCGTTCTTTTTTATCCTACTGATGAATTTCGTTCCCCCCAAAATAAAATAGTTTACAAGTTTTCTGTTTCCACTGAGATTATTCCTGGCCATCTTGACTAACTTATTTTAGCAAGGTAAGAGAAAACTCAATTTCCCTAAATATTGGCATTCCCTTCTCCCCTGCTTTTGTATTATTTTGTCTAGCTTTCATCATTATGGAAACAAATCTGTAAAACAAAATGAACAAAACAACAAAAAATAAACTAAGGCAAATACATGCAGCAAGAATCACTGTTCCAGATCTACAATAGAGTGAAAGAAGATGCAGTTCATTATTCTGAAATTACTTTGCCTAGTAATTTTTTACCCTTCAGGAGAAAATACTATATGAAGTATTCCCTGCTGCTCTTTTGTACAAGGCAGCACAGCTCTGGTGCTATACAGAAGGTTCTGAAAGGCTGTACTGAGTTAGTCTTATGGGTGGGGAAGGGTGAGTATAGTGGAATGGAGGCTAGAGGTGGTTGATCCTTCTTAAACATGTTAGCTGTCTAGAGAGTTCTTCAAATAATGTAGTTACTCATAGTGTCAGAATATACTACTAGTATATTTTTATATATTTTGAATTCTCCACATAGTAGAGAATTAAAATGTGTAGTTTCTCATGTGTTTTCCCTCTTCACTTCCAAGAAATCCAGATCATTCCTACTGTCTTCTCCTGACATCTCTGTGTAGGACTAGGGAGAGTTGCTGAATCACAGACATAAATGTCTTCAACCACATGTGAAAAAGTAGAATTTTTGCCCTTTTTTTTTTTTCTTGGCTCCCACCAAAATGTAGGACTACATCTATGGATTTTTAGGTTTGGCCTCGTTCTTAACCTTCTGTCTTTTCATAGGTAATAGTCTTGCCCCAATGATGTCTTCTTCTTTGCAGCTCTTGTCATCGGAATGAGTTTTTTCTGCCTCATTGACTTGCCACCGCATCTCAAAACAACAGCAGAATGTACCCTTTGTCAGTCCCTTAACTCCCTTCCATATCTGCTGTTACTTATTTGCCTCTACAGGGTGTTTTGGGATTTAACATGGAGAACATGCTCCAGAACTCACAGCTGCTGGAGTAGATTCTTCTTTGCCCTTAAAGAGCAAAGAGAAGCAATGGATGCACTTTAGGTATTAAGCGGTCTTGTCCTTTCAGACATAACTCTTGTGCTAGTTAAGATGCTAATAGTAACAGAGTTCACGAACCTCTTTCTTGTGGCTGTAGTAGATGCATTTGCTAACATCCCACATTTGGATTGTGTTGTAGTCACTTTGCCCACTTTGAAATCAAGGTAGACCACTTACTTGAATTTAGTTACTACAGTGGGACTTGCCATCACTACAGAGAAACTCTGGTGATGCCAAGCTGTGAAATGGAGCCTGCGTACCTGTCCTAACCTGCGTGAGTCAAAGGCAAAGTACTCAGATGATGTCTGGGCACAAATCACAAAGGCTAGAACAGTTATTGAACTGTTTACCCAGAAACTTGCTTCAGTTTCAACTACTGATGGGAGTGTTTTGAGTCACTTGAGAGAATTTGTGTGAGAGCCTCTGGGGCAGCCAGAACTCTCTCATACATAATTTTCCCCTTCTTGATGCTCCTTCACAGTTTTCACAACTAGCTCATTACTTAGCTGCCTCCAGCTGCAGCTCTCTGGCATGGATCAAAAAATTGAGTGGTTTATAAGCTGAGGAAAATATAAGCATCACCCTACCTCAAATTGATATTTGACAAGGAAGAGAGCTGAAAAAGACCTGCTAGTGCTGCTGGTAAATGTATGAAAGAAACGGGCAGCCACCTTGAACAGAGATTTGTCTTCTTGCCAGGGAGCCACAGGGAAAGAAACCAGCACAAGCTGCGTCCACTCACTTGAACATCACTCAGCCATAGTAAGTTGTGTGATGGCTTTGTAATATAACACTTCAGATGCCCGTGGTCTGTGAGCTGTTCTATTCAGAGCTTTAATTCTCAGAGGATGTGATTTTTTGTTTTACTTTTATGGTTGGTGGTTATTTAAATACAGAGTGTTCTACTTGGGAAAGAATGCTAGTCATGCCAGAGACTATGTATTGGAAATGAAGAGGGGTGCAGAACAGGGAACCCTTAGTGGTGCTGCATTTTCCTGCTCTCCTTAAAACAAACTCCTTTGATCTCCAGATGAAGCAACTAACACAATAGTTTGTGTTGATTGACAGCACTCAATCATCAAACAAGCCACTTGGCTTCTGCAAAGAACATTAGTTCAGCAGCACTGGCAAAGCATTGATGAAAGTTAATTTTAATTTAGTAATTAAGTAATTTAGAGCCTGGCTTATTTCTCTTTTAAAAGGCTTTTGTACATGAAATAAATTTTTATTGCTAATTCATTTCATAATCATCTGGTGTGAGTTCATGCTAAATAGTGCAGTTCACACTAAACTTCCTTTTCTGAAATAGGGAGAAGCTATTGCCCCCTCCTAAATACTCACGGCTTGTGATTGTTGTTTGTAGTTCAGAGAGGTGAACTGTAGGGCTAAGGAACTAAAGGTTAGACCAATGAAAGGAATATTTGGTTTTAATCTTGCAACCTTGCAACACGTTTCACTTCCTCTGATCAGGTAATTCATGACACAGGAGACTGGGTCTGCCTGCTAAGACACTCTATGGAGTCTCCAGCGGGACAGTACTCGGACTTTTCCTGTTGTGTTACTTCTGACTGATGGGAGCAGCGTAGCCCTGACGCTAATGCAAGATACACTCAGGACCTTCTATCATGCTTTTACGTGATGTGGCAGAGCAGTACAGGTCATGTGTGAATATCTCATCTCCCTGCCTAGGACTATCTGACTGCATCCCTGATGCAGCACAGCTGCAAGTGTGTGCATTCCTCCAAGTATGAGGGTGCCCATTTTTGACAAGGGACTTGAGTGATTATCCCTGTCCTTTCTAGCAGTAGGCTGAGGATCCAACAGGCACCAACATTCTCCAGATAGAGGTAAGTAACAGACTACATCTAGCATAGCACAAAAAGAAAAATCTCCTCCTAAAAATCTCATTAAGAATATCTGTGGTGACAGGAGTCTGCTCATCTCCTATTAGAAGTGAGACTGGCATCCTTCAGCTATCGTGCACAAAGGCCACATGGTATTACTCAAATTCACTTTATGGGATTAGGAGTAATAGCTGAGAGGAAATCATGCTCAGCTTGATGCCCAGGACAGCATATTTGAGTCTCTGGTTCCGCAGTGTCAGTGGGGAGAAGTTGCAGAGCTGTGCTGAAATGCTTCAAGTGTTATGCTGTTGCCATGGGTCATGTGCAATTGTTTGCAGTAAATGCCCTTACTGATTTTGTACTTTGTGGCATGGAATCAGCACTACAGAATGATCAAAACCTCAGACTTAATTTTTCCTAATCAGACAAAAGGCATTTGAATAAATCAGAGGAGCGTGCTGGGACTCGAAGAATACTGCAGAGACAATCTGCAGCTTAAATGACCATATACTACTTTGCCCTGGGACCTCAAGTGTCTACATATTCTTGCTTCCTCTTGGGGTACAGGATGCTGAGTCTCCTAAACAACCAGGACTATTTCAAACTCTGTTTTCTGCACCAATGTAATACGAATAATAAAATTACAGGCTTGTCCTCAAGGAAGAACTCTTGTGGGTAGGTGAGATGTGTAGTTGAGCATAATGAGGCCGTGTGGGTAGGTGAGATGTATGGTTGAGCATAATGAGACTGTTCCACTTGGTTATGTCTTTTCTCGGGCCTTGAATATTAGTAATATATACAGATATTTTCTTTCACTGATTTTTTTCTTTTTTTTTTTTTTAAGTACCTCTCCCCACCCCAGTACAAAGTCAGATTATTAGGTGTGGTATTGGAGACATTCAGAAGCACTTGAAATTTTTATAAAAATAGTAAGGGAATTGGGTCTGGGACAATTTTAATTTCATGATTGCACAGTGCTTGGCCTCATGGAGACCTGGTCCAAGACTGAGGCTCATAGGCATTGCCACAGCACTGCTGAAATACTGTAAATGTCACCGAGTCTGCAGGAGTAGAGAGCAAAGATATGTTCTCTTGCTCCCTTCTTTTGATGACAACCTAAGTGTTCTTAAATATTATAGTCTATATGACATGGAGGGCCACTTATTTTTCTTTCGAGTAACTTATTATCACACGCTTTAATAGCCAAATCTTTCTTCTGTAGCTGAAAGGCTGTGGAGGAATGGATGAATACTGTTATTTCTCACTCTTTAAGGTAACTTGGTTATTTTCCTGTAGGAAAGACTTTACTGGACGGTGGGAAATACCACCTAGAAATTTTTGTTTTCTACCTGCTGAGGGATTCTCCACTTCAGGGCAACTTGTTCACTCATTTTGTGAAGATAATTATTAAATCTCTGGGATTCTATATTGCCAAGGTGTCTTTTCTTTAATAGAATCCATTATGAAGTGCTGACATCTAGTCTCACCCCTGTACATGCTCCTGGCAAAGGCTTCTCTTTCTTTGTGTGGATGAAGTCACATTCATGCAAGTCCAAGCTGTTTGCTTTCTGGTATTTCAGGATTGGAGTATTTTACCAGTACTGTGTCACTATACTGAAAATGCTTACCCCTGTATCCTGCAGCTGCTGTGGACATCTTTAGAAAAGCTGTTTGATCCTTAAGGTGTAAAATACACCACATCTGCAAATTAGTTATACAAAGATGTAGAATGATGTTACCAATTTCAGAAATTGGGCTATTTTGTCTTTTATTCCTCTCCCATTTTCTTTTAGAGCTTTGTGCTGCTAGGTCCTTTTTCTTGCTGTTGCACAATTGTGTAGCTACAAGTGTAAGTGCTGTAACCCATCCTGTTAACCATGTAGGCTTGGGTGCTCTTTTCTCTAGGCATGATCATGCTAATCAGCTGCTGCAGGAGGCCATGTTAGTCTTTGTTTCTTTAGCTGATTCCAGCAATGAAAAACAAGTCTATTGTATGACAATTTGGGGCACTGACTGTTTTGCCAGTGAGTCTGGCACTTGTCTACCCTCACTGCATTTCTACTGCAGCATGAGACTAGCTTTTTGCTTCTCCTTCCTAAGTCTCCTTGTCCTGGGAGTGCTTCCCTGAATCTCAGCCATGTACCTGCCACCTTAATCTCTTGTACCCTTTGAGTTAGACTGTACCTAGAAATATTTTTGTTGAAAGTGATTTGAATATAGTTTGCTCACTGAGCTAGTACTGCAGTCTCTTCCTAGTGCCGCATTTGATTCTTACCCTGGTAGGTGGAATCTCTGGGCAAGATCAGCTTCCAGCTATATCTCTTTACTATGATTTTTGTCACAATTGTTGTAATTAAACTTGATATTGCAGAACCCTGGGGATAAGAATAAAGCTAATGGCATATTTTCTTAAAGGTTTGGATGTTTTCCAAAGAATGTCTTTTCCATTAAGTTGACGTGTTCTCTTTGTACCCTTCATCAGTGTGGCTGATGGTCCAGTGGACGCATGTTAAGAATCATCCTGGATCTTCTTCACCTGATCCTGCAGTCAGTGAACTGAAGCCTCATGCTTTTGGAGTCTGAGAGGCTGAACACAGCCCCTGACAAAATAAGAGGACAGAAATTAGGGGAGTAGGTTAACATCTGCCCAGTCCTTCTCCTAAGGCATGTTGTAACTTAATGTAGGAAGAATTTCATATAAGATGTTGGTCCTTAGGACAAGAAGTGATTACTTGCTATCCATGTTTTTATTGTCTTAACTTGGGAAGGTGGGAAGTAGAGATAGCTACAAGCTCTTTAGGAGAGACAGACAAGGAAGGAGAGGTGGTGGGGTGGTGCTGTGTGTTAGGGACTGTTATGATTGCTTTGAGTACAAATGTAGTGAAGACAGGGTGGAGTGTCTTTGTGTTAGAATCAGGGAAGGCCAACAGGGGAGATATTGTAGTAGGAGTCTGTTATAGGCCACCTATCCAGGACAGAGAGGTGGATGAAATGTTCTATAGGCATTTAGGTGAAATCTCATGATCGCTTGCCCTTGTTCTTGTGGGAGACTTTAACTTCCCAGACATCTGCTGGAAATACAACACATCAGAGCGGGACCAGTCCCGGATATTCCTGGAATGTGTGGGAGATAACTTCCTGACACAGCTGGTGAGTGAACCAACCAGAGAAGGTGCCCTGCTGGATCTCCTCTTTGTGAACAGAGAAGGACTGGTGGATGATGTGGCGGTTGGAGGCCGACTAGGGCACAGCGATCATGAAATAATGAGTTCTTTATTCTTAGAGAGGCCAGGAGAGGGGGAAGCAGAACTGACATCCTGGACTTCCAAAGGGCTGACTTTGTCTTGTTTGGGCACCTGCTTGACAGGATCCCTTGGGAGATGGTCCTGAAGGGTATAGGGGTCCAGGAAGGCTGGGCGCTCTTTAAGAAGAAAGTCTTAATGGCACAGGAGCAGGCGGTCCCCAGGTGCTGTAAGAGAAGCCGGTGCCAGAGAAGACCACTCTGACTAAACAGGGAGCTTTGGCTGCAACTCAAGGAGAAAAGAGAGTTTATGGCCTTTGGAAAAAAGGGCTAGCCACTCACAATGATTACAAAGATGCTGTGAGGCTATGCAGGGCAGAAATCAGGAGGTCTAAAGCCGAGCTGGAAATTAACCTGGCTTCAACAATCAAGGACAACAAGAAAATGTTTCTATAAGTATGTGAGCAGCAAAAGAAAGACCAGGGAGAGCCTCCATCCCCTGCTAGATGCAGGAGGAAACATGGTAACAAGTGATGAGGAAAAGGCTGAGGTGCTTAATGCCTTCTTTGCCTCACTCTTTAATAGCAAGACTAGTTGTATTGAGGGAATCCAGCCTCCTCAGCCAGAAGACAGAGACTGGGAGAACAACCCCCCCACAATCCAGGAGGAGATAGTCAGTGACCTGCTGCATCACATAGACACACACAAGTCTATGGGACCGGATGGGATACACCCAAGGGTGCTGAAGGAGCTGGCTGGGGTGCTCGCCAAGCCGCTTTCCATCATTTACCAGCAGTCCTGGCGGACCGGGGAGGTCCCGACAGATTGGAAATCGGCCAATGTGACGCCCATATATAAGAAGGGTCAGAAGGATGATCCGGGAAATTACAGGCCTGTCAGCTTGACTTCAGTGCCTGGGAAGCTGATGGAGCAGCTCATCCTGAGTACCATTACATGCAGGACAACCAGATGATCAGGCCCAGTCAGCACGGGTTTATGAAAGGCAGGTCCTGCTTGACAAACCTGATCTCCTTCTATGACAGGGTGACCCGCTTACTGGATGAGGGAAAGGCTGTGGATGTTGTCTACCTTGACTTTAGTAAGGCCTTTGACACCATTTCCCACAGCATTCTCCTGGCGAAACTGGCTGCTCATGGCTTAGATGGGCACACGCTTCGCTGGGTAAAAAACTGTCTGGATGGCCGGGCCCAAAGAGTTGTGGTGAACGGAGTTAAATCCGGTTGGTGGCTGGTCACAAGTGGTGTCCCTTGGGGCTCGGTTTTGTGGCCACTCCTTTTTAACATCTTTATTGATGACCTAGACGAGGGGATAGAGTGCACCCTCAGTAAATTTGCAGACGACACCAAGTTGGGTGGGAGTGTTGATCTGCTCGAGGGTAGGGAGGCTCTGCAGAGAGATCTGGACAGGCTGGAGCGATGGGCTAAGGCCAACTGTAGGAGTTTCAATAAGGCCAAATGCCGGGTGCTGCACTTGGACCACAACAACCCCCAGCAGCGCTACAGGCTTGGGGAGGAGTGGCTGGAGAGCTGCCAGTCAGAGAGGGACCTGGGGGTGCTGACTGACAGCCGGCTGAACATGAGCCAGTAGTGTGCCCAGGTGGCCAAGAAGGCCAATGGTATCCTGGCTTGTATGAGAAATAGCATGGCCAGCAGGGACAGGGAAGTGATCTTACCCCTGTACTCGGCCCTGGTGAGGCCACACCTCGATTACTGTGTTCAGTTTTGGGCCCCTCACTACAAAAAGGACATTGAATTACTCGAGCGTGTCCAGAGAAGGGCAACGAAGCTGGTGCAGGGTCTGGAGCACATGTCGTACGAGGAGCGGCTGAGGGAACTGGGGTTGTTTAGTCTGGAGAAGAGGAGGCTGAGGGGAGACCTCATCGCCCTCTACAGCTACCTGAAAGGAGGTTGCAGAGAGCTGGGGATGAGTCTCTTTAACCAAGTAATAAGCGATAGGACAAGAGGTAATGGCCTCAAGTTGTGCCGGGGAAGGTTTAGACTAGATATTAGGAAGCATTTCTTTCCAGAAGGGGTTGTTAGGCGTTGGAATGGGCTGCCCAGGGCAGTGGTGGAGTCCCCGTCCCTGGAGGTGTTTAAGAGTTGGGTCGTCATAGTGCTGAAGGATATGGTGTAGTTGGGAACTGTTAATGTTGAGTTGATGGTTGGACTGGATGATCTTCAAGGTCCTTTCCAACCTAGATGATTCTGTGATTCTGTAAGAAATATACTGTTCATGGTATTGTTAGGATAGTAATTAGAATAGAAAGTAAAGCATTAATAGAATGCAATGATCTATAATAACACTTGGATTTAGAATTAACTGTACACATAAGAATATGGGTCCAGAAGCACATAGGAGGCTGAATCAGAGTTAATAATTTCCAAAATCAAACATTACAGTTCAAGACTTATCTTTACCTACTAAACAAAATGAGCAACTAGATGGGGAAGGAAGGTACAAAACAGAGGAACAGCAAAAGTCTTCCAGGGCACAGATTCAGTTCACTGTACGTCAATCTGCCTCAAGAACACCTCTGTCCCGTCGGGTGTTATCAGATGCTACTGAGACACAGGCGTTTATTACAGCTCAGATTAGGAGTAAAGAGTAAAAGAAAATAAATCCTGAGCTGACGGTGTCTAAATAAATGCCTCTTTCCGTAACCCCTTCTCTCCAAACGTGAGGCAATGATCAAAACTGGTGAAATTCCAATGTAGAGTTAAAGGGCTATTCTGTACCTTGCAAATGGTGCTAGGAAGTGCTTTCTTTGCTGATCCCATATATGATGATGGGTCTTTGGGGATAGCTGAATCCTCACATCAGAATGAGAATCGTAAAGCAGGTTCTTGACTTGTAAAGGGCTGAATAACATTTATGACTATAAGCACCAATGGGATTCTGCTGGTCTTTCAGGAGTAGGGATGTGGGACAAGATGGATAATGACAAATGTCTTCAGAGGTACGATGCTTACCTTTTAGATAATATTTCTTTCTGCCATCAATAGAGTTATATTAACTAATGGTACTCTGTATTTTGAATCACATCTTTCAGGCTATGAATCCTTCTTGACAGGCAGCAGAAATATTTAGTCCAGCTTGCCCTGGCCAGAACTTCTAACATTGTAAGGAGTGGGAGATTTTTATAGTGTGACCTTCTAATTTGATTTGTCATTTCAGACGGGAAGATGTAAGTAGTAGTAGATTACATTTACCAAATGACAAGAGGATGTTATAGGCAAGGAAACATCATGCCACAACAGCCTCCCAAAGCAAAGCAACATCTACCTCTCTATGCAAAAACCCCCAAACCCAACAGCAGCAACAAAAGCCCAGTCTGCTCCCCAATCTGCACTGACCCATCAGCAGACAGTAGTAGTCTACTGGATGAGAAATTCTCATCCCACAGTAGTCTTTCTACATTTAAATGTACACCAGCTCTGGGTCTAAGCTAGGGTCATGTGGTTTTACAACAACCTGTAACTTTTTTTGGCATGTAAAAAAAAGTAATAGGTGCTATTAGTGCTACCTGAGTTTTTTCTACTTTGTTTTGCTGCCCTGTTACATAAGCAGGGCTTGCTTTTGCCATTTTTTAATTTCTGTATTAAATGGCATGTCTTATAGATGTCTTAAAAGAAATGCCATGAATCTTAGCTAATGTGCTTGGAGACTAGATGCCTTTGGGATTTAGTTAGAGTAACTTAATTCCTCATTGGAGACCATGCTGGGAATGGGTATTCTCACTTCTAACGTTCCCGTAGCTGGCAGCTATTGGCAAACCCTGGTCCTCCCAGCTTTGTATTGGGAATAAGCAAAGGGAAAGTTGGGGCTGGAGATAAGTTGGCCCATTCTCAGTTTCTGGCCCCCTCTACCTCCGTACAAGGGTATTTATCCTTTCAGTATTTTCAGCCACTCTTAAACATGTCTTGCTCATTTGATGCAGAGTGTCTGCAGTAATGTTGAGATTCTAGCCCTAAGTTGTTGACTTAAGTACCTTTGAGTGCAGCCAGAACTTGATGCTAGCACCAAAAATGAATTATTATAGCATTTGTAGAGAGGCACTCAATGTCTAAGCCTTCTGGACACACGGTATATGATGGTATTGCAAAACTCATCACTGGATAAGTGAGGGCACAGTCCAGTCAATTGGAAAAATGTTTTTGATCACATCCACCAACCTTCCCTATTTCAAATACTTCTTCAAGAATCATTTCCTTCTGTAAGGGAGAAACCACTTATTTCAGACAGCTGCAGAGAGATTAACAATATCTGTGGTTCATAGGTTTTTAGAATGACCAAATTGTGCTTTAGCTCATCTTGGATTTCACAGTACAGTTGTCTGATCTTATTACCACCATCTTTATCGTCTTCTCCCTTTCCCTCTAGTTGTGTCTTTCAGTTTGTTTGACTATTCAAGGACTACTTTTTAAATACTTACACAATATTTAATTTCTTTAGGCCTTTATTTGATTCAAACCCTCATGTACGATAGTAAGTCCAGTTACAATAGTGCAGCAAACGGCCTTGCAAGGAAAGGGCAGTCAGCTGTGAAATCTTTTGTCCCTCTGAATGCATACTCCTTTACAAAGGAAGATGGAGCATCCTTGTAATTTAGTGATGGCGACTCACCAGTTAATGAATAACTTGAACAAGGACAATGCTGGGAATGACGTTAGGGGGAAAGAGTGTGGTCAAACATGAAACTACTCCTTACTTTGGAGAGCCATTATACATCCTGTCTTTATAATTTAATGGTCTCTACTTGTCAGTAAACAGTTCCAAGGTTTATTTCAAGGTAGTTTCAGTAGCTTTTTGTCCATCAGGCTGCATCATCTGAGTAGATATTCAGCTGGTAGAGTTTATGGGGCAAGAGACATCATGAATTTGCAGGGGAAACTCTGATCTTGTCTGTTGGCTTTACACTGCCCATACATTTAATAACTGCGGGATACCTTTGGGAAATACTTTTTTTTTTTTTTTGTATGAAGTAATGTCGTGAAAATGTCTGGCTTCTAACCATACTACCGTAACAGTTATTTCAAATAACTAGAATGGGGACAACATTAAAAAAAAAAAAGATAGTGAATCTTAGGGAATCCAGAAGATAAGGATGTACTTATTAAGAAAGGAATCTTTCCACCAAAGAGACAATATGTCCAAAGTCTTCTGTTTGCATAGTTTTAAAGTCTCAATAGAGTTCTTGATGGATGGAGATAGTCTGTCTTGTCAGCAAAGGAGGTTACAAGCTCAGTTCACAGTAGATTGAGAGAATGGTTGATGAGCATAGCAGGGTGCACCTTTTCTGGTCTATCTGTGCTGTAGTCTTCTCATGGGGAAAAAAGCCAGCCTTGCAGAAAATCTGATGCTGAATTTGTTCCTCACTTATTTCTTTGATAGGCTAGTTGCCTGCTGGTAGTGTTTTTGGAACTGCAAAAACTTTCAAATCCTGTGGTTTTTCATAGTTACTTTTTCTTTAAAATGTGATCCATGCTAACGGTGTTGTGCTTTCCCAAATTTAAGGCAAGCCGATTCACTTCTTGCATGTAACCATGAGAGTTAGGAAACCATATCTTAACTTCAGTATATAAGCAAAATGCTTTTTGACTATGTGCCACTCCTTAAGATAGGGGAAAAAATATAGTTGTTATTCTAAAAATGAGTTTCCTTAGTTTTGATTCCTGTGATCCCCTAACATATGACCCCTGCCAAGAACTTTATCCTTCTTTCCTCTTTTTCTTAACCACAATTTGTTCTAGTTGTGAAACTCCTCCCCCCAGCAAGCTCAGTCGAGGAACAAAACCTGTGTGGAAATAGTGTCATATAGATATGTTGCATAGTCCACATATGTCCTTTCATTTAAGTGATGTTCTTAAGAGACTGCTGTAGGTGCTGGATGAGGCTGAGCCTATAAGCGGGACCTCCTGGGAGATTAGTCTGTGTTAGGTCTCAGTTTCAGTTCCCTAATGTGAGATGCAAAGCGTCTGAATGATTCTCTGTCACGTTGTGATTTCTGCTGTTTGAACATGAGGTTGAAGTGCTACAAGAAAGCTAAGTGCTTTCTCCAGCTCAGCAATTTGTGGAGCTAGCTGTAAACAAACAGTATAGAGACACAGAGAAGGGGGTATGTTCCTCTCACTTTAAGAAGAGGAGTATATGTGGTAAAAAGTCACATTTATGTTGTAAAGCAGGATATAAAATAGCTTTCCAAGCTACAGAGATAGGCATCCTTAGACTTCACTGTGCGTGACCACAGATCCTCAGCAGAATTAGTGATATCGGTGGACCCATCCTTATTTTCTTCTTGGCAGTCTGGGACCCTGCTTCACAGACATCTCTTTGAAATAGATTTCAAAGCTCATTCAATAAATACCAAGCTTCATGGGAGTATCTTACTATGAGAATCAGAAGATGTACATTCATGTAAAAGAAACCTGTCCATGGCATAGCCTTTGCTGTGCTTTTTCTTTGGCTTGACAGCAGTGCTGAGATAATGCTTTGTTCCATGAACTATTGGGTCATCGGTGAGTTTTTACTGGTAATTGCTGTCTCAGTGACTTTTTATTGATCATTTAATTTCTGCCTCCAAACAAGTAGGAGCAGATATTTTTCAGCCCTTTTAACCTCCTTAACTTTTCATTCGTGCTCTGCTTCCCTCTCCCCTGTGGCCAGCCCAATGCAAATTGGTGGACAAAAAGATTAATAGAAGCAAGGAGATGCCTTCCTCCTCTCAAGTGCCCTGTGGCTTGGAGACTGTTATTAATAGCTGAAGTAAAAAAGTGTTTCATAACCATCCTCTTGCTCCAGCTTCCTTGCCAGCCCCCTTTCCTTGGTCCCTGGAGAGAAGGTGTGAGCTCATCAATTTCCAATGCAAATTCAGCTTTTGGTCTTGTACTTGGATTCTTTTCTTATCATGGGTGGAATATTTATCTTCTGCCAGCTGGTTGCTTTAAGCAAGCTGCTATTTGCTGGGATATCCAGAGAGCATGTGGGGAACAGGCCTGGCAGAAGCTGTTCAGGCACTTTTTTTTCCTCTACTCTGAAAATGTTGCTGTCTGCTCAGTGCATGCACACATGTCTGCACCTCTATCTTTACTCACACAGTGGTTGAAAAGGAAATTTAGATATTTCGGTGTGGAAACAGAAGTTGAAATTGAAATGTAGGTGTTTCAGTTTGAAATATTTGAAGTCCCTGTGTGGAATCTGGTCACCGTAGAGCCCACACATAACAAAGCTGTTGTGTGCGTCTGGAGATCCGTAAGCTTCACGCAAAGCTTCCATTTCATGTGCACTTTGTATCTCATTTTTTCTGTATCTCTAGAGATCTAATGGACTGCTCCTGAAAGTGAGCTGACAGGTTTTCATCCCAGGAAGAATGGGAATGGCATATTGTCATCTATCAGCCCATTTCTGTATGGATAGTACAGTATAGTAAAGTATGTTGGATCCCTTTAACTATACCCCCTGCTATGTTTTCACTGGGTTTTCGCAAGGCTTCTTTACCAGCTGAGCATTGTCTAACAAGTTTTACTAAGCTAGAGGCTCTGCGAGAGTCTTGATTTGGAAATAAGTGAGATGAACTGTAAAAGAAAAATGGGAGGAATAAAGACCAGGAAAGTTCTGCTTGTCACACTGAAAAAACCTTTGTTCACTTTCCTAATGAAAATCTTTAAGCTGTACATTTTGTTAATGTATTTGCTGGGTATGTGCCATTTCAGGGACAAAGTAATATTTATCTTATGAATGTCTCATGCTTTCAGTGGCTGCCAACTTGGTGAATACAAGCAAGCTTTTCCTTCAGGTAAAACAGAGGATGCTGTTACTTCCTGAGTATATTTTGCTGAAGTTCTGTGTTCATTACATTTTCTGGTGGTCAGTAAAGACATCTACATGTAAAAAGCAAGTTTAGGTGATATTGTAGTGTTCTGGCTATTGGAATATCCCTTTGCCACTGACAGTCTAGCAGGCTTTCTGCATTTCACCCAACAGGGAAGATATAGGTACCTAGTGTGCCTGTAAGTACATTTATAATAAGTATAGTTAGCAAATTATTATTTATTTCCATGCAGAAAATTGGCTCTGAAGCAAAGAGCTTGCAAGGGAGGAGAACCACTTGTGAAACTAGATCTCGTATGACTGATGGTTTCAGCTGGAAAAAAACACCATGAAATTAAGAAAAATGTCAGTGTTTTAGAATTCTCAAAATACATTTTTCAGACTTTCCATTGAAATACATTTTTCAAATTATTCTTTAAAGGTGTCAAAATAAGTTACAGATGAATACAGCTTTGTGGCTGTACAAAACTTTTCAGTTGATCTGAATTCTGTTTTGTTTATTTTTTCCCAGTTGTGTCAGTGTCCCCTGTCCTGTCCTATTTGTGAGTGTGGCTGTTGTGAGTGTATCACTGATGACTGCAGCTCTACAGAACTTGTCTGCAGACCTGTGCTTCTTGCTGTCGTACTCTTCATATGGTACCTACGGTGGCTGATCCATATGTTTCTCCAGTCTTGGAGATTAACCATCTAGGTAGATAAGGCATCCTTCCAGGCCACTTTCCTAGAGCTGTGGTCACTCAGGGCTGAATTTCCTTTGGCAGCCCTTGCTAGGATGATTCTAACTGCAGAGACACAGCATGCAGCACAGGTTAGATCTACATTTGTGGTACAATGAAGGTGGATTTGTAAGAATCAATTGGTGCTTAGGACCTGCTGTTCACTTTATGTTTTCAGGGAGGGGTGTTACTTCAGACTGGTTCTGCTCTTGTACTATTAGATGAATTCCCATTAGCTCATCTTTCAATTTAGCTTTATTTGTGAAGAATCTAGTTATTGTGGTCTTACAGCACATTGTGTTATGAACCAAAGCACGGTAACTAGAGGTGATCAGGTCATTTTCAAAAGTGCGCTCCTGCACATTCATTGTCTCTCCCGATATATGACCTTGGGTGGGTCTGCAAATGGGGAAGGGGACTGTATTACATCCCTCACTCTGATTTATACATAAACCTATAAGTGGTGAGTAGAAGCTGATAGTGCACCGCTATCCACTTGTAGAGGTAGCTGTTAGGGACTAGCAGCTTGGTCTTAAACACAAAAGACACAAATCCCAACTTGTCAGCTGGAGGGAGGCATCAGCCCAATTTCCTTGCAGACGACAGCAAGCAACAAGCAGTACCAGAAGTTTTCTCTTTACCTAGGACAAGTAGCAACAAGTTCTACTGGCAGACCAAGCTGAACTTCAATTCAGGATGATGCTGGAGACAGCCAGAAACAAATACGATCTCTTGTTCTAAAAATTTGGCCCATGCTGTGGCTGAAAATCTATCTTGAGCTCCATTAATTAGAACGTTGGTTTCTATTTATGCATAGAAGTTAATGAATATTCATCAGACATGTTGATTAAGGTGGTGCTATTTGCATATCCTTCCTAGATTTTTAGACCTTTACCCTTAGGTATTCTAGTATGCAAGATATTTATGTGGCACCAAGGGAAATTCTGATTAGATATTAGGGGGGAAAAAATTTTCATAATTAAGGTGGTCAGATGTTGGAACAGGTGCTCAAAGATGTTGTGCATCTCCATTCTTGGAGGTATTTAAAACTTGACTGGACAAATCCTGAGCAATGTGAACTATCTTTGAATTTGATTTTAACTTTGAAGTTGTTCCTCTGTTGGGGGGGGCGTGGGGGGGGGGGGGGGGGGGGCAGGATTGGGCCGGTTGACATCTAGAGGACCCTTCTAACACAAATAATTGTACGATTGATGCAGAAGAATAATGTTCCTGCATTTTGGGCATTTCTATATTTATAGGTGGGCACAAATATGTAACCAATACTTTCATGGTTAGTATTACTCCAGAGGTAATGAAATAATCCTGTTAAGTGTGTTGCAATACTTTCTGCTGAAGTTTCTGCCATCTTAACGAAGACAGTTACTCATCATGAGTTCACTAACTAGTCAGCGTATCTGATTGCAATTCTGTCGTAGCAACTGTTCAAGGTAGACATAATTTGTCCTCTTACCTTCCTCCAGGGTTTAGTTTGACCAGTTAATGCATGTTGCAACTGCAACAACAACCTTGCCTTTATCAAGGTACCTCTAGATGAGTTCATATGATTCATATGAAATTATTTAAGAGACTGAGGGCAGCACATACAGCTGAGGGTGATAATTCTTAAATTGTACCAGCCTGAATGGCCAGGGCTGGTTTGGAGGCTGCATAAAATGCTATCACAATGTAACAATGAACTTTTCCAAGGGAGACAAGACTTTTAAGACACTGACAGATTATACGTATGCCACATGCAATTGCTTTGTGTAACCTGATCCTAGCCCTAACTATGATTATAGCCCGTGGAAACCTTACTGAAATGTTATGCGAAGAAAAAACTATAAACTTTCTCTGCTCTACAGATTTTCTGAAGGTAATGTGAAACAATTAGAAGCTAAATGACCAATCTACATCTTCTGTCTGCTGTATAGTCACCCATTGAGGGAACAGTAACCAAACTATGGGATTAAGGCAATATCTCATACAGAAGGCAGTTTCTCATCATGAATAGTAAATATATGTAGTGAGTGCAGTTTGCAAGCCAGAGGCTAAGGTTTCTTTTACTAGGAAATGTTTGCGTAGTAATTCTCAAACAGATTTGTAAAAATTAGAGCTAGCACAAAGGGTGAATTTTCTGGAATAAATTGCTTGCTACGAATAGTTCATCCAGAGGTATCTACAGCACAGAAGGAGGAAAAGCTGCCTGGAGGTAGCAAAGGCTCGGAACATCCACGTCAGTCTTTTCAGGGAAGCTCATCATATCAAAAGCCTTGGCAGGAAATGTAATAAAACAAATACTAGCTGTACAGCTGGATCCTTCTTAGAAATCAACATACATACTACAAGAGAAGAATGGTTACCACCTGGTTTCAGATCTCTGCATGTTACAGAAAGTAAGGTGACTGTCATGTTAGTGCTAGCTTGTTATGAAGTCTGGAATGGCTGAGCCATAGTTCATCCAGAGCAAGTGAGCTGCTGGCTCTCTGTGTCTGTCTGAGATTCCTGATTTCTCTTACTCAAGGATTGCTGCAAAGAGTCTTAGAGTGAGAGAAATTCTTATGTGTAGCTGTGAGTTCTCCAGCTACCAGAGGTAACTTGTTCACGAGCGTTGGGCTAATGTGTACCTTAAGGATGGTTCTATAGTCTGCAGCCCTGAAAGTTGGGGGGTGGGGGGCGCAGGGAAGTGAAATCTTGTAGCCCTTGTTGGCAGGAGGGGAATATAGTCAGATAACCTGTGCAGGTAACTCTTCTGTGTACCATCTTGGTCTGAATCTGAAGTGACATTACTGACACTTGCTGAACTGCTCTCAGAGTCTACCAGTTTCATGAAAGACCATCTGAAGGACTACTTTCTGTTGCCAGCTCTCAGATGAGTTGGTCTGTATTATGCAGAAGACTAAACTATATGATCACAGTAACTGTAAATTCCTGAAACTTGACAACCACCTTTGCAAAAGTCAAGCTGACCTCACAGGGCAAATGCCTCAGGGCACTACTGAGATCCAAACTGTAGGACTGATGTGACCAATACCCTGGTGGCGATTTGAATTTTCATTCTATTTCTAAATTAACCATGGGTAAAGACTGTTTCTTGGAGCAGTCTGAAAGTGTTGAAATATTATTATATTGGGGGAGAGGGGTGGGACAAACCCCTCTGATAAAGACAGATACTGGCCCAAAACTGCTGAAAAATGTTGCCTGTTTACACACCAGATGAATACAGTATGGGTACCAGTGGTATGACCTTCCCTTTCATTGATCTCAACCCTGTTTGGCTCAGTCATCCCTGAATTACCAGACAGTTTGGGGTGGCTACATGAGTTGTATTTACAGCCCTAGTAAATGCAGTGGGAGCCGAGTTTCACTAGCAGCTGAAATAACATCAGGATATTGGGATAGTTTTGAAAATTGACTGGAAAGAACCGCACAATGTTTTCAGGTGGTATTCCTCCTATAGCACAGCTGAAGGATTTTCCTTGCAATGGAAAGAAAAGGAAATATTATATAATGATAAAGTGATAGTACAGAGCAATGCTCAATGGATATGGGAGGGGAGCTGAGCAGGGAAGTGGATCAGTAAGAAGAGTGACATGTTTGATGCTGTGAATACTTAGCTGTTCTGGATGAAGCTATCTCTAGTTTCCTTATCTCAATTTTACTTGCCATCTGAACTTTGCTGGAGCAGGGGTTTGCCAACAACAGTTACAGCTGCCGAATCCCCTCTGAGCATCTGTGCTTATGTGAGGGTGGTACGGCAGAGTTTTGCTCTGCATGCTTCTAGTTGCATCTTCCTGCTGATCCCTTTCCTAGCACTCTATTTGAACATGTCAACCACTTTTCTTTAGGGTTTTCAGCAAACAGTTCCCTTTGATCAGAGGAACAAGAAATATACTGCATCTGTGAGCGGAGCAGCTTTGTGGTGGTTTCATGTTTCTTTTGGCCAGCTATGACACTTTCTATGGCAGCTGCATAAGTGAAAAAACGGGTTCAGTCATTTGCTCTATAAATACTGCTTCCAGCTCTTTGAGCAAAGTGCAGAGCTCATCTGCAGTTACATTTGGTCTTTTTAAGTTAGTGCAGAAGGCTGGAGATGCTCCATAACTTGCAGTTACCCTATTGAGTGTATGGAAGAGAAGGTGCTTTGGTTTTTGTTCCTTTTTTTTTTTTTTTTTTTTCTTCATACTCTTGCTTCCCCTCCTACCCCAAAGACTGGAGTGAACATAACTATTCACTTATGTGAAAGTAAGGATTTCTTAGAGCTTTTCTGAGAGGACTTTCCAGGAGAGCGGTAGTTCTGATCCTTGCTGCAGTCACTGCCTCTGCTCTCCCAGGGGCCTCTAGAACTGGATGTTTGGGGGTCTTGAACTTAGTTCTTTCCTGTGGGGGACAAGTAAGGAAACATCATGAAGTATGAAATTGTCACTGCTGTAAACTCATCCTGTTCCTAATTTGTTATTGGCAGGTCCAGGCAAATGAAAGCCTTTTCTGAAGTTTCAAAAGCGCTCTCTCACCTCTGGCTAGATATACACTGATGCAGATGCATTAACTGAGCAGGGTCACTCTTCTGCACCTATGAGAGCAGGTTTAGGTAAATGGCTCATGTTTAAATGCCAAGCAATTGCAAACCTTGTCAGTTTGGGCCATGAAAAGCTTGAGGTTCCCAGTAAGATCGTGCCTGCCTCTCCTATCAGCAGTGGCCATGTGGGTGAATATGGCTGCATGCTTGTGGTGGTTTGACCTTGGCTAAATGCCAGGTACCCACCAAGTCGCTCTATCACTTCCCCCCCTTCCCCTTTTTTTCTCAACAGGGCAAAGAGGAGAAAGAAAATAAGATAGGAAAAAAAAAAACCAACCCTTGTGGGTAAAACAAAAGCAGTTTTAATATAAGCAAAGCGAAGCAAAGGTCCGTGCGTGGAAGCAAAAAAAGAAAACAGATTTATTCTCTACTTCCCATGAACAGGCGATGTCGGGCCTTCTCAGGAAGCAGGGCTCCAACACATGTAGTGGTTGCCTCGGAGGACCAAGGGTGACCCCACCCCCCTCCTCCTTTCTCCCCGCTTTACACTGAGCAGACATCATATAGTATGGAATATCCCTTTGGTCAGTTCGGGTCAGCTGTCCTGGCTGTGTCCCCTCCCAAGATCTTGCCCACCCCGTCCCACTGTGGGGGGGAAATGTCAGAAAGAGCCTTGGTGCTGTGTAAGCACTACTCAGCAGTAGCCACAACACCAGTGTGCTATCGACACCCTGCCAGCTCCCAGCATAAAACACAGCACCATGAGGGCTGCTACAGGGGAAAACCAATTCCGGCTCAGCCAGACCCAGTACAATGCTCTCTCCAGCCATTGCTGCTGTTTTAGAGTCTGAAGTAACCGAAGTGCTGGAAGCTAACAGAAGACGGCACTGAAACACTCAACTACATTCTTCTGAGTGTATTAAACTCAGTGTTCACAGGAGAGTTTAATAGCCTAAAGCCAAAAGGCCCCATTAGCTCATGCAGGCTGATCTCTGGTATATTATGGACCATTACATTTCACCCATTTATGCCTTTATCGAGCCCAGTAACTTGGATTAGACTCAAGTATTTGGAGCCCTCTAACAAAAAATTAATTGGCTTTACCCATTCTGGCAGTGAACCTATGTTTAGTGCTTCAGAGAAGGGTGAAAATTCAGGAGCAGCATCCTTGTCTGTCTGACCTGGGGGTATGTTTACCTGTGTAAGATAAGTAGCGGGGACAATTCCTAGGTGCAAGTGAATTCTCTGCACTGTGTTCATCCCTGTTGAGGGCATGCAGTGGCCAGCCCTGATATTTCAGAGACAAGTAGGAGAAAAAGAACATATCTCACCGTGTGCACTGAAGAGCATTTTACTTTCTGGTCCCCACAAACTCCTGGTTGGAGTCATGATGTTTATTGGCTAATAGCATGTTATTTAGAGGTGGGAACAGTGTTGAAATACATCGTGTGGCTGGAAAGGAGATCATAATGGAATTTACCATTTGAATCTGTCAGTACTTCAGCTACCATTGAACCATTGCCACTGCAGTTGTACTCCTAGTTCTAGACAGTCTTTAGACATGTACTTAAGTCTCATTAAAGCCATAGGAATGTAAGCATAAGCCCAAAATTATATATATGGTGAAGTGATGACCTGAATTCAGACCATAATCTCTCTTTCTGCTTTAAACTTTGGTGAGATAAGATAGCGAACATCTCACTGCATTACTGCTAACAGTAAGAATAAAAAGTTTGATGGACCTTGCTAGAAATTGGTCTCTTTGGTGTTAAAGGAGGTGCTTTCTGCTGATTATAGCAGAAATTATAGCAAATGGAACAGGATTTTTTTTCTTCTCTCCTTCTGTATGCTTTTATTTTAAATCTTGGCTCGTGTCCTTGTCTGGTATTCTATATAAATCTCTTCTCTGGGCAGGTATCTGATAACTTAAAGATTATTTTCTGACAAATAAGCATTTTCCATTTTCTTGCCAATGCTTCTGATCCATGAAAGCAGCTGAACAAAAGGGAATAGGAAAACCTATAAGATGGCAAGGTTGTGATTAGGGGCCTTTTTTAAACCTCTTTGCACACTAGCTGTCTTTTTTTAAAACACTGTTCTTGGTTTGAAACTTTAATTCTGGGCGTACATTTGGTGCCCAGATGGTGCAGACTCACACAGAAGCCCATCACGCTGTCAGGGCAGGCGGATACATATGTAAATATTTTGCCTTTTTCCCCTATAATATTTGGCTTTGTCTAATCTAATTGCTGTCAAAGGCAGAATGTGAAGAATGCTTAAGAGGAGCAAACAATGAGGACCTCAAATGTTTGGATTGCACTAACTTTGGAAGACTGCAATGTAACTAATAATTTCGTTTCATGGGTTTTCTTATTCATGCTGTGAATTCATGGTGTATGATCTAAGTTCATGCCAAGTAATATTTTACAACCTGAGGTAGAAACCTGTATTTCTAGTGGCATAACAGCATATTTAACCCCTTGGCGCTGTCGATATAAAGCTAATGGCTCTGCCTTTTGAGTTCAGGCTTGACAGTAAGTGTTCTCTACCTGTTTTTTGGTGAATATAGCACTCTTTCTTATTTACATAATTCATTGCTTCATTTAATTTATTCTATTGAGTGACTGTCTTAATGTATTTTTAATACATAAAAGCATTTCCAGCATAGCTGCTTCTCTGACCAGTGATATCTAGTAGCAAACAGTGTGGCCAACCACATCAAGGATACCTATTTTGTTATTAAAGGTCTGATCCAAAATACCATGATATTAATGGAACAGCGACTTTCATGAGCATTGAATCTGAGTACTTAGTGAGAAGGTCTAATAAAACCAGCGTTAATTGAGGATGTTGGCAAAAGGGATGTAGGAAACCTTGCTGTTTGTCATGGTTTAACCCCAGCTGGCAATTAAGCACCACACAGCCACTTGCTCACTCCTTTGGTAGGATGGGGAAGAGAATTGAGGTGGTGCAAGTACAACTCACAGGTTGGGATAAAGACAGTTTAATAGGACAGGAAAGGAAAATAATAATAATGAAGATAAGAGAATATACAAAACAAGTTAAACACAATACAAGTGCCCACCATCTGCTGTCTGATGTTCAGCCAGTCCCTGAGCTGTGGTGCCCCCCAGCCAACTCCCTGCAGTTAATACACTGGGCATGACATCATATGGTATGGAATACCCCTTTGGCTCATCTGGGTCAACTGTCCCATTTGTGTCCCCTCCCAGCTTCTTGGGCACCCCCAGCCTCCTCGCTGGCAGGACAGTTTGAGAAGCTGAAAAGTCCTTGACCTTAGTATAAACGCTGCTTAGCAACAATATCAGTGTGTTATCAACATTATTCTCATCCTGAATCCAAAACACAGCACTATACCAACTACTAGGAAGAAAATTAACTTTATTCCATCTGAAACCAGGACACTGTTTTTTGTCAATGCAGGAATGGTTGCAGTACCACAGGTTTCTGATCAGATGTGAAATTTGGCTAGGTTATAATTCTTGGAAAGCATCAGGCTATGGCAGACCCATTCCTCTGTGCAGAGAGATGCCAGGAGATCAGGGACTGAAGGTGTGAATACTGTAGAGGAAGGAAAGTGGCTGTAAAAGTGGAATGTAATAGTGTGACCAGAAGACAAACAGAAGCAGCACATGGTGCTTTTTTCCATGGAACGTAGGTGAAATCCTGACTACGGGGGGGGAAAAAATTGTCCGTTTCAGCCATTTGTGTTGCCATCTGAGGCTCGTCGTTCAGGGGTGCCAATAAATTCTGTTTCTGAGCCTGCCATGAAAGTGTCTGGGTACCTTCAAGAGACATACCATAGCCTGTCATGTATCTTTCTGTTTGTCTTGCCTCTTGTCTGTGGGGTGGAAGGGGGTCAGGAAAATTATTCACTATCTATATATATTACTTTTCCTGTGCTATTTTTTATTACTGAAGGAAAGATCAAAGACAGAGCAAACATCTATCTCCTGGAGCATGGGCACTGAGACATGTTACTGCATGATAAGCTAAGACATGAATTTACAGTTTCTACGCAGTAGGTGCTGGTATGCCTGCTACTAGCTCATGGTTCAGAGAAAATAAAATAAAGAGGTGATTTGCCACATATATATCTGATGGTGAAAGCAGACACCCTGGCAGCTACTGCAGGGCCTTTGGTGTATCATAAATCTGGATGTGAGCTTAACCTACATCTAGCTTGTGCTTGTCAGGGGCCAAAGATAGCATGGGTTGTCCCAGTGGACTGATGGTAGGGATTGCTTTGCTCCTAGCCTTTGCTTTTGGTTGTCAAGCCTGTCTGGTCTACAGCTGGGAGGACATGTTGCATTAATTTAACAGTACTTTCTCTTTTGCATTTTTGCCCTTCCCAGGAGCAATTGAGCGGTGCACATACATCAAGTACCACTACTCCTCAGCGACCATTCCCAAGAACCTCACGTACAACATCACCAAGACAATCCGCCAGGATGAGTGGCATGCCTTGCGTAAGTGTTGCTGGATTTCTTCTCCATTCTCCACATGTGCAGACTAAGGGAGATACTCACTGATAAATGAGAACAGAGGCTTTGACTGACAACCTGCTCAGAGCTCTCTTCTCACATAGAGTTTCTCTTTGTAGCAGGCTGATCGATTTGTTCTTAGGACCTACATCTCTTTTTCTGCTGCTGACTAGAAATTCTGCTGAGGCATGAGGAAGTGGCAGTGGAGAAGAGGCATTTGTATGCAGGGATTAATATTGAGTTAAATACAAAAATGAATAACAAAATCAATGCCCTATTTTTTAATTCAGTAGAATGCTTTGTGTGTGAGCATATTCTCATGCAGTTCATGCTGCTGCTGAGTTTCCTGCTTCCAGGAGAATTCATTGCTGGCTTTTATTGTAGAATATGTCCTGCTGCCAGCAGCTCCTGAGTTGTGGCATCACTGTGTCCTTTGAAGATCTAGAAAGAGAAATGCTGCACGCTTTAAGGCACAGGGAAAGAGCTTAGCCCTCAGTGATAATTGTAGCCAGTGGTCACCAACTTGTAACATTTGCTGAAGCAACAAGATCTGACAGGGATGGAATTGCCTTGGGATGTATTGGCAGGCCTTAAAGCTTTTCTCCTTCTCGTCTTGGAGACGGAAAAGGATTTTCACTGATAAAATGGAAGAGGTAGGATTTCACAAGGAACAATGCCACTGCAACTTACTCTTGTTACTACATAGTGATGGGGACTGATGAATGTCCTGAGCTCCTCTGTCTTGGTGGAAGCTGTTAACAGCTCCTTCAAGATGACAGGGGTTGAGGGGTGCTGATTCTGATTGAAAACCTTGAAAGGTGGTAGTGAGCAGCTACTGTCCAGACTCTGTCAGTCTGAGAAATGTGTGAGACCTCTGGTCTTCCTAGGGCTTTTGGTCTCAGTTTCACTCCTGTCTTATGTGGCTGTTGCTTTGGGAGGGTCCTTTTAACCTCTGGGGAGGACAAGGTGTAATGACACTGTTGATTTCCTCCTATAGTTGCATTGGTAAGGTCAGGCCTGGTTTGAGACTCATTGGTGCATGTAGGCATGCTTGGTCAAATCTGGTAAAGCATTAAGAAAGTTCTAGAGGGTCTTGCTAAACTAATTTTTTTTTTTTGCAATGTGTCTCTGTGGATAAATAAATATTTTTACAGTGACTTGACTAAGAAAAGGTGTATTGAACTCATGTCTCTCAGAAGGTTATAAGAGCCTGGTCTTGCAAAATACTGTGCTGGGCTTGTTTGTCCCTGTAATCAGAAGATCAGGCTGTTCAGTTCCCATCACGTTTTCTGCTACCACCTGTCATCTCTGCTGGTGTCAGTTTTATGTTATCATTGCTCATCTGTGGGCAAAAATAAACACACCCTGTGACCAAGACATCTTCTGTTAGGGTTCATAGGGCAGTAGGAAGGGGCTCTGTTTTATGCTCCTGTTTGTGTGCTTTTGCCACTGCTGTGAGCAACAATGACTTTTCTGCACCCATCCACTGGGAATCTTATTATTTAATGTAGGAATTATTGTCTTAAAGAAGTTCATCTTTACCTTGACAATGGCTCAAGTAGAAGGTTATTCTGAAGTTCTGTGTGTATTCCCTCCCCCCTCCCCTTAAATATCATTGCTAATATACCTGGCCACGTAAGACACTTGATGTGTGCATCCTGTGGTGGGATCAGCAAGTTCCCGAGCCTGCTGTGTTGGCAGCAGACGGGAGCCTTCAGTAGGACATTTGTCAGTCTCCAAAGTGGCAGTCTAGACACATTGTGCTCACACATTTAGATATCTGATTTTGTCCGAGGCACTTTCAGGGTGAGGCTGCCTGTTCCCTCCCTGGGGATGGTACACTGAATGTGTGGGTGTGCATGCATATTTCTGACCCAGATTTTCTTGCTAGTTCATGAGTCAGATAAGTGTAGGTAGATGTAGATAGGGAGATTCAACCTTCAGTTCTATCTAAAGACATGGAAGGAGAGAAATACTTTGAAGCTCTCCCTTCTCCAGAGCAGTTAGGTGCAGTACTGAGTGCTTGGTATATGGGGTTAGCCGCTGGAGGATCTGGAGGTCACTGCATTTAAGAATGAACTGAACCTGTATAACTATTTCCTGTGTAGGAACAGCAACCTTGCTGTTTTTCTCTAAACACCTGTTTTAAGACAAGGGTAGTACTGATCTTTTCCAATTGTGTTTTGGTGAGGGGAATGTTCTCCCTTTGCAGTGGAGTAGATGTAAGTAAGACTCTTAAATCCCTTCAGCAAGTCCCTGTAATTTTAATCCTTGCCTTAGCAGCTGACCGGGTTCTGTACCTCTGGACTAGCTTCATCCAGGGCACAGCTACTTCAGCTCACCATTGCTCTTTCTGAGGTAGAATAGTTTTTCCAACTCAACCTGGTCATTATTTTCCTCTGAACTATTTCTTGTTCAGAATTTCCTTTTCGCTGAGTGTGACAAACAGCAAAAAAAGCAGGGCCCAGGCCTGTTGTGCTTCCTGCTCTTGCCATGGGTAATTTCTCAGATCTGTAGCATGAGATGGAAAAAAGTATTTCCTGATGAAACACTGGGGCAAAATGGCATCCTGGAGAATTTCAGAAGAACGGGAGAGAACAGGGTGTCTGGTGCCTCTTCCAGGCTGAAGCCACTACTGCCCTTTGTCATATCTGTATTTCAGTAGTGGTTATTTTCTTTCCCTGGTGCATAGGCAGCAAACCCTGGTGCCTAGGAAGGAAATCTGTTGCTTTGTCTGTTTAGTGGGTGGGGGATCAGAGGAGAGAGAGGTCTAGCTGTGCCCAGCAGACTGCTTTTTTTCAGTGTGGCAGGCAGGAGTGATACTCCAGCAGTTTCTCTTGAATTGCTGGAGTGGGTGAGGGACAATTAATTTGAGGCTGAGGACCCCATGGCACCAGTCAGCACAGAAAGCAGATATTCCTCTAGCTGTGCTGTCAGCAGTGCTAGAAGAACCCAGGGGAGCAGCTGGACCTGGAGGAATGGTTGGAGCTGACTTTATAATTTTTGATTTTATCTTTTTTCATTCTGTTTGACATTTTCAAGATGGAACCTTTGCTCCAAATTGATTGCCTATGGCAGCATGAGCTAGGGAAATAGGACTTCACTTCTCTGCAATCACTTCCTTTCAACTATCTCTGGTTAAACAGGGATGGAAGGAAGGATGATTGTAGTATTGCCAGCTCTAGTCTGTCAGGAGATAAATGTTCATCTAATTAGACAAAACAAGCGTCTCTGTGAGCTGGGAAGGGAAGGGAGAAAGGAAGAAAAGCTGTGTCCAACAACTTTGAGCATGAGTAACTGTCTCTTTATAGAAGATGCCAGTGTAATGATATGATTGAGTCACTATTAAGCATTTACCCTGTCACGTTTTAGGCCCAGCTTTGTGCACAGAAGCTTGATCCATAGTTCTGGCTTCTGAAGAACTCGAGCAGCATCTGATACTTTTAGAAATAGAGGTATATATATTATTTGAATAAAAATCCAAGAAAGTCTGAACAGTATTATATTTATTCACATATTCAGTTCCCTGTGTTTTATGTTCTTGTAGGTTCACTTTCAGTATACTACAGATCTGTGTTCACAAAACCTGGGGAAAGTGATCATGGTAGGGCTTTGAGCTGTAGAATATGGTACAGGCATTGGGAGGGGATAGAGGCATTTTCAGGTGATGAAATAAGCACTTTAACTGGATACTTGTACTTTAAGAAAGTTGACCATAAAAAGGAGGCTATGTTGATTCTAATTTTTTTTTTCTTTTGTCCCAAAAACTTCAGGAAACCATTATCTGGTATATTATGGCAAAGAAGGTGAAAGGCTGTATTTGCTTTGAAAATGATACTACCACCAAGGCAATGAGGGCGTGTGCTATATTAAGTTTGGCATCTTCTAGAGACCAACAGTGCTGTTCCCTAAAGCCCCTGTGAGGGGGTAAGACACTCAAAGCCCAGGGAGTATTTAGCCTACTGCCTTACTCCTTGGAGAAAAACAGACTGTTGGGTTGATGCTGTTCTATATCATAAGAACTGTAGGAAGGTCATTCCTTTTTGGTTTTTGGTTTTGTGTTGTTTTTTTGGTTTTTTGTTGTTTTTTTTTGTTTTTGTTTCTTTTTAAAAAATAGGCTATAGACAACCCAGGCTATAAACTGATCTTCTGCAGTCGCTAAGAAACACCTGTTTTGTGAAAAGGGTAACCACAACATAGAAGATAGAGGCAGAGAGGAATTTCTAAATGTGCTTAAGCCAGCTATCTACATTTCATTGTCTTGCTGGGCAAGTTAGGATTAGAAATTTATTTTGAGGAAGCCAAATAGTGCAGAAAAGGAAGATGCAGATGATAGGAGAGGGATTGTCTTCATACTTTTAGAACCAGTCTAGCATGATGATGTCTTATTTTTGCCTCTAGTTTCTTTTGTTTAGACCTTATGCTTCCACGCTCGTTTTTACCTTTGAACACACTTATATTTGCTGTGGGACAACTTTGTGTATCCATTCCTTGAACGATTTCAGCAAGAAAACTGTGTAGGCACTACAGGATTCTGGATTAGCCTGCTGTGGGCTCAGACCTGCCTGGAGTTTCACAGGGCTGACACATGTGGGTCACTGCAGTCTTCCTCACTGTGGTCTTGGCAAGGGAAGGGTAAAGGGACTTTTCCAGGGCCACCTTCTCTCCAAAGCAGGTGAAGTAAGTATTGTGCCTTTAAAGCGGTGAAAATAACCAAGTTGCTGATGTGTGTTCTTGAAGAGTGATGTTTCTTTTTCTCTCAGAGAAAAAGTCAAACTACTGTCTCTTCTCTTTCTCCTGCCTTGGTAGCTAAAATGGGACAAATGCTGCATGGTGCTCAGAGCCTTTGTACTGCAGAGCTCCCAGTGACTTGCACTATATCGCATGAAAGTCTTCACATCAGGAGAGATGAAAAATTCTTCCTTCTCTCCAAAGCTTTTATTTTGCTGACTCACAGAGCCTGTCAATGAGGTAGACAGCTGGGTCTTTAAGTCTGTTATTTTTCCTTCGTTCCTATATATCACAAACCTGAATACGTACTTTGGATTAAATGTGTCCACAAAAGAGGGAATTTCTCTTTGCTCTTGTCCAGCTTGCTATTGCCACCTAGGCCTGTCTTCTACAGCAGCTGGTTTGTGTTCAGGAATATGGAAAGTGTGGCATCTGGGCAGACAGTGGCTGGAATTGCTATGGAAACTGATCTCCTCCTGCACAGCTTAGAAATTGTGTCACCAGGCTGCTTTAGAGAGGACCACGAATGGGTAGCTGATGCTTCCTGAGAAATGTTTAGAATTTCCTGTTATTTTGGAAATGTTCCTTGTCTAGCACTGTGGGATCTCCTTTGCCTGTCTCCTACCCCCCACTTCTACTGCAGCACCACAGAATATGGGCTCTGAATTTAGTCCATTGGCGTGGGGAGCTGCATTGTCAGGAGAAGAGGAACCATAATGCCTTGTGTTAATTGGAATGATAACGTTTGTCTGAGTTGTTGAAAACTGCGATAATCCTGTGTTTGTGGTGGTCTGAAAGCTATTTGCATAAAAAATGAATTGTGAAGTCAGAAGTAATAGCCTGGCACGTTCTGAGGGGAGCAAGTATTGGAGGAAACGAAGGATTTCTACAGGATATAGAGAGTGGTAATACTTTAATTCATATAACATCTACGCTGAAAGCTGAATGCATTTTATCAGCCTTAATGGTCCAAACTTTGCAGGAGATTAAGGCTTTCTCATTTAGGCCTACAAAGCACTCAAACACCTCCTTATAAGCAGTGTAACTACTTGGGAGGGAGGGGCTGGAAAAATCTCCATTTGTGGAGGTCAGTTATGGTACTGATGGCAGTGGCAACAATTAGCACTCTGGAAAAGACTGTAATGTCTACACTTCTAATTTCTATAGGCTTCCCAAGCCTTCTCATTCCATGGAACAAGATGCTGAGATTTGCACAGAAGCTCAGTTGATAGCTTGACAATGCATTAGTAACACCAGTAGGCTCATAGGCTTGACCCTGTCTGCTTTTATAAGCAACAATAAATATTTCATCGCTGTATCTGTATTAAGTGCTCACCCAAGAGAATTTTTGCTTTTGTTTTTTTCCTGGGTACTACCGAAAGCAGTGTTTGAAATAAATAGGCAGCATCCCACTTTTCTTGCTCCTTTCTTCCACTCTCTCTCCCATATTCCCTTGGGTCTCTTTCCATTCCTATCTTCCTCTACAAGGAAATGCTGTTTCATTTTTAATTAGCTACCTTGACCCCCCAGATGGAGGTACACCCTGAAGTACGACACTGTCCTGCTGGTCAGTGCCATTTGGCTGACAATATGATGTCATTCCTTAATGCATTGGTTATTAAAGCAGACGGGGCAGCCATCCTGGAGGTTAGTCAGGCGGCAGGTGCTCACATGCCTGGAGGTCTAGTGTTGTTGGATCTCCATCATATTTATTGTTCCCATAGCTTATGACCAGGTGGTAGTGACAGACCTTCTCATTTCCCTTTCTCTCTCTCTGCTGTAGGGTTTTCTTCATACCCTGCTATTTCAAGCTAAGATATAAAAATGTTTTTTTGGCATCAAAATCTAAGACCTATTTTGAAATCTGTAAGGGATTTTATTGCCTTCTGCTAGGCTTCATCTTAGGATCTGCTAATATGGCTGTGACCTTAATACCTATGCTAGTGAATAGCTTTCCCAACTGCATACTACTTTTTATTTCCCATACTACCTTTGCTTCTTAGAGACAGAAGAGCAGGGAAGAGTAAGGGAGGAGTACTCAGTAGACTCAGTAGATTTCCCAGTCCTGAGCTGACAGGGGTGTCTGAGTAGAAAACATGGCCAAGGTTTGGAAAGGGAGGCAATGAGGACAAGGAAAAGGGTAAAACTTTGTGCTGGTGAGTTGGGAGAGGTGAGACAAGGGATTACTGACCATTGAGACTGGGATAAGGGCTAGAGCGGTCAACTGGAACAATTTGGTAGGGAAGGTGCAAAAATGGCCAAACTCTGTGGTTTGTGTGTGTTGGAGTGGGGTGGGGAATGAACAGGGAAGGATCCCCTCCAAAGCCCTGTTCAAAGTGCACAAGTCAGGAGTCTTACTGTACATCTTCTGCAAACGCATGTGTGGCAGAGGGAAGGTCTCATCCTGCTCCCTCAGCTAGCAGGTTCTTTCCCCAGCTCATGTTACAGGGAGCTCACAGGCAAATCAGAAGAGTCTTATTCTGCTGATGAACCACTTGCTCTTCTGAGTTAGTAAGAAACCCCACACTAGGATTCCTGCTTTTGCAGGTTGTTGTTTGTTTTAAAGTTAAGAACTTAAAATCAGATGAGCATTTTTGAGGTTGCAAATAAAAGCATGTAAAGTTAGGAGATGACACAGTTCAGGCTGCATACTTGGCCTTAATTTATCTCCTCTGAGCATGCTTATTATCAAGTCTTTAATTACTGTAATCACATCCTGTGTTTTCCACAGGACCCCTGCCTTGTTCCATATACAATACATTTGGGGTATTCTGTTTCCATTCAGTGATGTCTTCGATGTTTGGTTTCTTTTTCATTGCTTAATGTATGGCTGCTGGCCTTTTTATTGCAGAATACACAGCTCCTGATCCAAAGACAGAGTTCATGAGCTTTGTCACATTTCTAATTATTGTACTGAAGCGTGGTATGTCTAATAACCTTTTGAGGTACGCTATAATTTCCATTTTAGTTCTGGCAATCAAAGTTAACTGGTTTGGGTGGTTTTGGGTGTCCAGTTGGGGATGATGAAGACTTGGGTTTTACAGTACTTAGCCTTTTGTATGTTCAGAGCACAGCTCCCACTGACTTTCAGAGCAACTGTAAGTGCTTCCTACCCTGTAAATCAGACTTCAAATGGTCACCCAACTCACACTGGGTCAGGGTAAATGAGGAAAACATGGCTAGGCACCACCTCTAAAGATATTTCTTAGACTAATTGACTTATCATCACCATGGACTTTTGGGGTAAGTGTAGAGGCAAGTGCTTGTTTGAGAGGGAGGAGGAGCTGTATGTCAGCTGGCTGATCTTGGCTCCGACTGCTCTTTGCGAGGGGTTGCACGTGTTTGCACCTTTCACACTGACCCTTTCAAAGGGTCACATTTTTGTATTTCCTACCTTTGGCATGCTTGACTCAGCAGCCTTCATGTTTTGATATTTTTTTGTTTGCTTTTATTTTTTGTTATAGTTGTAAGTGCAGGCACTTGGATTCACCTTGGTTTAGGTGATGTTTTACGTTGTCTCCCACTGTTGGAAAAAAGAAGACATGTTTTTATCTTCATCATTGAAAAGAGTCTTAGGGTATTTACGGAGCTGTTCTGAGTGCAGGAAAATTGAGAGCAAACCTCCTCCAGCCGTACTGGTGTTTTTTTGCAAAGGAGTATTAGAGACATTTTGCCTGTTGCAGTGTGGAGATGTTGACAGGTAAAACATACCATTGCTAATCATTTTCAGTCATTCAGCCAGTCAAAATATAGCTTTATTAATATGCATACAGAGTGCTCTGTTTCCCATTTCTTCCTCTTGAGAGACACAGAGGGGTAGAGATGGGCGTGTTTCTATGTCTCTTGGCTAATCAAGAATGATGCCTTGTGCGTTCTTAGGGTGAGAACACAAGAAAGAACAAACAGGATGATCTAATGGGTCTCTTCCATCTGACTTCTATAATTTTTGATTTATATACCAATTTAATGCCTGGTTTATGATGATTTATACCCCACTTTATTTCTACCCCAGTCTGATGCCCCACCCCACACTGTTAGTGAGATGAAAGCCAGCCAGTTAAATATTTCAAGGTGATTACGTGCCACATGCCACACACAGAGTTAGTAATGAGAAGTAAGTGCTTCCTTGCTTCAGTGCAAGAAGAAAGACTTAAGTGGAACATTTTGGAAATTAGATTATTGTGATTTGTTCACAAAGCCATGCACCATCCACGAGGGAACATCACAGCAGCCAGCATGAGATAGATGCCAACAAACTCTGAATCAACCAACCTGGCTTTGACCCTGACAGAAGCTGCAGACTGAAACCTGTAGGAGATTTTTATGTGTTGATAGCTACTAGGCAGTGGTTGCCATTTTAATTACTGTTTTGCAGTGATGCTCGTTGTACATTGGATTACAGAATAAGACTGATCCTCACGTGCAACTGGGATATCCTCCTACCCGGTACTTTGAAAAGGTCTAAAATGTGTGAATATTAATGTGTGAAAACAATAATGCAGCTTTACATCCTCGGAATTTTATGTTGTTAAGCGGGCCATGATGATTTCGGCCACATTGTCAGAGTTGAATGTAGTTCTGGCCCAGAAAGACTGGATGAAGCTGAAGGATTTGTCTTGGGGCCTATCCCAAGACTCCTTAATTGGCTGGGTGAATCACAGTTTAGCTGTTCAATTATTCCCTGCCCACCTCCAGGAACTGATTGCACAGTTGGTGAGGGAATAGGAAATCAGGAATATAAATCAACTTCAGGTATCTCCTGTGGGACTTCAAAGTTCAGTCTCGCAAATCTCATCTGGCTGCTCTGGATGTAGGTTATATTTAATAGAGCTTGAGTCTGCGTGTCCCTATGCATCACTGGAATTATGACAGCTAATTTGAGTCTATCTGTCGCTAGTGTGTGCAATTGATCAATATCTCTTCATAATTACAAACTCTCTCTCACCTCTGCTTCCATCAGCTTTGTCTTTTCTGGCTTGCCCTTTGCATCCCTGTTTCTTTAGGGCTTTTTCCCCCAAACTTGATTCTCATCTAGATATTCTGAGAAAGAAATCAATGGAAGAATATCACTTACTGACCTAAGAGGGACTTCTTTGCCATACACAACTAAGGCTGTAAATAATTCAGTAGGGTCCCTGTCTTTTCTTTCCTCCCATAAGATTTGGTTTATTAAAATTTTATGGGAGGGGGACATGGAGGTGGCTAAATTACTGGTTTTATCTGTTACAATCTTTAGCAATGCATTAGCTCGGTACTAGCTGCTCTTTACTCATCATCATAGGCACGTACTAAATCAGTCTTCCTTGTAGGATCCATTCTGCAGCATGTTATAATCACATACTTGAGCATGATGTAATGCCATTCCTTATAACTCACACTCATACCTGATTGTGTTGCCATGGGAAATAAAAAAACTGCCAAGGCAAGGCTTAATCTTTTTTTCCAGTATTGGGAGGAAGTCAGTAATGGCATGAATCCATATACACAAAGATCCTAATCAGAAGGGAGCAATAGGCTGGGAAATAAAAGTTTGGTTCTGCTTATATTTATACCAGAATAATAATGCTACTAAAACAAGAATAGATATTCTGAGATACAAATAATGTGAAATCAGCATCTGGGTGCAAAATATTCAATAGATTTCAGAAAAAGAAAAGTGCTCCTTGTGATTTTGGACTTTCTGATATTTCAGTAAAAATTAACAGATTCCACAATTACACTTTTCTGTTAATGCTGCTGCTGCCAGTGTGTAGTGCACCTTCCATCCTAGCCTCTTGAAACACTTGGGCAATGGTTTTACTCAGTATCCTTCTGAATTAAGCAGGGTGCTGAAGGAAGGAATACAACCCAAGTACACCCATTTCACATGCAGAAAAAGAGTTATAGAGAAGTTAATTGACCTGCTAAATGTCACACAGAGAGTGAGTGGGAGAGCCAGAACCAAAACTCAGGTCTCTGGACTCCCACTGCTGTAAGTGCTAGACAATGCTGCCTCCTGTAGTGCCAGAGATTATGCAGCATGTCTCCTAGAAAAGACCATTGCAAAACCCTATATCAAGGGTAATGTATTTTTACAGATATTTATTAAAAAAAAAAAATCAAGTGAAAGCTTACTGGCCAAAGCCAGAATCCATTACATACATTAGTGGTGATTTTCTTAGAAATAATGGCAAAAGAACCTTCAAAGGCTGGTAGTAAATTAAGGTATACAAAGTGGGGGTTCCTCAGCACCTGCTGAAAACCAGGTCCTCAGAGATATCTGAGGGTGAGCAACTAGAATGAATAAAAATTTCAAAAATTATCTCCATTAGAATATGTGTAGGTGCTGTGGATTTTCTCCCACATAGGAACTGGACTCTAAACCAGTGTCCTCACTGATTGTCATGACAACTGATATGCACAGCAAGAATAACATACTGGTACTCAGTTTTACCTGAAAGTAATCTCAACTGTCATTTTATTTGGAAAGTAATCAAATGAGTACATTTTGAGAAATAATAGTTATCAGTCCTGTTAGAGAGCCATAAAATAATCTGGAAGAAGAAATACACACTGAATGGAAAACTGTAGGGAAATAATTTCAAAATGGCCTTCCTGATAGGCCTTGGAAGAACCTCTCCTGTATGGCGAATCCTCCTTGGCCAGCAGAGTGGCAACAGCCAGCTCTGCACCTCATCCCAAAATGTCATGGGTGAGGAACTGATTAATTGACAGGTATAGTCCTGCACCATAATTATAACTGTGAACCATCCACTGCCTGGGTATAGTAGAGCTACTTGTGATTTATTTCAACATAAACCTAGGTTGAACTGGTCTTTGACTCATCTCAGGAGTATCTTCATCCTTCATGGAACTTGGCATATCAGGACCTACATGTTGACTATTTCTGATGTATTTTATTGCTGTTTAGGTCTTTGTATGAAAGCAGGATTTTTATTCAGTAAATAAGCCTTGGCTCTGACACTTAACCCTTCACTGGAGCACTAGCCCTGTGTACTGACTTCAACTGATGAAGTAGAAAAGTCTATGGGGACATCACTTCCAAGCAGGATCAGGTTTTTCACGTGGAAGGAATTGAGAATTTTTTTTTAAGCAGCAGACAATTCATGCAAAAGTCTTTTGCAAGGAACAGGGCAGAGAAATGCAAAAACTACTTGATATGGTAATAGGATTAGCTTTTCAGAGTAGCCCTCCCAAAGTTTTCCAGGAGGAATCGATGATTCTCTGAAGAGCTGAATTGACAGCTCTGTTAGGTGGAGTTTTTTGATGGATCAAGGGTAGTACAGGTAGGAGCACTTTGAAAGTCTGTGTGATGCATAGATGGATTAGATCATTTGATGTATCTGTTTGGCTGCTAGTTTGTAGGATTCTCTGATTAACGGTTCTGGCCTTGGCTTTCCATGGTAAGGTATCACCTACGCAAGTAAGAAAGCAGAGTTCCAGAGGTAAATGAATCCCCATTTTATGGCAGTCAGGTGACACCAAGTACAATTTAAGGATATTCTTTTTTTTATCACTATTGGGGGAGACTCAGTATTTTACTAGCCAGAAAAGAGAGGCCATTTGTCATCAGCTTATTGGGTTCATGATGAGTGTTTTGCTGTCCTTTTCTCACAGACCGGAGGAGCTGATCTGTTGCTGTACAAAAGCAATGCTTAGAGAAGGCATAGTAAATACTGTTGTACAGCATAAACCCTGTAGTAAGGTCTGGGGGGCCCCTAAACCTGGTGGTGTAGTCCCCAGAAGAGATGCATTAGCTGAAAGGGTTCCACCTGAGTGGGGGACCAGGGAGAGCTAATCCCCAGGCAGCGATGGCCTATAAGAATTGTAAACTTGACTATGAAGTTGGCAGAAGGAGCTTCAGTCAAAGAGGTTATAGGCAGGGTGCTGACGTGGCCCCAGTTATTTGCAGAGGGCTCTGACCCACGTGACAATCTCATCTTGGTGGGGTTGGGGGGAAACTAGTTTGGGGCAGCCACCCGCTTTGACCGCTGCCTTCATTTTGATGCTGATAGAAAGGGAAAGACATCTGGTGGGTGGTTGTTTAGTGGCATGGTTGGCAGCTGGAGGAACATTGCTGCTTTCCTAGTCTTTTATTCCTGTATGGTAGGTGTGAGTAGACAAAATGCTCAGGTGTAGGAGCAGGACTCTTACAGCCTTGGAGAGTGGTGAGTGAAAAGATGAACTCTTTATATGACTGGGACTCTGTTTCGTGTGTGTGTGTGTTTGTTTCCATGAGGATGCAATTGAATGATCTTTTAGTGGTGCCTTTAAGAATATGAATAAGGAAGCTGAGGTGATGTGTACAAACACCTGGGGAGAAGCTAAGAGAGAAAACAGAGTAATGGAAAAGCTGCTTTTCCATTAGGGGGAAATAAAATTTCCAAGGGGGAAATAAAAATGCAACGCCTAGATGCTCTTCTGTCTGTCTGTAGAGAGAACCTCTCCCCCTTGTTTATTATGCATCAGTGTGGATGCATTAGATTCATGTGAAAATCGGGCAATTTCCTGACATTGCTGGCATGGCTGAGACAATAACCAGAAGCTGTTTCCTCTGTCACTTTTCTTTTGCAGCAAAGTCTGCAGCAAAGTGAATGAGACTAGCATGAGTTTGCCATCACTCACTCATTACTTTTTGAAATTTACTTCTTGGTCTGTGTGTGTCAAGTGCCTGGCACAACCCTGATAAGCAACAGAAAGGTTGAGCAAACAAAGCAAAGCCTTTCCACAGATCAATAGAGATCAATTGCTTCATTTCGACTGAATGACAAAACAAAAACAGCAATTAAAAGTATGTTTGCTGGTAGCTCGCAGGCAGCTCCCAAAACCAAAGTACCATGAACATGAGCCAGCAGTGTGCCCAGGTGGCCAAGAAGGCCAATGCCATCCTGGCCTGTATCAGAAATAGCGTGGCCAGCAGGGACAGGGAAGTGATCTTACCCCTGTACTTGGCCCTGGTGAGGCCACACCTTGATTACTGTGTTCAGTTTTGGGCCCCTCACTACAAAAAGGACATTGAATTACTCGAGCGTGTCCAGAGAAGGGCAACGAAGCTGGTGCAGGGTCTGGAGCACATGTCGTACGAGGAGCGGCTGAGGGAACTGGGGTTGTTTAGTCTGGAGAAGAGGAGGCTGAGGGGAGACCTCATCGCCCTCTACAGCTACCTGAAAGGAGGTTGCAGAGAGCTGGGGATGAGTCTCTTTAACCAAGTAATAAGTGATAGGACAAGAGGGAATGGCCTCAAGTTGCTCCAGGGAAGGTTTAGACTAGATGTTAGGAAGCATTTCTTTCCAGAACGAGTTGTTAGGCGTTGGAATGGGCTGCCCAGGGAGGTGGTGGAGTCCCCATCCCTGGAGGTGTTTAAGAGTAGGGTTGACATAGTGCTGAGGGATATGGTGTAGTTGGAAACTGCCAATGCTAGGTTAATGGTTGGACTAGATGATCTTCAAGGTCCTTTCCAACCTAGATGATTCTGTGATTCTGTGATACCAAGGGACACATAGAAGAGCTCTTACCTGTATGTTATTTATACTGACCTCATCAGAGGGGTGATGTTAGCACAGAAATGAGGATCACACAACAGGTAGATGTGCCTTGAGGCATGTGTGTGGAGGATCCTGGCCAAACTATTTGATTAGAGATAAGTTTGGTGTTTTGTTGTTTACCAGTGGTCCATGATAATGGCTGCAGTGCCATACAGCTTTGGGCATATGTATGTCCTAGACCACAGCATCCAGGGCAGAGCTGCAGGTGATGTGGAGATGGGACTATACTTCAGTGTTAGTCAGTCTCTGTAATGTAGATTGGTACCTGATCACATGCAGCTGTCCACTAGCATAGCACATCTGGTGGACTGACTTACATAAAAGTCTAGTAGTGGGATGATTAGTTCATTTAGGTGTCATTAGATCATTCAATCAACTGCACCAGTGCACTGAACCCCAACAAACCTTGCAGGTATAGCTTGAAAGCAGCATAACGAGGCAGTGCATGAGATTCACTGCAATTGGTTTCCTGGCTGACTGCTGCATACTGAAAGGCTTGCTCACTGTTGCATTCAAGTATTGAAACATTGGTCTTGGTGAAGTAGTTTTAAAAAGGCCGTCAGTACATAGTATCATCAAGAAAATAGTTGTCCTGGTAGGATCACTGGCTACCTAGAGCACCAAGTTATAAAAACATTATTGTAGGCACTGTTGTATATACCCATCTTATACCCACTACATGTGAATGTCTGGGATGGATATATGACAGGTGGCACAGGAGAGTAAGCAGTGTAAGTGGAATATTACTGCTAGAAAACATCAGTAGATGATGCTTGACTTTTTTTCTTTTATGAAGGAGTAGAAAATTATTTTTTTCAGTTGTTATAAATTCAATGTGTTGTTTTGTTTCTCTTGCTACAATGCTGGCATCATCAATAAAAGTAAATGAGATGCGGTTGGATGTGACCGTTCTGGTGGGCCTCTGGTGTGAATGAACAGACAGTAGGAACAGAACATTGGCTCCTGCAGTAAGATGAGTTTTCTCTTTATTTGGGGGTATGTGTGTGTGGGAAGGCTGAAGTAATGTATTGCTTGTGAAAGCAAGAGAGTTGACAGCACTGGCTAAAACCAGGCATACTGCAGGCAAGTACTGGGCACTTTTCCCAGTCACAGCCACGCCAGTGTGCTTAATCACCATGTACAAACTGTTGTTCTAGCAAGGCTTGATCCCTTGTTGGTGTGGTGCACTCTCTTGTCTTCAGACCGCTTTGCTGCTGTGTCTTGAGCCTTCCCCTGCATTGTATTGCCCTGCTTTTCCTGAACCGTAGCACTGTTGCAGCTGCAGCCATGTAGCTTTGTTCCCGGGGCTGCCACTTGCATCGGAACACGTCTTGTTTCAGTGTCAATGCTTTCCTAGAGGAGGTCAGATCCTGTAGACTAGTGTCCATTTGTAGGGTATGAGTTCAACTCATGGCCCTGATCTTTATGTCCTTGGCTTTATCCATGCCCTAGTTTTGGGGCAGA
The DNA here is from genome assembly GCF_031877795.1 of Strix aluco. Lineage (NCBI taxonomy): Eukaryota > Metazoa > Chordata > Aves > Strigiformes > Strigidae > Strix > Strix aluco. The sequence goes on from NC_133935.1 coordinate 13,228,797, forward strand.
GAGTGTCTGTTTGATGCATTTATGTGCTTCTCATCATACAGCTATTTACAAGCACTTTGGCCCCTGATGCAAGTGTGTTGTAACTGGGCCTGACAGACGTGGCCCCGAGAACTTGTTGCACCAGTAGATTTCATTGGAGAGCAAAAGCCCTCTGGAGGGACTGGTCAGCTCTTATTCAGTTGTGAAGTGGGAGAACAAGAGTTAGCATAGAGTCAGTGATTTTGGCTTCCTGTAAGCTGAAGGCATGCCAGCTGCCTGAGGAGTGGGCTGAAGGTGCTGCTGGGGTGCAGCTGGAGTGGTGCAGAAGGGCTGTGGGCCTGCCTCCAGCCCCTGGGAAGGGAATGCTGAGGCTCAAGACCTAGCTGCATCCCTGCACTCCCTTTTTCCTTCATGGTGCCCCTGTGTGGGCCCTTCTGGGGGTGAGTGGAGAACAAAAGAGCTGCAAAAAGGGAGGTCTAGAAGCTTATGGAGCAACATCATGTGGAAACGACAGGAGGTGGAAATTTTTCACTGTAGCATCAAGGGAGACAAAATCCCAGCACCTCAGGCAAACAATAACAAGCCCCGAGTTGAGGAAGCTGCCCTCCTGCAATGCCTTAGCTGTCGTGGCTGTCCTGCTCTGCCAAAGCCGCTCTGAGGCTGCTCAGACACGATTACCTCTCCTCCCTCTTTAGGGAAATGACAAGGGGTGGGCTGGGGGAAAGGTGCCAGCAAGCACAGAAGGGAAGAGAGAATAGAGAAAATTTGATGTTGAATGTATTCATCACTATCTATTCTAGGGTCAGTTGTTATAATCTTGTATTAAATGAGGTGTTATTTTTAGACTTCCAAATCCATACATGGAAATTATTCTCAAGTGTTCCAGCTTTCATCCTGTATGAAAAACACAATCTTATCTTGATAGCACATTTATTGAGTTATTTTTGTGATTTTTTTTTTTTAAATATCTTTTCTTCCTGCTCCAAAAAAATATCCCTTCTTGCTCCCCTACCTTGGCTAATACTACTGGACATGCAGCAAGAGACAGCTATTTAATGTTTTCACTTGTTGCTTTACTGCTCTGTTAGAGTTATGGGGGAAGTGCTGGTGGGTTAAGAGGAGGCTTAGCCGGCAGCCCACCCGCTTCCTTGTGATTTTTCTTCAAAGAAGAGTCTGACAAAGAAGAGTTGTTCTGTTGCAGATTTGCTGAGTTCAAAGCAAGTGCCCTACAGATACAACTCTGTGATTAATCCTCAGAACTCACACATAAAGCTTATGCTATGCCACTGCTACTAATGTTAATGGGAGTCAGGCAGTTTACTCACAGTGCGCTGTTTTAAAGAGTAATAATTTACCCAGAAAAGTCCTGAGGCAAGAGAAGTGACAGTCGCTTCTTAATTCTTTTGTAAATCCTTTTGTCTATGGTGCTGGCATTGCTTTCCATCCATTTCTAAGTCGTGACATTTTGGTGAGCCCTGGCCTTGAAATGGGGAGGCAGGAAGGGTTTCTTTTCCACGTCCTTGAACTCTTTGGTGCCAAGAGCAGGGTCATATATTAGAATTCCAGGCTATGTTTACAAAGGAGAGACAAAAGCCTCAAGTGTATTTTACACCCTCTGTTTCACATACAGAATTAGTGGCTGTAGAGAAAAATGGGACTTTTAGGCAGCCATTGGAAAGCACATGGAGAAAGCTGCCCTGTTAGCTTTGATAGGAAGCAGTCCTATATCTGGAGCATGGTTTTGACATCAATGAGATATTTATTTATAAAAGCATGTGCTTTTTTCAGAAGAAATGAATTGGGGTAACTGATTTTGAGATGTCTGATGTGAAGTACGTTTGAAAGGGCTTGATGGTCAGTGGGAAAGGGCTCAGTATTCTTCGGCAGCCTGAGCAAGATTGTTAGCATCTGGCTATTTGTGTGCAGCAATACCTCCTAGTATAGGCAGCTGCCCAGCAAAGGTGTCCCTTTGCCATTTGGCTGTGTCTGTTATTTCTGTGTAAGTTAGACCTGAAATTTCCAGTGAAGATGCTGCTTTCTCAGTGGAGGAGAGAACTTTGGCTAGGAACCAACTCATGGAGAAAAGGCTGTGTGCAAAATTGCACCATAGTACTGGATATTTTTTGCTATGTGTGAAAAGTTTCCTCCACACATACAGTGGATGTTGGTATTCTAAAAGCAGGAGAACTATAATTCTGGGATAATTATAAATTACCATACTGTGTTGATTTCTAAAAGCACTTGGACTACTTGGCATCCCAAATGACCCTGAAAACCACAGGCAAATCTTGAAAAAATTCATATTCTGTTCCTAGAGAAGATGAACCAGCACAAAAACTGATGAATGCAAACTTTCTTGGCGATCCTGGTGTGAATTGGCTTTGGGAGACATGTGGCAAACGGCAGCTGAAGTCAAAGGACCTTCTGAATACAAAGTTTTTGTCTTGAGATGAATAGTCATAATTACAGCGACATTCATAGCTCACATCACAAAACTTGAGGTTCCTTCAGAAATGCTATTTGAAATAATGATCTTGCAGCATGAGCTCTGAGTATCAGTCTGGGGGAGTGCATCATTCATTAGGTAGAATTCCCTTTCCCTCCCACCTTCCAATAAACGTTTTGAATTACGTTTCTTCATCTTTCCTGCTCTTTTCCTTTCTTCCTAAATGCGTCAATTTTTATATTCTTTTACACTTTAAATTACCTAATACCCACATGCATATCCCTGTTGTTTCTGTATGTAACTATGGGATGATTTCCCATCTGGTTTCTCTCTTTGCCTGTTTTTTTTTTTTTTTTTAGCAATGAAACTGGTTCTAGGTACTTCTTGATCAGAGAATTTTTAATTATTTGAACAATGGTATCTCAGGTACTTGGGTTCAGTTCCCTGTCTCTGCTGGTGGTGACAGTCAAAGAATAGAGAAGACACTGAGTTTCCTTTGATCTAAGGAAGGTGAGTAGTGGCAAGCTGACTTCTCAGCAGGATGAATGGGTGAAGAGCTCTAGATAATTCTTGGTATGAACCATTTAAACTACTGGCTGGAGCTGGGCAGGCAACGTTCAACTAAAAGCACATCGTGCCTTCATTTGCTTGCCAGCATATCTCAGAGGGATATGGGGGTTAATCTCTATTATGGTGGTGGCCCTTAGTGGGGCTGGCAGAGGGCTTGGAAGCAATATTTGGTGGCAGCAGTTGCTGCTGGATCGTGTGGCTGCTACTGCAGGTAGCAGCCTGCCTGGTATCAGCTCTTGGCAAGTGTAGAAGGGCTGACATGCCTTAGTATTTCCTACTAGGCTGTGCAGTATACTTCTGTCCCCTTTCCTCATTTTCAGTTCTGAAACAGACTCTTTCAGACCAGCACAGGTCGATTTTGGATTTTGGAGTGAGTTAGTAGTGCAAAATTCCAGTTTAGCCTCCAAATGGAACATGATTATACTGCAGGCAAAGTTTCGTTTATTCAGGCAGCATAGGCTTTGCGGTCTTGTTGAGTTCACATGGATATTTTATGTGCCCTAGCAAGATGTTTGACAGTGTCATCATCAAGTCATGCCATTATTTTATAAAAATGTAGTTCTTGAGTTTCATTTTTATGAGAGCACATCAGAGAAATCTGGGATAATCCAGAATTTTTAGGAAAAGATGTCTGCTTATTTTCAGAACTCCCTGTAGACCAAACATAGGAAAAACATCTTGTCTTTCAGGACAAGATTGAGGACTGTAATTACACAAAATAGCATATACTTGAAATGAGTTGAATATCCAAATTTATATGTTCAGAAAGAAACCATACTCATCTGTTGTCCTCTTTTCAAACTGTAGCATGAACTAGTACTTGGAGTTTGTTTTTTTCCATTAGTGGCTTCTAATCCATAGCAATTAAAGAAACAAACAAATTCCTCTAACTCCCTAATAGGATTTATAAGTTACCATGCAAAAGTCAGAGCAGCCAGACTCTAAAATCCTTCCTTTAAAAAGTCATTGTGAATCCTTACTATAATAGTCAATATGGTTATTAAATTCTCATACTGCTTCCTGTCAGCCCTGTTCCTGTGCTTTCATTGGCTTCATCTCTCTGACATTCAGGTATCAGACATTTATCCATCGGATATGGGTATTTTTTTACTGAGCATATTTCCCTAAGGGAGACAGTCAGCAATTTGCTAATAGAAAGTATATAATAGGGCAGTTCTTGTGAACTTCTTATATTATTTGAATGAAAGATGTCTGTACACCTCGACTTTGCTCTGTTTCCCTTATGTTCTCTCTCCATGTCCATTTCCTCTGTAGAAGGGCACACTAGCACCTTGCAAAGACTTGTTGCACATGGGGTGGGTTATCTTCCAGGAGGTGTTGTCAGTGCATTTGCCCAGCATGAGCCCCTGATGTCTCTGGGAGGCAGTAGGAGCTACATGGTGGTGGCCAGGGGTGCACAGGCAGGGGCTTGCCTGTGCCTGAGTTGAGAGGTCACTTGGGCTTCTGCTTGCTTACCCGTCGAGCTCAAAAGCACACCTACGACAGGTTTGTTCTTCAACAGCTTGGTTACAAGGTAAGTTTTTGAACAAGATCTAATGTTGCACGTAATATGATGTCAGCATCCTGACCCTGTCCCCATGCTTTCAACCTCAGGATCCTGCGGGCTGCAGTTACTCAGCAGGTGCTCCTGCCCAGGGCTGCTCAGGTCCTTCACGTGCTGCTTTGGCAGCTCTCAGACTCTGGCTGCACGGCTCTATCTTTAGAGCTGCAGAAAGTCCGGTACTGCAGTGTCACAACATCCTACGGAGCGGGCGGTAGAGCAAGCTGTGATTTGAATTTGAATTTCTTGCAAATTATTTCTTGGGTAGGAAAATTTGTCTGAGTTCATGAACCTCAGTTTTAGAGGCGCATTAGCTGTAGAGAGAGATTTTGACATGTGCTTGATGCAAAGTCTAACAATGAGGAGGCTGACTGCATGATGGAATTACTTTTTGTGGTCTTTTGATGTCATTCCCTTAACCTTGTGCTAGTTTTATCACAGGGATATCTTTTGTTACATTCTACTTACAAAAGAGAAGAAAATAACTAGTTAGTTATTATTCTAGTTGAATCTCTTACAGAATAAAATTCAGACACAGCTGTCACACAGTTCTAGTATCTGAGGAATATCAGCATTATGAACTGAATGTTATTAGCATATTTATTATTAATGGTGCACAGAATTTATTTATTAACAGTAATGCACAGATAATTCACTCTTTATGTGCTTGCACTTCTGTTTTGATGTAGTTAATATTGAAAAAAGCTTGTGTTTTTCAGTTTACGTTAAAAATATTGATAAAGATTGCATTAATTTGCTGTTACTGTGTGTTGTATGTCACCTCATACTCCCTTAGGGACAAATTTAAGGCTTCACTTTCTTAATATCCTTTAAGTATGTGGCAAGGTGGATGTTCTCAGTTAGTATTGATTATTGCTGTTGATTCTTGCAAATTTCAAAATTGCTGTAGTAAACATTTGATGTAAAATTTAAATCAACTTGTAAATGCTGAAATCAACAAATAATTTTTCACCTTCATATTTTCAGTAACAAACATACACTCCCTAGTGCAAAACAAATAGCACGCGTGGCACTTTATAAATTTACATCACAAGAGCAAATTACTTTCATAATTGCTGTGGATTTTATTCATTGACAGGATTAAGACGTAATGGCACAAGCCACACAAATAGCCCTGGTTCCAGCTGTGGCTGCTCACAAATAAACAGGACTATTTCAGGCAGTAGCAGAACCAAACTGATGGGTGAATGTGCTGATGCAGTATGTCTTTGGGAAGCCCTCAGCAGCAGCGAGTCGAAGGATCTCTGGTTGGGAAAAACCCCATGTGTTTCCTTCTCTGGGGAAAGAAGCAGCTGCTCTCCTCCTCTGGGACTGCATTCTGCTCTGTCCTAAATAGTCTGGTATGTTTGACTGGCGTTGTGGTTGCTCAGGATGCAGCACGATTCCCTTAATCATTGATCAAGAACATCTTGGTGGCATTGTTCAATAAACACTGCACTATGAGGCATATGGATGCCCCCCCCAGCACAGATGACTCTCTTGAAAGCTCCATTTCCCAACTTATGGCCCTCTGTCGAGGGGAATCAGAACAAGACATGTCATGCATCATCTAGAGGGTGTCAGAGAAGTCTCTGTGGCTGATGTAATTGTGGTGGTTATTGCCAACTCTAGAGTCTTAACTGGCTTTTTAACACCTGGAGAGAGGAGGGATGCTTTCTGTTCGGTCAGAGAGAACACTGACCATTTGGGAGAGACCGTCCCAGAGATGTCACTTGTAGGGGATGGTGAAAAGAAAGCACATGTCAGGGAGTCGGGAGGATTTTGAGAGCTGTTCTCAATCCTCTGCTGAGCTCATGTGTAAATTCTAATTTTCTGGGACCAGCATGTATTTTGTATCTTTTAAAACATGTTAAGTCTCACTTTCTAATCACTGACTGCAGTTGTCATATTAGACCAGATTCAGTCTTGGAGAAAGCAGGGAAAGCAGGAGTGAGTTGGCCCATTTTATATAATGTCATGTCTGCCACAGGGAGCTGGAGTCATGCTGTGGATGGAAGGAGAGAGATGGGGCAGTACATGTACACATTTGTGCCTGTTAGCTACAGCCCTGCAGGGGATAGGTGGAAGTTTTCTTGGCTGGTCCATTATCCTAGAGGAGAACAGGAATTGATATTTACCAGACTTTGCACTGGGGAGAGCTCCTTAGCTGATTGCTGTTAATTTAGTTATTAGATTTTTTTGTTAACCCTTTACTAAATGAAGACAGATCTTGTTTTACATTAAAAATCCATGAAGAATGTATAAGCATAAGAAACAACAACTCTTAGCCAGGGAGTGCCTAGGGGATTAATCTGTAGTCAGGGGTTTATTCAGGACAGTTGATTTAAACAGGCTGCTTGCACAAAATATCAAAGGTGTTTTATATGGAGTTAGTTAAGTGGCTAGAGATAAATTTAGAAATATATCTTCTTATCCAGAGATCAGAAGTGTGTGTGTGGGTTGAGTGTTCTTAAAAACAGTCTGTCTGAGCCATTTCTAGTCTATTCAGGCAGAAAATTTTAGCTACAATCTCAGTGGTTCTGTGCACAGACTGATGTTGCCCCTCTCCCAGTGATACGAGCCTTATAATGTCTGAATAAACTTTTTCAATTTCCAGTGATCTCCTTATGTTGCAATTGTCTAGTTTTCCCTATGCGATAAGTATTCTACAGGAGAATTTGCCTCTTTTTTTTTTTTTTTTTTTTTTTTTTTCTTCAGTACTCCCTTTTCATCCTATAAGTATTTGAATATGATTTCTCACAGGGCAGTGAGAGCAGAACCATACTGACATCTAAAGATATTCACTTGGGGTTTTCTCATCACAGTTCATATCCCATTTCATCTCCAGAAGAGGGGTTTGTCTTTCCCACTGAACTTGCCTGAACTAGTCCATGCAGAACAAGGCTGCCTTTCCTTTTGCATTTCTGCTGTATCAGGTCCTCTTGAGCCCTAAATATCCTCTAGTCTGAGGGATGACAGTCATACCAAGAGGATTCTTGGTGTTTGGTCCCCAGTGCTCTGCTCACAGCAGAATTGTGTTCCTGGTATTTTGTTTCAAGTAAGAACTCAAAATGCTCCAGTTTTTCCTTCCATGGGATGGGATTGCCTGAGTTGAAGTATAGCTAATAGGTTGCTCCCCCCACCCTGTTGAGGACTACAGTCTTCAATTTTGATACTTGATAGAATGTGTCTCTTTCTCCCTTACTCTCTCCCTTGTATCTGTAGCACACACATACACATGCATATATATGGGACTGAGGGCAAGCTCATCATGTTGCCTAGTGGTCCCAAGTGTGCAAGACGTGAACATAAATAAACATTCTGTTGTTATGCAGTTACTAATGCTAACTATGGATACTGTTGTCTCTACTGAAAAACTGTGGAAGTCAATGCAAGTGGATAGTCTTGAGAGCTTGATGGTGTCAGTAACTTTTGTCACGTATGTTGACAGCTTGCACATTTTTCTCTATGCCTTCTCAAGGTTTAATGCCCTGAAACAAGTGTCTTAACATTGATATACCAATGCTGTCAGTGGGAGTACAACATCCCTGAGTTAACCTGTGCTCAGACAGTAAGGGCAAGGGCCTCAGTGTGGAGAGACAGTTGTTCTCCCTTCTCTCTATGAGCGCCTCAATCATTTCGCACAACTACCTATTCAGTTGTCACCTTGTAGCAGTCTCAGAAGAGAGGCCAAGAGCTGAATCAATCAAGAGACTCTGCTGGTCTCAGTCTGGCAGGTAAGCTCCCTCCTGGTCACAGCTGAGATGAGTTCTTGTTCTTTTTAACTGTGCTTGCAAGCTGCCACTCTGCGAGCTGTTTCTTCTGTGTGAATATACTGGGGACTTCAGTACAGCAAATTTTCACCCACACTTCACAAACAGCAGTTACTTGACAATGTTCTTTGGCATCATCCTGTACTTTTTGCAGGTATTTATGCTGCTAGGAGAGGTTATCTTCATTCTGCTGGCTCATGGAAGGAAGAGACCTGTAATATAAGGAGGGAGAGGGACTGGGCTTAGGATAACTTCGCTTGAGATGAACCCCAGAAACTGGATTCTGAAGAGGGTTCCCAAGCCTTCTCCTGAAATGTAGAGAGCAGGCTTGAGCTGAACTTGTATTTAATTTCAAGGTTTTGCTCATTCCTGCCCCCCTGCCCCCCCCGCCCCCCTGCCAGCAGATTGCAGGAGGGAAAAGCAACTTTTCTTTACACAGTGTTTTTCAGCAAGTTGGGAAACAGAACTGGTAAAAAGACCTGCCACCTGAATGGCATACATGAGGTACCCCTCGTATACGGGCATATGAAAGATGTCTGTGAAAATCAGATACTTTTTTTCTTTTTTCACATACCTTGTTTTTAAAAATACAGTTTCTTAAAATACAGTTTGACTGGTGAAAACGGGCTTGGGCACGTGTATGCCGTGCATATTGGATTTGGCTCATGAGTACTTGTATGCAGGATCCTGGAACGGCTGCAGTTTTTGAGGCTTTTAAGTTATGAGGAGTCAGCAGTATTGAAGGAACTATTTAAGAGAGAAGTGTCATGGCATGAAGTCATCATCCATCTTTTCACTTGTTTGCAACTAGAAAGCATCTCATCTGTCTGAAAGTTTTTGGCAGGTGTTCCAGTTAGTGCTGTTGAAAGCATGTGCAAGGAATTACATAAAAAAAATATAAAATTATGTGCCTCATTCAAGCCAATTCGTTGTAAACTGGTTTGGGGCCTTTATAGTAACATGAGAGATCCTTCTGGTTTTTTACCAGTCTCCGAAAATTGACACAGCTCACCAAATGCAGGGAGGAGGAGAGCAGCACAGTGCACTGTCATGCTGCTCTGTATTCCCTACCTCTCTCCCTGCAAGCTTGCTGCGGCCCATGTCTCATGGGAGGCAGAAAGTTCCCTTGCATTTGTGTCATTGTACAGATGAGGATGTTAGATACTGATGTGATCTTTGTAGAGAAGGTTCCTCTGTATTTGACACAATCTTTGATGGAGGATACCAGTTTCTGGTATGCTATCACTTCCCTTTTTAATTTCTTGATTGCCAGTAAATTTTATTTTCTTTTTTTGTCAGATAGGTTTTTTTAAACACAGAGCTGAGTTTTTTTTCCCACTACGATTTTAATGCTTCCTGCTGTGATTTCACAGCCAAACCCAATTTACAGTTGTTGAATGTCAGTACATACTTATAAAAAATACGCAGAGAAAGAACAGGTGAGTGTGGAAATGTTAGATGAATGGGATGATATTTTCATGTTGAACCAGATGTGTTTTGAGGACCGATGGACGTGAATGTCTTCTAATGGCTTGTCTCATCCTCTGCAGACTGAGGATATTTGGGAATTCTTAGGGAGGAACATGGGTCCTAGGTGACTATACTATTTCTTCAGCTTTTTTAAGGTGTGTACACTAGAAAGAGCAGTAGGGTATCTTCTTGTTTTGTAAGTACACTTGTTTGGTACAAAACACCCTGACAACTCAAACTGCAGACAGGTTTGGAATTAAATGTGAGAGGTGGAAGACTGATACATTTCCCATCTTCTCAGGGAGGGATGAACCTCAAGGTACTTCATCAGGTCATAAATTAATGAAAAGGTTCTACAATGTGATGCCTCTAAAGATTTGATATGTGAATATAGTTCACAGGAGATGTCCATAGCACAGTTACACAGTGCAAATACCTTTGCTAACAGCTGAGTACAGAAGACTGGCATCACTGAATCTCCACAAACTACAGTGTTGTCTTGACTGAGATGTGTGTGTGGGAAAGTGTTTGCTTCAATGACTATTTTTGACCTATTTTGTGAATAAATAGGATTTATGCCTCTAGAGCTTTCAGTCTGGCAATTTTCAGGACCACTGCATTAACAAGGAGAAGAAAACAATTATTAATAAATATACTTGAATAGAAAAATTCTCCTGACACAGCTTTCAAAATTCCATATTTAAGCTGTTTTTGTGTGAAATGCACCTCTAAAATTACCTTTGTTTTTAAACAAACTCTTATTAGTCATAAAAATCTGATACTAGGTTTTTTTCCTCAGTTCCACAGAGGTCACTGACAACAAGATAGGGGATGAGAGAGCTGTAAAGGGAGAATCTGTAGACAGAAAAGTATCTTGGGAAGAACATCAGTGTTCCCTACCTGCTCTGGTTTTCCTATTGAATTTACTTAAGATATAATCCAATTGCAAAAATCTTTAAAACAAACCTTTGTTCTGAAATACAAGGCGGGTGTGTTTTGCTTTTTGCAGAGAGGCATGAAGGAGAGTTACCAGAAAGATGTTACCTAATAGTTACTTTGATGTGCAGACAGAATACAGTTAAGTTTATTCATTTTTGTGTTAGCATAGTAGAGCAAAACTTGTATGTGATGTTATACTATGCACTTATTTTATTCATACAAACGAGAGAAGACATGAACTGGAGCTGCTTGTGAATGAATGAAGTTCTAACTGCTTCAAGTATGTTTAATAAGAGTGATTGGAGAATGTTTTTCCATTAAAAGCCTTGACAAAAAAATTTAATGCTTGTTTTGAGAGGAGAACGTTGGCGTTTCCCAGCAATTCTTCTATAGTGTTCAGGTAAAAAATTTTTAGGTCTTGATCTTTTATAACTATGAACTGCTGAAACCTCCGAACTTCAGACAAATGCTGAAAAGTCTTTAGCATTTACTTCTCCAACAAAAACTCTTATTTTCAAGGAAAGTGAATGCTTTGCACATTGCTTTTTGTCAAAAATCTAGTTATCTATTTAAAAAATGTTTCAACAGAAAATTTTTGACAATCTCTGAGTAATGTTGGGTTAAAAGACTCCCCTTTTAAACACAATACATTTTTGACAGTACTTTCCAGCAAGCTGTAATGACATGTATAAACAACCAGATGCTCTGAAGACCTAAGAGGGGCTGCATGGATTTTATTTAGGATGATTTTTTTTACCTTTTCTTGGAATTTGGTTTTAAGGTGGTCAAGATAATACAGCACCAGCCTGAATCCAAGATCATGTGTACATTGTATGCTGGGTTATGCTTCAGGACCTCCCAAGCAACACCAATGCTGTTTATTCCATATGGTACAGCACAGTGAAAAACCCAGTGGATGCATCGCCTTGCACCTGGAGACAGCAGAACTGCCTCTCTATAGCACTGTGCCTGCACTGAAGAGCCTGCTGACACCCAGACCTGAGCTGGCCTGTGTCCTGCTGCCTTCAATATCTCTGTGTGATGCTCTTCAGTGTTTCTATTTCTGGGTTTAATGTGGAAATTCAGCTTGGGTCTCTCTGTCCCTGGGATGAATTTACCCTTAAGTCTTTTCCAGTTATGCTGCTTCTAGATTGCTGTATATTGGCCCTGTCAGAGCCCTTAGATCCCTCTTCTAGGTGACCTCCTTGCCTTTCCCCAGGGGAGTATAGCAAGCCATACCTCCCACTGAGCTTTCCTACACATATGCTAATAAGATGCTATTAGTGCCACCTTCTTCCCCAGAGAGTTGGATGGAATAATGGTTTTGGGAAGCAGGGACTCCTGGCTTCTCTCCCAGCGCTGACACTGTTCTTCCAGTGGCTCTTACCAGCTCAGTTGCTATCTTTGACTGAGTGTCTAATGTTAAAATTGAAATGATGACACTTCCCTACCTGACAGGCTGGAGGCGAGGTTGGTTGTAAGGATTAGTTACCTAAGGGCTAGAGCCTGCCAAATGTTATTAAGAATGCAAAGCAAGAAATGTTCTGAAACAGAAACTAAATTCTTTCTTTATTGCTTTTAAGGAGAGACTTACCAGAACACTGTAAATACCCTACTTTCTGGTCCGGTGGATCAGCTAATGTCGTATGGCGTTACAGAAGTACATGAAATAGTGGGAGAAGGGCAGGCCTTGAAGTGTCTCCCATGTCTGGGTCACTCTGTGCTGTTCAGCACATTAGTGAATGAGAGAAGATGACTCCTGCCTGTGAGATGCACTGGCCAAAAGCTTCCCAGGTTGTTTTCTTAATTTAGCATGTCAAGGTTTTTCTCGGATAATTACTTATATCCTTCACTTCTAACAGTCTCTCTTAGAAGAGGTGGTGGAAGCATGAGAGAGAAAAAGACTCCCTGTGTCAGTATAGGGGTGAGCAGAGATAAGAGGGGGGGGAAGGACAGGCAAGGACAGAGAAGAAGCCAATGGGTATGTGGAGGGAGATAGAAGGGAAAGGAGAGTGCAAAAAAGAGAGAAGGAAAGACAGATTCAGTAACACAAGCTAAAAATAATCAGTGAAGGGAATGAAAATTGGTTGTGAGGGATGGAATGTCAAAGTGCGGGAGAAGGCAAGGGAGAGTGAGTCAGGGAATCAAGAGGAGAGGAAGAAAATGAGTTTATTATCTCTTTTATCTGACAGTATTGAAAGTGGTGTAAAACTTGCCTGATGGAGAGCCAGCAATTACCCTGTTCCATGTAAGTCTCTGCTTAAAAAGTGGTAAGGAAATCAATCTGATTTCTGATCAGAGATGGCCCTCTGCTCTGCCATCACTTATGGCTGGAGCAGTTCCTTTTTCTCTTCTGGTTCTCCACTCTCCAAGCTGAGCTGCTAGCATGCCCATCATCTAGATGCTAGTATTATGCAATGCCTAGAGGGGGTCTCATCCATGCCAAAAGGGGAATGTAGTAAGCACTCGAAACACTCTAGGAAGCACATAGGAGTGGGTTGCTTGATAATCAGTATTATTCGTTAACAAGCCCCCAAAACCTACATGCTGCACATCACATCTCTGTTTACACAACATCTGGGAGGCATAAGGGATTTGGTTCATGCCTCTAAGCTACTGCCTTCAACACTGACACCTATGGAGGCTTGGGGGATTTCTCTAGACAAAGTCTTGTTTTACTCTGATGCTCTGCTGCAGTCCCACTCCCTGTCACGCTCATTAACACTCTCTGCAAGAGGTAACATGCACTTCCATGTCCCTGCTGTAGGTATTGCAGTCATCTGTGCTCCTTGTGTTTGCTGCTGCTGCAAGTGGGCAGTGCAGTGCCGGGGATCAACTCCGCTCCTGCCAAAGCCACTTGTGAATTGGAAGGGTGCAGCACACAAGCTTCAACCAGGAAAAAAAAGACAAAATGACTCTGTAGCCTGACAGGACTTAGGGTAGCCCTAGAAGCTGCTCTGCGGCTATTGAATCTCATTTACCCAGGGAAGTCGCTTCCACTGCAGCTCCTTGTGTCCCTGGCACATTCCTTATCATGGGACTATAAAAGGTTGGTTTCTCTGCCAACTCTCTGGTCTGGCACTGGGGAACCAGCCACCAGCTCCTTCATTTCTCTTCCATGGCTCCAGGAAACCAGTGCAGCAGTCTGGGCATTCTGGAGGAAGGTCCCTGTTCCTCATTTTTCAGTGGGATAGGTTTTGAACTTTGATGAATTGAGATAGTGTTGTAGTAGAAATATAGGATCAGCTGATGATTCTATCTTTTTATTTAGTTTTCAAGGATTAAGAACTTTCAACTCTTAAGTCTTAGGTTACATCCAGACCAGAGGTAATGGGTGTCAATCACTACCGCTTGATAATCTGGGCAGATATTGTTGCTATCAGATCCGCTACATTTTAAACCATACTGATAACATACCTTGCTGACAATCAGGATAGAAACTAGGGAACCAGGAGCATAAAAAAGAATTACCTTCATAGAAATGAGCTGGAAGGGAGAGGCACTGTGCAGGCTTGAGTTCTAGATTTCATCACTGATGCCTGTTGATGTGGCTGTGTGCAAGCTGTGTAACTGCAACACCTCAGCTGTTATATGTAAAATTGGGATAAATATTGTTTCTCTGATTGATGTCATAAATTATAAATTACTTAAATACTATGTAAATGAAGGTTCTGTAAATAATGCAAAAGTATAGATGAGTGGAACTGTGGGAAGATGAGTAGAATGAGAACAAGTTCAACCTGAAGCAGAATTTCACTCTGCTGAGTGAATATACAAGAGTCCATAAACTGTACTTATTCTCTGAGTAGAGCTAGTTGGTAAGACATAAATCGCTGGCACTAAATAATTTTAAACATTTATCTAGTTGGTTCACTTTAATTTTCTGACATATGAGTTATTATTTAAGAAATATGTCTCTAAGAGTAGGCTTTAGGTTCAAACCCTATATTTTGATCTAGGCCTGCTTCTAAGTTTCAGGAACTAAAATCTGCTGCCAGATACATAAGCACAGTTCTCTGGGATGTGGATGAAAACTGGAGCTGCAGAGCTAAATTTGCTACTTAGTGTATTTTTCATAGTGGCAGACTAAAAAATAACATTTAAAAAATCTCTTATTTTCTTAATTGGATAGAAATAGTGTTCGGTGATAATGCACTCGTTTCTGCTGAGTGAACTCAAAGACTGAAGAACTTAAATACTCCATAGTTTCCAGGACTGCACCAGCTTCAAGTTGAAGCTACAGCTGTGCTTATGAAGTGGATGGGTGGTGTGATGAGCCTTGTCCTGTGTTGAAGGGGGAGCTGTATGATCTCAAAGCCTGCCAGGACTTGGCAAAAAAGCCGCAGTTGTTCAATGTAGTGCAGCAGATAAAGCCCGGTTATAAACCTGTGAGAGATAAACATAGTCTATCATGTAGATGCAGTACATGAAGTGTGACAGTGGGAAGCATCCTTTATGAAAGCTTCCAGTGGTACACCAAGAAGAAATCCAAGTTTTGCGGCTTTCATGTTTCACTGCAGGACTTGCCCTTTCATTGAAACTTTCTTAAAGAGAAGCTGGAAAAATCTAGCTGCAAGTGTAAAGGCAGAAGCAAGTGCTTAACCATAGCAGTCCTATGTGAATGTGATCTGAGTATAATCTATAAACAGCACTCAAATACTCTTGATAATGGTTTACATATGATGGTTTCAGGATATAATTGCATCAAGTCTTGCAGGAAGAGGTAATGTATTTAGGAAGAGGTAGTGTCTCCTCCTTGGAGAAGGGGTTGCATGCCTGACTGCATCTTGGTATTTCTGTCAATTGCTCTAACCAAAATAACTGCTTTTGCCATTGCAAGTTTCATTGCTTTTTTTGCTGTCATGAGTGCTTCAGAAAGTCCAAGGAACAGCTAGTTAGATCAGTAATACTTACGTATGGACATAGCAGAAACCAAACTGAAATTACAGTGGCATCTAAGGCTTTGGAAGAACAGGGAAATAGAGATGTGTTTGCCAACTGTTTAAAGGGGAAAAAAACAATAGAGGCAGGAGCACTGCTTTTTTTTCCTTCAAACAACGCAGTCTTGAAAGAATAAAACTAAGAGTCAATTTAATCCTAGTGGTAAATTGCTAGCATATTTTCCAGTCTAATTTCTTACCTCCTGTCCTGGTTTTAGCTGGGATAAGAGTTAATTTTCTTCCTAGTAGCTGGTACTGGGCTGTGATTTGGATTTAGGATGAGAATAATATTGATAACACACTGATGTTCTAGTTGTTGCTAAGAAGTGCTTGTCCTAAGTCAAGGACTTTTCAGATTTCCAATGCTTTGCCAGCGAGCAGATGCACAAGAAGCTGGGAGGGAGCCTGGCCAGGACAGGTGATTCACACTAGCCAAAGGGATATTCCATACCATAGAATGTCATGCCCAGTATATAAACTAGGGGGAGTCAGCCAGGGTGGGGCCAATTGCTGTTCAGGGACTGACTAGGCATCGGTCAGCACATGGTGAGCAATTGCATTGTGCATCACTTGTCTGTCTTGGGTTTTATTTCTCTCTCTTTTTGTTACCATCTTTTTCAACTTTTTTTCATCTTCCTTATTATTAATTTTCTTTCAATTATTAAACTGTTCTTATCTCAACCCACAAGTTTTACTTTTTTTCCAGTTCTCCTCCACATCCCACTGGGAAGGGGAGTGGTGGGGGAGGAATGAGCAAGCGGCTGCATGGTGCTTAGTTGCCAGCTGGGGTTAAACCATGACACCTACATTAATATAATACGCAGCGATGGCAAAAATGCAGCACTTCAGTCTGAATTTTGGATTATGGCTGGACAGCTGGAGAGAGAAACTCTAAAGAGCAGCTTTATGGGCACTAGTGAAATTCTGGCTCTTGAATGTAAAGGAAGCTTTGAAACACCTGTATAACTAACTGTGAAAGAGCTAATATGAAGTGGAGTCAGACTTTTGGCATGAAAATTAAGATTTCACTTTGCTTTTTATTTTATTTTTCTTAATATTTTCTCATATTTGTGAACTCTGTCAGGGGATATAAATAACATTTCAATCCTTTGCCATTATGCCGTGAGGTATATGTGAGATAGAGACACATTATGAGAGTGTCATTTAAAATCTTTTCCATAGCCCTTTGTTTCCAATAGGTATAAAATTAAACTGGCTTTAGTGCATTATTGAAACACCTGCACAATGTTAGATAATGTCTTCTCTGCCCTGGGAATTGTTTTTTTCAGTTAACAGATGCTCCCTCTGCTTGTTTTGAAGCTGGAAAAGATAACACAAGGTAGGACCTACATAAACAGAGAAAATTACTCTTTCAACATTTCTTGGCAGCAGTTGTGGATTAGATACACATGGATGTCCCCTCACAGATGTAGAGGTGATATTAAACTGAGATGTCATGTGATACCAATCAAACATGTATGTCAACTGGCTTCTGTTCAGTAATTTATTTTTCTGAGTGTACTCCAGCATCTTTAAAAAAAAAATAATCTGACACTAAATAAAAATAATCAGCCTGGCAGAGTAGTGTTTCCTCTCCCACCATGAGCTTATATTTTTTTCGTTCAGGGTTACTAGCATGGCCTAAAATGGTCATTGTTTTGCCTATGATCCTTTGGACATAATGATATGATATGGTGCAAGTCAGATAACTTGCATCTATGCAGAGTTTCAGACAAGAGTTTTGTGCCACTGGGAAGGGAAGTCACCCTCTTTTTCCCAGTGGAACAAACTCTCCTCCAGCTTTCAGAAGGTCTGAGATAAGAGTTAAGATATTTTTAGATATAGGAAACCTATTTCTAAGTCTCCTTTTTTTTTTTTTTTTTTTCCTTTTTGTCAGTTTTAATGGCTCCCTCTGAGCCCTCTGTGGTTGGGGTGGTTGTAACTAAGGCACCTGGTACTTAAGTTTAAAAAATGAGTAACACAGTCCTAGCAGCACTTTAAAAAGCTCTTTGTATTGTTCCAAAAAGACCTTTTTTAACATGTAGCATATAGAGAATATATGACAGTATAAAGTTTTGGAAGTAGGCTATGAAGTCTACTTGATACGGAATAGAGACACTGTACAGTTCATGGTTTTGTCACTTATGTCCTGTGATGTGCATATTTCCATCAGTAGTGTGGTGTTTCCTGTCCACTTGTTCCTACTTCTGTGCCATCTCATAAGTGGTGCTAGTGCAAAACCTTGGGTCTCTGAACAGTAAAGTAGATCAGGGAGCTGATCCCCCTTCATAAGGACCTAGAGAGGGGGAAAATGCTTATTTTTCTTCTGAATCAGTTTCCCAGCCCAGATTTATTACAGAGGCCCACAGTCCATGCGGTGTGCAACGGGGCAGTGGTGCAAGAGCAGGGGGAAGTGGCTTTGTGATATCAGGGCAGGGCTGCTCGTGCATGCTGGACTCTGAATCAGTATTGTTCTGCCATATCTGCATGCTGTTTTTCACTGGGATATATAATCTGATGAACAAGGGAGAAAGTGTAAAGACCCATAACAGAATGTGACAGGCTTAAATTAAATGAAATTTTGAGCTCACGTGATGGAACTGCTTTCAGTAAAGGTTTACAGTCACTTATTCCCAGTAAACCAAAACATTTACTTTCATCCCTATGGGCCAGTAGGACACAAAAAAATTCAGTTTAGCCTTCTGTGTACCCTCTGCCAGGCAGACAATAAATTCATTTAATCTTCTCCTTGGAGCTATGTCTGTTCCACACTTTCCTTTGTGTCAATTAAATATGAAGGGACATATTTACTTGAGGTGTTTTCCAGTCCGTATCCTCCAACCTTCACAAGGGGCAAAGTCACAAATCCTGCTAGGGCAAGGCACTGCCCTCACTCCAGCCATCACGTCCTTCTGTGACATGAGCAAAAGGCTGGTTAAGGTTGCAGAAGAGGATCACCATCCTGTAGGTCTTGCACATGTCCAAGTTGTTGGCTAGTCTGTGTCTTGTGGGACACCAGGAGGCTTGGTCTGTAAATCTGAACTGTGCTTAGGACAAACTTCTGACAAAACCTGCAGATATATATCATACTGCGTGTTTACTGGAGGGAGTCATCTGAACTGTTTTTCTCTGGTGAGAGACACTGAAATAAGCTTCACCTGATTTATCTTCATAGTGTTCTTACTGTTTACAGTGTTTCTCACTGTAAAGCATTGAAATAATTTAATAAGTACATATATATGTGTATAGAGGAATTTGTATACAAAAACGTATTAATGTAGCATGCATGTATGCTAATGTAAATGGAGGGACAACGTGTAATAAAAGATCAGATTATGCTGTACATCTAGAAGAAGGTTTTATTTACTGTTGGACTCTAGATTTTTTTATTTTTTTTTTTTAAGCTATTGCTGAGAGCTGAAAGAGCCCGATTTAGGCACCTTCTAAGACTGCTGTAAATTTTGACAATCTTTGCCACCATCCTCATCCTCCCTTTGGTGATTCTTTTCTTTTTTTATAGCTTTCACTAAGGAAGAGAATAGTGAAAGTCAGTACAGATTTCCCTTCTCCCTCCTCTGCTGCAAACCCAATGAAGCTCAAAGGCTGTATGGATTTTTTTCCTAACCTGTTGCTGATTGCTTGCACCTTTAAAGTACAGGAGGCTTTGCATCTCTTCCCAACACAAAATCCAGGGAATCCTTACCCTTGAAGCCTATTGTATGTGAGATCTGGTGTAGAGTCTTCTATCTGGTAAGCTCAAGATCATGTGGAGACGCCTCACACAGTGTATATGAGGCTACAGGTGTGTTCCTGTATGCATTGTGGTAATCCTGTCAATCCCATTCCCCCACCAGTTTTGAGATTCTTGCTCTCTCTCTCATCTCTGTCCCTTTCATAAAAGGGACAAAAGATTTATGGCTTGTGAACAGTTTGAAATTTTTTTTAGAAGGTCATTTAAAATGTTAGTTTAGGAAATTCCTTTTCAACCATTCACCAGTGCTGCTGTTATTTCATATTTCATGTTTATTTTCTTTTCAAGCTTTTTCAAATCTGTGTTACTTGCGTAGATCTTGACTGATAACTGTTTTACTAGCACATGGATTTTTGACACATTAAAACAATAGGTATATATTAACAAGAGAGTTAGGAATGAGGAATGTGTGTGAGGGACTGAAGAGACAAGCAGTACATTTATACAGTCTTTGGTAGTCAGGTGTGCTCTCTCTTCCCATCTCTAAAGCTTGCTTGGAGACATATCTGTGCTGAGCATTGCCAAAAAAAAAAAGTAGCATCTACCTAGGAAAGATTATGTAGGCATAGGCAGGAAGAGGAGGAAATGTGGGGACATAGTTCATGTTCTTTGTCATTTTCTGGAGAATTAATAGCCTAGTCCCAGATAACTGAAGAAAACACTTTCTGATTTTCAGGCTTTGCCGTCTACCTTCACTGATCACAGAACTTCAGTTAATGTTACCTTCGCTCCTTTGTAGGGAGTCTGCTGACCCACAAAAGGGATGAGACTAGAGGGTTTAATCCTGAGCGACCAGGTGTATTTTCACAGAAGCAGAACTGGACATCGTGCAGGCAGTAAAGGTCTGTAAGGCTCTTGCCTTAGGTGCAGCAATGAGCTCCATTGAGTTGGGAGACTCAGAATTCAGTTTGCTGTATGAAGGTGAAATTAAGTCTCTAGGATTGTGTTAATTTGGGTTTTAGTACCATTCCAGTAGTTTAAAACAACAGAGCATATGTGCAAGCCTGGTTCCTGTGCAATCAGTCATCCAGCCCAGCATTGATCTTGAGGAGAAAAAGTAGTTCTAGAAAATCTTTGGGATAACCACTGTATCCTAAAAATACTTTTTGCTGAATGAAATTTAATAAGATGTACAAGGCTGCTTCCTTATGCTTTTGCAGAGCTGTCTTTCTATGTACTGATGAGATATTTATACACAAGGTCATTGTTCCCTGTTTGCTGCTGGTTTGTATTAACTCTCTGGATCTTCAGAATCTCAGATAAGGAAGGTTCTGGTCTTAAGAAAAAAAAAAAATAATTTCTGCACAGCATGAGTGCAGTTCTTGGATTTTGGATTTTGCACATGCTCCTGGGCTGTAATCAGGGATGATTAGACAGCTTTAATGCAGTGCCAACTGCAGTACAAAGTCAGTTTTATGGTAGGTGGGCAGTGAGCAGAGCATCACTTACTATCTGGGAATAATACAGCCTGCTCTATGCTGTCAGATATTTCCACCTCGTGTTGCTGCCTGAGTTTATGTCGTTGGTCCTGGTCTGTGTGAGATCTCTGTGTGAAACGGAAGGCTACATTTGCTTGGGTGCGTGCCTGGTGAGCTGTCTGAACAGGGAGAACAAGATTTTTTTTGAAACTAGCTCCAGTCTCGTACCACTGCTCATGGCAATGGCAGGGCTTGTCTCACTGTTCACCCACACTGGCGTTTTGCTTGGTGTTACTGCTTAGGCCCCAGCACAAATGCAGTGTGCTGAGCTCCATTTTGACATTGGTTTATTAAGCCTTAGACCGGCTTTTTACCTAACATGAGTCATTCAAAAGCACCACGAGATGGCACTGCACTAGCTCTGCTGCAGGCAACGACAAAACATCTGAAGGGAAAATCAGTGCATTTCACTCACAAGGTAGTGGGGTTGATAGACCTTCCCACCCCAAGGCCACAGCATTACTGCTTCAGAGCCAAGTGAAAGACCATCTTCTTGCTTCCCCTGGAAGCTTGTAATGAATCTGCCCCCCAGCAGGGCTTGTTGTGCTAGGTTGTTTTGCTGGGGTAAAGGTGGAGAGAAGGCAAGGGTTTGCAGAGGGAAGTTGAGAGCTGGTGAAGGTTGCTTTGAATATTGGTTCGTTATACTGCCAGGCCACCACACTGTGCTGGCTAGAGAGAAGGTGCTCCCTTCCCCTGGCACTCTGTTTCTTCCAAGGCTGCCCCAGCAACATATAGGCTTCTTCCAAGGCTGCCCCAGCAACAGATGTTTCATCTTGGAAAACTGTCTTCAGACTCCTTTTGAAGGGGCTTTGTGCTCTTTTCTTTGTGTGTGACCCTCTAACGATGACTTAGGTTGTTCCCTCTCTCCCTGCCCCTTTCCAACTGGCATCTTTAATTGCTCCATGTTTCTTCTAGTTTCTCTGCTGCTTCTGGTATTAATTGATTTCACTTTACAGTCTCCTTAGCAGGAACCACAGCAAGGAGTCCCAGAGTGGCTTTTGAGCTGTGTTCTTTTGTTTGACAGCACAGGGCTTCAGTCTTTGTCCTATTCCCAGGTAAAGCTGACTTTGCCAGTGGAGCAAACTGGGGAAAATGCCCATTGCTGAATATGACTCTGGAGCACCACAAGTGTAACAGCAGAGCAGGGAGATGATCAAGTAGTGCCTGCCTCCTCTGCCATGTGTGTGCCCTGCCATGCCATCTGTTAGCATTACCCAGGGCTAATCTGTTAAAATTTTTAGGCCATCTAATGGTATGACTGTATTAGTTCTGGGAAATGTAGGTCCCTTGATTTTTAGTACAGGTCAACTAATTTTTGCTGTTCTGAAACAAGTTTAAAGCTAAGAACTGACCTCCAGGTTCCTGGGGAACAAAAAGTTGAATTTGGGCTCACTACCCCTTTGTAAGGTTAACAGGATTTTCTCCATTTCCTGCAAAGGATGCCAAAGGTTAGGTAAAAAGGTTAGATGATTTGCTCAGGGGCATCTAGAGAACTAGTACTGATACTGTGAATCCTTTTTGGTCTTGTGCTCAGTCCTTTAAGAGATGTATCCCTTTAAGGGCTTTACCACCCATATTAAAAGATGACCTGCACACACTCCACAGATGTTCACTGGTAAATGCGCTGACACAGGGAGTAGGACTGCCACACTCATGCTTTCAATTCTGAAATTTCCCTTTCTCTATTGTATTTTTCTCCCCTTTTCCTCTTTCTCTCCTGTGTTCCATCTCTTCATCTCTTTACAGTTCTTTTATCTTTCTGCACCTATCGTAAGTCTTCTCCCTTCTTCTTTGGTTTCCTTTTTTTCTTCCACTACTTTCTTTCTCCCTTCCTGGAGGTGGTCACTTCTGGGCCATGAGCAGTGGGAACATCTCCCAGACTGGCTCACTTTGCAAGCAGCTGCTTTCTCATTTTTCCATCTTCTTTTCCCATTTTGGGAATAGCAGCATGGACAGAATCCTGAACCTTTAGCAGGGGGTAGCAGACAGGGCTCAAGCTGCCACATTTGTGCACTAGAGGAAAGCCAGGGATAACAGGCTGCAGTGAAAGGGCAGGTACAGGTGTCATTTTTCACTGCTGATCTTTTGCTCCAGGGGAGGGAAGGGTGTTAAATCCCCTCTTCTTCACTGAGCCAGCTTTGTGTGGAACAAACCCCACACACCCAACTTTGGGCAGGCTGGTTCCAGGTAGCTGAGCTGGTACTTTGTTAATAGTCACCATGTCCACAAGCTGCACCCCCAGCATGTGCTTTTGTTTCCTGTACTGTGATTTTTAAGCCACTGCATTCTGCTTCCCCTTGGAGACCGACAGAGTGATTCTGTTGCACTTTGTGACCTGAGCTTTAAAGACCATAGGAGTCCTTTCTCCTTCTCAATGAAGTCAATTGCAGGAAATGGAAGGTCAGATGAACCACATGGGAAGGGATTGGCAAGGGGTTTTGCTGGCTTGGAAATGGGTTGTAGGCCCTCCCAAGCATGCACCTTCCAGACTTGCTGAGAGCCTTCCAAACCCATTGCACTCCCCTTCCAACTTCTTACCTGTTTTAAATAAAGGCAGAGGAAGCTAGAAAGCTCTCCCAGTTTTTATGAACTCCTAGAATGAAATGGGGTATTTTTAATTTGTTTTTCAGGCATTTTTTTAACAAACATCCAGGGTCTGTGGATTTTGCAGAGTAGCGCACAGTGTAACTGACCTTGTAACCTCCCTCTTGGATTTTTTTCAACCACTGTGCCTTTGCACCCTCAAGTTGGCCTCTACATCCCTCAGCAAAAGTAAGTGTGACAAAGAAGCCCTTTTAACAGCTCACTGAGCTGTACAAAAAAGAAAGTGCAGCCTTCCCAAGATGAGTGGCTTTAGCTAGGGGAAGAATGGCTGCCAACAGTGAAGAAAAATTTGATGAGTGTACTACATGGTTCTTTGCCTGATTCCTTAGACATAATTTCACCATCAGTAGGAATGTTTTTCTCTTGGATACATTTGCAGAGAGTACTGATAGCACTTACGTTGCCAAGTCAGTTTGCAAATATTAAAGTCCTAATAAAGAAGAGAAGCAAAAACTGTATTTTGGAACTAGGGAAACTGAGTCACGTATAGTTTAGACGTCTTGCACAATCTCATCAAACAGATCAGTTGTAGAGCTAGAGGAAGCAGCAGTTAAAAACAAATGTGACTCTATGGCTGATGCCAGCTACTCTGTGATCATGACAAGGTGACAGTTGATCCCTAGCTCCCATCTCTGGAATATGGCACTTCATATTTTCTCTCTCGCCATGCAGAAAACTTGAAGGAACTTCTGGAAAAGCTGGCTGTCTTCTTTCTGCCCTTTCTTGTCTTTTCATTTCTCACAGCAAGCTCTGCCTATGTACCTGTTTCTCAAGGAGGAATTGCTTCACAGCACTATTTGGCCAGACTCAATCAGAGCAGCTAATAGCTGTTTTCTAATAGATTCCTCGTAGTCCAGCTGCAGTTTGTTGGATTTATTCTGTTTTAGTATGTTGCACATTTATCTCCTGCACTGTGCAGTCCCTGTTGTGGAGATGCCTCCTGTTTGGCACTCTTTCACAATTTGTTACTTCTTGAGCCCAGTGGTTGGAGTGTACATGATGATCTGTGCTTGGCATCAGTCCCACCCGACACCATGGGGTACTTTGCAGAAGCAGCACTTCCCTCAGAGCTGGAGTGTTAGGAAATCCATATTGAAGCAGGCTGTCCACAGTCAACCTGGCCAGAGCTGACCCAGGGCAGAGGACAAATAGGCAGCTGGCTGAGATGGCAGCTGGCCTGGTTTCCTGGAGAAATGGCAACAAACTCTTCCATCCTGCCTCTGCTTTGCAATGCCTTTTAGACACTTCTGGCCCTGCACCTCCAGCCCTGTCTTGCCATTCCTTATTCCAGCAACAGATCCTAGCCCTCTCTGTCACCAGGCTGGTTCCCCTCCTGGCAGTTTGCTCCACCAGCCCCAAAGCAGAGCAGCCCCTTTTCTCTAAGAAGCCACCCCCCAAGCAGAGCCCAGGCTGTTTGGGCTGCCAGAGAAAGGACAGGGGGTGTTGAAAGGGGATGACAACTGCTATGAGATGTCATATCTCCTAATTGCAAAAAAAAATCACAAATCTCAGACCCCACCTCTGCTCCTGCCCCACTCCTGGCATGAGGGGAGCAGAAATCCCTGTTCTATGGGGACCCTACTGCTCCTGATCCTGCCCTTTCTCTGCCCTGTATCATGTAAGAGTGGAACTGATGACCAGCTGTTGCATTTAAGGTGATGACTTAATTTGGTAAGAGATGAATCCCCTTGCGTTCTAGCCAGTCCTCAGAGATTAGAGGGGCTAGGGGTGGCTGGACTTATCTCTTAATAGGTATGCCAATTAGGGCCATAACTATAGGTCTGACCCAGATGCATGAACAGCCCATGAGCTGTAGGTCTGGTTGCATTCAAGAGAAACAGTCAGGTTCATGAATAGTACGATTTATTTTTATGCAACATCTACAGATTCCTTGAGATTGCCTATGATAAATGCACAAACTGCAGGTTGGCTATATAGCACTACACAAAAGAAAAACGATTGCAATCACACGCACTTAGTTCCCAGGTAATCACTCAGCGTAGCTGAGGGCTTAAATTTTACCAAAAGGCGTCCCTTCAGGGGTGAGGACCACAAACCTGCCGATCTGTCTCTCCGATTTGGTGTCGGATTATCATCCCTCCGAGTTAGACACAAACTCGGGGTAGTATTTATCTTAGTATGTATGTGTGAGTGGGTGGGACTGCAGTCAAGCCATTATCTTTTGAGTAACAACACAGTACATTCTTTGGTGCAAGGGGTACAGCTGGTTTTTGTGGGAAAAAGAGGGAGGATGAGAAACAAGGCCGGCTGGCTACTGCAGAAATCCTTGAGATAAGTGAAAGAATGGGACCACGCGGCCTACACCTCACTTCGCATTCCTCCTTGGCGCCATGACAAACACAAATCACTGGACCTCCATCCCATCCTGTGCTTGCTCTGGGCACCTTGTGTCAAGGAAATGTGTGTTTTGCTTTTCTCAGCTTCCAACACTTAACACCAGCCCTGCCCTTTCTTCTTCTTAAGCCCTTTCTAGCAGCCAGAGAAGCAGGAGAGTGTAAAGAGAGGTTTATGTGTGGGGAAAAAGGTTGGTGGGGACCTTATTGGAGAGGTGGATTGGAAGTAACAGTTTATGGGTCTCAGGTTAGACTAAGGGAATGCTGTATCTCAGAGGATGGGGATAGGAGGAGAGCGCCAAGGAGGAAGAGCAACTGAGTATGAACAAAGAGATCCCTTAAAGTTCCTTTCTTCTCTCTTGGCCCCTGTCTAGATCCACCATCTCCTGAGAGCTTTCAGCTCACTCCCAGCCCTCTTCACCCCTCTGGTATCCACTGCTACTCGTTCCCCAACCCAGAATCTGTGCTGTTGCTGCTCAAAATTTAAATTTTACCTACAAAGCCAAGAACCTTGAACAATTTCTGGCCTGACATATATCCAATCATTGTTCTTTTTATTATGTGTTGTGTGTCTGTGGTTCATATCACAGAGCTGTGATTTTTAGAAAGTTGTGCTCATAGACTTGCTCCTCTTCTAACTTCTGAGCCATGTGTAAGGTCTCTGGTAGGGAAAGCAAGGTCATTAGCAAACTGCTGTTTAGAAAAGATAAGGTTTACTTAAACCTTTGCCTTGCAAGTGCCTAAGGTTGTAATGCTGGGTATGCAAAACAGATTGAAACAAAAAAACTTCCTTCTGTTGGTTAAGGTTTGAGAAAGTGTGTTTCCTGAATTTCAGACAAAGCGCAGGCATTCAGAAGGAAACAAATATTAAGAATTTGAAAAGTAGTAATGGCCTAAATCCCATGCTTTAACATAGATGCTTCTTGTTGCCACCTGGTCAAGTTTTGCAGCAGAAAATGTAATATCTGATGTCTTGGGTGATCCTTGCCTTTTGGCTTCTCTCTTTCTGATCTCTCCTGATGCCTGCAATGTTGAGGTAGAAGTTCAGTGCATGTTACCATCTTTTTCCTTGCAGTGCTGTTTTTTGACTGTCCTACTAACCTTTTGGGACTACTGGCAATTCATGTAAATTAGAGGAGTGTTCAAGCTTACCTGTGATAGTCCGGAGCAGTTGTGGAAATATGAGAAATGTAAGTTCTGATCCTCTGTAAAGACACTGGTGCGTGTCCAGAATTCAGCCTGTGTCAGGACCAAGTACATAATCCAGTGGGCCGGCAGCATATTAGCTGCTTTATATAACTGAATGGAGAAGGATGCAAAATCTTTAAAAATGGCTTGCTTTCCTTCAGATGCTATATAACTCTGATATTAGAAAGTATGTTAATAAGCAAGCAACCTCCTTTGTACATCTGAACCCAAATATCATAACCAAAAACCCCCAAATCCCCAAACTTATAAATAGCGCAATTACAATCCCTTCCACTAATCACTCTTACAATTTCCCTGGCTTTAGACTTGTGATAAATAACATTTCACAGTTTCTGAAGTCATTATAACATCTTCCAGAAAATATCCAGACTTCACATCTAAGATACCAGCAGGAAAAAACCTTTTAAAATGCAAATGCATAAAAAAAATAAAATCTTCTCATAGTTCATAGAGCAATAAAGAAAGAGCTCCAAACCAAGCTGGTTGTCCCTTTACAGGTCACCTTCAGGGCTGCTGAGCTGTGATAAAAGGTATTTCTTCCTACTTGATAAGAATAACGTGTTTATTGCATGGGCAGAATGCAGTTTCTGAGCTCCTTAGCTATTTATTTCCTGGGGCTTGAATTGAGCTGGGTCATATTTGTTCTCCAGTTTCACATTCTTGTTTTTTTAAAGGAAGTCACTGATCTTGCTATCTGTGAAGAAAATTATGAAAATGAGTTAGCAGCGTCCACCTGAGTCTGCAGGCAGCCTGTAACCGTAGCTTGTGGACCTGTCGGGGGCTGTGTCTTGGTAGCATGCAAGTCTGGTGCCTGGTTACTATAATTTCAGTGGTAACATCATGAATGCTGCACTGCTGATCAGCGTGTGGTTGCGGTAAAGGGATGAACATATTACAAACAGATGCTTTTTTGTCACTGTTATTTTTTTTTTTCCTCTGCAAGGAGGAGTGGAAGTTGTTTATTTCAGCTGGCATGTCAGGATTACCTGGCAACTCAGAGAGGAATTTTGCTACACACAGGCCAGTTTTAAATATTCCTTGATTTTGGTCCTGTCTCTGAAACTCCCCCAAGAGATGCCTGACAGAAAATGTATGAAAGCAGTTTTAACAGCTGCAGAATCTGTGGCTGATGCCTTGCTTTGTTGTCTCAAGTACATTTGTACTTAGTTCCAAGTTAGATTAGTATTGTACTTTGTGAGTGATGCTTTAGAAAATATCACTGCTTGTTTGTCCCAAGTTCAGCCCTTGATATCCGTGTTTAATGGACGCATGAATAGTTCATTGTCACTTAGCAACATTAACTGTTGCTTAAGTCAAAATGTCTTTGTTGTATGATTCTCCAAGATTTTAAACATTTTATAAAGCATTTAATTTCATTTTTGTTGGTACGTAAATAGCAGTGGTGCTTTAAAAAATGATTAAATAGTAATTCAGTTTAAGAATCGAGTCTTTCAGTCTAAACTAGTAATTTCTGGAAGCGACTTTGATGCACCTGTAATGGCTTTGAAATTGTCACAAGAAAAAAAATCTGTTAGTGAAAGCATATTTTATAAAAGATCCATTAGCCCAGTATCTTTCTCTTGGTCAAAAGAAAAGATTTGCGGGTGATAATGGCTTTCAAAAATATATGCCTTGTCTTTCTTACATCAGGTTCTGTTTTAGAGAATTATGTTAGGTTTTCAGATACTGGTAATTTGCTGAACGTTTTGCTGTTCCTCATCCTTGAAAAGTGCCTGTTACACTAGCAAGTGTCAAAATCCATAGATTCTATTTATTGCCCTTTATAAAGCACTTATCACTGTGATATTCAGGGACTGCACATGGATTAAAAAACAGCAAGGAAGCTATCTTGGAAGAGTTGGTGTGATTTGTTATGCTGGGCATGTTACAATGTAAAGCACTCTATAACTGGGATGGGGAGTGGACACAGGTAATCAAAAAAATTCTTTGCAGGAAGGTGTAAAATATAGTTACTTAAAACTGAGAGCTGTAACAACACCAGAGCCAGGGCAATATCTGTGCTGTGACTTGTAGCTGTACCCTCACGTCTTAATTCCATCTGTCCCCACTTCAGATGTCCCTGGTGGGTATCCCCACCTGAGCACGGCAATGCTGGGTCCTCTCCCTCACTGTGACACTTCTCCTTTGAGTGAAGGAAGTACTGGTATCATGTGCAACATGGTGAAAAAGGGTTTATTTTATTTCTTGGGGGAGTAACTGCCTGGTTGGCCCAGGCTGTGCCACGTTCCTCCTCCTGTACACTGGCTGGATGCTGTCTGTGTGATCCCCAGAGCTGAGAGCAGTGGTAGCCACACACCTCCAAGCCAGTGCCCATTGGGCTGTCTGCAGACACAGGTGGCTATCACTAGGTGGCTATCACTCACCTCAACTTGGGGTATGGTTTTAGTGGTTTCTTTGCAAGTTTGGAGGCTTTAATATTTTCCATTTCTTACAAGCCAAAGTGTACCTTCTCCTGAAATGATACAATCAGGAGAGGATTTCCTGGGGAACAGATGGGTAGTGGTTACACTGGTGGTCATCTCTCCAGCTGGCCCCTTCAATGAGATGAAGTCCCAGTGCTGGGACATGGTGCAGAGCTGTGCTTTAACCTAAGCATAATAAAAACTCCTACCATTTTTAAATAGACCTTCACGAAGCATTTCTTGACTTGTTCTTGAAGTGACATTTAGCTACAGGAAATTGAAAAGACCTTCAATGACCTTTTTTTTTAAAAAAAACCAAACCAAAACAAGCGAGTTCAAGCACAGTTTTTGATAAGATGGTGGTCGCACCCCTAGTGAGTGGAAGGTCAGCAGCCCATGCCAGGACTGGAGCGTAGGGTCAGCAGCCCAAGGCATGGCTTCAGCTTTTGAACCCGGAGCAAGGTACTCCCCTCTGCTGGCGGGCTCATGCAAAGGCTTTACGGAGAGGCACCGGCTTTCCAGTCACCAAAACTGCTTCTTCTGCCAACGCCATAGCCGCAGCATCCTACAGTCTTGTCCTGGGCATTTGGCTGTCAGCTTTTTTGGGACAAAAAAAACCCCAATCAAAACCAAACCCTTCCATAAAAAGATGCCCTGGTGAGCAAAATAAACAAGTTTAATAGCTTCATATATTGGTGGAAATTCCTGCAAGCATTGCTTTATAAATTGAAAGGGTTTTTTTTCCCCAAGAAATTTTGAAGAAAACTTCAGTTCTGAATGAAAAGTTAATTTTAAAACTTTTTCTTTACATCTATTTTTGGAACGGTTTCAAATGTTGATGTTACAGTTACCAATAAAGTAAAATGCTAACTTCATCTAGTTTTAACAAGAATACTGATTTCTGTGTACATTTGCAACTTTGTAACACAGAGTGTGTCACATGTTTGCCCTTCATGGAGCTGTATCTTCTTGAAGTTCCTTCCAGTTTAATATTCCTGTGATGAAAATAATGATGACACTGATGTTATCTGGATGAGTGGTCAAGATCTGAAATACTAGATTGTCCTTTTTAGTTCACACCTTCCTATTTTATTCCCACCATAGAACAGTAGCCCAGCATGCTGTAGAAATACAGCAGTGAAACAGTTAAGGAAAAAAAAAAAAGAAAATATCCCAGTACAGTGGAAAGTTCCCCTGAAATAGTGTCTATGTGACACTGTCTCTGGCCTTATGCCTTTGCTTTCCCTCTTTACACCCCCTCCTCCTCCTCAGTCCAGTTTTTCATTAAGATGTAGGAACTGGACCAATGGACTGAGGGCAGGTGGTGGCTTAGGTCCCATGGTCCTGGGTGGAATTGACCGATGATGAAGTGGACCCTCAATTTGTATTAAAGGCTGATGCTAATTCCTCTTCCCCATTAAGAAACTGCAACCAAAGAGCAAACTTATTTCCTTGTGTTTTGACAGAAGATGAACAATTGCATTTGCAGAAGCAATTTGGGAGAGCATAAAAGCTGTCAGCACAACCAGACATGTCTTTCAGTGTGCATGTTCACGAGCAGAAGCTTTGCCTTTTGAAGGTATCAGCTTTTTCCTGACCACATATGTCCACGTGGTATGGTATATGTGAAAGGACGAGATGTACAGGACTGCAGGAGTGCCTGCAAGTTGCTAACCAGACTCCCTTTTTTTGGTAGTTCTAGATGTGAGAGGTTTCTTAGTGGCTGACAGCAGATTTTCATCTTCAGGGAAAATGGCTGGGGGATAGATTCTGATCCCTTTTGCCACATGCAATCATCTGCATCGCTGCCAAAGCGACTTCCAATGCTGCCATTTTGATCTGTCATGCTGCAGCTACTGCGTGCCCCTGCGAATGGCTCCGCATGGTGCTGAGAGACAGTCTGGTTCTCTTTTTAAACAAACCGCTTTAGTATTTTGTTATACAAGAAAGAGCTCCACAAGACTGCATGAGAAAGCAGACATAAAGAATAGAGTTCGGACATGACTTCAGTGGTAAGCATTGCTCTGCAGCCTACAGAGCTGCTGAGTAATGCAGGTCATTCTGGTTTTCCCCCTTCAGTAGTCGGTAAGAGCCATTGTGGCTTGGGGCTATTGGTTCAGGTCTTTTGCTGCATGGTCCTTGCAGTGGTACGGGACTTTTTTGTTGTGTGGTCTGAGAGGCCAGGTCCTCTTCCCCTCTCATTGTTGTAGATGATGATGTAGCTGTTTTGTGCATTCACCTGGCATAGGGAAGTTCTCAGCAAGTGCTTGTGCACAAGGGGATGCAGATGTGTGCTTGCACAATGTGTGAAGGTATATGGGGAACTGCAGGTGTGTTTTGAGGTGTGTGAGGGTCCGAGGTGCGCTGTGCTTGCGCTGGAGTTAGCATATTTGTGGTAGCAGACAGGGCTGGGGCATGTGATTGATTGGGGCTAAACACATGGAAGAGGAAAGATACAGTCCTGTTTTTTCACAGCTCTGGGAGTCAGGGGACTTGGATTCCACTCCAAATCCTGCCACCATCTTCTGCAATCATAACCTAGTAGCACAACATCTTTGTGCCTCAGTTGTCTTGTTGATAAGAAGGGACTGCAGCTTTTTGCTGTATTGTGCTGATACTAAGAGGCCAAATTCTTCTTAGTATTTGCAAATGATTTTGAGATCCTGGGCTGAAAGCTATTATGTAAATATAAAACATATTATTATGTTTTGTTGCAAAACAAAAAAAATGGTTTTAATTGTGTGTTGTTTGAGCAATCGGTTTCTTGCAGGAATACAAATAAAGATCACAGCTTTTTGCATCATTTGAAAGAGGCAGTTGGTAGCAGCATGACAGAAAAATACCTTAGAAAATTCAAGCACAGTCATCTCCACAGAAAGTACTTCAGGATTTGCCCTTTTATCTTTCCTTTTCAATTCTGAGTTTCTTCCCCACATGCCCTGCAGGTAGTATCCCTATGACACTGTAGTCTGTCTGCAGCCACATCAGCCTGGAAAGATACCCCCCTTCCCAATACCCAAATCTTCATTTCCTCACATTGGTGGGTGTATATTAAGGAGTGGGAGCTAGGGGGAAGGATGTTATTTGACAGCTAATATTGTAAAAGCTGTCTAATATGGTTTGTATATGGGAACAGTAATAGCTACTGCTGCTGTGGTTTTGTTGCTGCAGGGAAAATGCAATAAATAGGAATTTCAGAGGAAGATCTAGTGATGAAGAAGAGTCTTGGGATTTCATTTGTTCCTATTGTTCTACCACTGTTAAATCTCCCTTCTCATGTTACTGGAATAAAATATAGATCTAAACAGATCCTGGCATGCTATGGATGTACCACATGAAGGCCATATATATACATGTTCCTATTAAAATTCATCTGTACGATCCTCTGTGGAAAACCATGACATTGTGTTTCATAATAACTTCCATTTCAAGATCTCAAAGCACTCTCCAAAGACTAATCACTCATCTTTATGCTGCCCTGTGGTAAGTTAGCATTATTGTTCTCTTTTAATAGGTGCAGAAGGTGGGATGCTCCATAACCACATCGTAAGCCAGTAGCAAAGCTGGGAAGATTGCACACTTCTAACTTGGCGTGCTTTATCCACTAGGCTGTACTTTCTTCCTTGCAACCTCAGCAGTGTCTGCCATTGCACATCATTTATTGGTTCCCTTGCTCAGAGCTCCATGTTTCCCTCCTTTGCTCTTCCATTTCATCAAGGCACCCAAGCATGCCGAGGACTGCAGAGCACATAATAAGGAACGAGACTGTAAGGGAGTAAGATGCAGCTTCTTGGCTTATTAAAATAAAGGAATGCATTTAATGTGTGCCCTGGCAGTAGAAGGAGGAAACAAGATAGTGTGCTCTCTCCTTTGCATGTGTAGGCAGTGTTCCTGGAGCCCCGTGGAGGAAGCTACTGTCTGACTTCCTAAGCTGTTCAGACGCACTGTGCATAAACCCAGTATTTTATTATAATTCCTCTTCCGGAATCACTGACGAATATTTGATTAGCCAGCAAGTTGTATGACATGGCCTGGAGATGTCATGGGCGCACTCATAAGCTCGTCAGCTGCCTTTTATCTGCCTGTCTATTGCTGCATGACTGATAGGCAGAAAGGGCAGTGGGGTTTCTCAGCTGGTTAAGAGCTCTGTGTGCTTATCATGTGCTGTCTCATTTTCCCCAGGGATACTTGTTTTTTGGGGCAGTGCCAAGATGCTTCTACATACTTTCCAGTGAAGCGTTTTTGAGAGTGAAGCAAAGGGCTGTTCCTTAAGCCTTAACACTGTTCTGACTCAGGCAGGGCTTAAGAGGTATGTTTCTTACCTGAGACTGTTATGGGTTAGCCTGTTACTGGGAATGAACTGTGGTATTTGTACATTTAAGGACAGGTCACATGACAAATCACACTCTGTAGGGTTTTCTGCCAGAACGTAATCTTCTCTCTTCAATCCCAAATGTTGCCTATGTATTGTTTAGTCTTTCCATAGTCTGTTAACATGATCTGTGTCATATCCTCAGTCCTGAATCTCTCTGCATAATCTGGTAAACACAACATCTCTCTGACTGCCTTCTCCACTTTCTTGAAGCCAGCCAGTCATTTGGGAAATCTCACAAACATTTATGTGTGATCAAATGCATATATTTTAATAAACAAATCTTTCAGCACCTCTGATTCTTCTCTCTAGGTGAGGCTTTCCTGAAGCCCGCCTGCATTATTTGGGTGATGGTATCCTGCTCCTTCTGTGGCTACCTGAAGTTTGGTCCTTTAGGACTCTACTCCTAGTAGGATAGGAAGTCAGTAGAATAAATTAAGATGAGTCTTGGTATAACCTAATTTCTATGTAAGATAATTAAACCAAACTCTATTTCTCTGACTAGAGTGAAAAATTACAGTGGGAGTTTTCAAAGCTTCTTCATCAGAAGTCCCCAGAGTTTTTCCTTCTGATGAGCTCTGTGCCCAAGGAGGCCTATCCACTGCCTCTACTGGGGGTTTCACTTGTGAAGACTTCTGCTTTCTATCTCCAGTACACCATCTGGACACTGGCTCATCCCCTGATTTGCAACACTTGAACCTGGGAAACCCTTCAGTAGAGACAGCTGTGATCTGGCCAGTCTCCTGCTCTTGCTGATGCAGTCCCTTCTGTTGTTTTTTGGTTTAATTTCACTCTATGAAAAGGCTTGACTACCTCTGCTGACAAGTCTGAAAGATCACAACCATTGTTTTTAGCAATGTGGCTGATCGTTTTCAGATTGCACCCAGCTGACCCTTGGATCATTTGCTCCTTCCCATGGTTGAACTGGAGAGTGTCTAATTCAGTCCAGCAGTGCTGAGTGTGCCTGTGTAAGGGTCTGCAGCTCCACCCCTTATGCCTACTCCAAATTTTTGTTCATCCTAGTGCGTTCATCCAGGGAATGACTATAGATGAAGAAGGGTTAACAAGATGCAGGCTTAGTCTGTGCGTACGTGAGACACTGAGGCCCAGATGGTGTGCTTAATTACTCTGGCCAGCGCTGGCACCATCCCGCTCCAGAGGGAATAAAATGAGGGATGGTGTGTCAGAGACTGTTCCTTTCCAATCTCCCCAGAGCACTTCAGTGGTACAAGCTCCACAGCACATTAGGCCTAGCTCAAACATCCCCAAGACAAAGTGGCTTTGGGGTGGTGGTTACCCTTGAGGTTCCCAGCTGGGCTTTTACACACTTTGCATGCCATCAGGGGTGCACTGGGAGTGCCTCATTGCAAGTGACTCCAGGTCACCTTCTGATCATAAGCATGGCTATAATGATCATAGCTCGTAGAGCCTCCAATGCATGATGAGAGCTTCCTCTAATAGTTTTATTGTTAATCTAGTCCCCCCTCTGCTTACTGTCACATGCATGGAAATACACTATCTTGGTGGCTTGTATGCCAACATACCTGCCCCCAGACAGAACTTACAGGGCTGATTCCCTGTTTGCTGTCAGGAGGGAAAACCCAAACCACATCCACAGGATGTGCAGTCTCTATTTTTGCTTCTTGCTTGTGTCTCTGCATAGCAAGGCCGAACATCAGAGGAATGCAAATGGCCCCATGGCAAGATGTGAGCTGGCCCCAGGTGGTGCAGCTCAGCCTTTCCCAAGGACTTATGGCCTGGCTGCAGTGGTCGAGTCCCCAGTTGGATCCACTCTTGCTTGTAGTGCCAGGTTCGGCTGTTAGAAGTAAGCTGGCTGTTCTTCCCTTAGCAGAGCGGTGGCCAACATGAATATGCCTTGATGTACTTCCCACATTCCCTCTTCCCATAACCACCAGGAGTTCTAAGTGATAGAAATGCTAGTGAATGAACATTTTTAGCACAGTCCGGTGCAGCTAGAATTACACTTAAGATTATTGAGGTGCTTTAAATTTTAAAGTCCTATTTTCAGACTGAACCTGGGAGGCATTCTGCATTTGGCAAAGATTTGTCATACTTGGTTTCTGGTCTGAAATAGAGCTTTTTCTTTTTTCTTTTTTTTTTTTTTTCTTCCCCTTTCCTGCCCCATCTTTTGAAATAAGAGCAAAGTTAATTTAGTTATTCCTGAGAAAAATAAAAGGGGAGGATAGAAAGTGTCTTTTAGGTGGTGATGGTTTTCTTAAACTGTTTTTCAGCAGTAATGGCAGCTGTTTGAAAGTTGTGATTTAAGGTGGAAATGCTCCTCACTGAAGTGATGTGTGGCCTTTTTCCAGAGGAAATTGGGTTTGATTTTACCACACTATTAGCACTGAAAATCACATACTGAGCCTGCACTGCAGAGTGTTTTTCATGGGCTTAAGTGTGCATCTCAGGAACGAGGCACTGTA
This sequence comes from Strix aluco, assembly GCF_031877795.1. Lineage (NCBI taxonomy): Eukaryota > Metazoa > Chordata > Aves > Strigiformes > Strigidae > Strix > Strix aluco. The sequence goes on from NC_133935.1 coordinate 13,265,110, forward strand.
CGTGAGTGAGTAATTTCACTCTGCAGCCAACTGGGTAGGCCTCAAAAGGGCTTTAAAAGCACAGGCTGCTTTTGACATGGCTTGAAAAACTTAAGATAAGAAAAGTGTGTCCCATAGTGCCCGCCGTTCCCCCAGTCAAAACACCTCTGTTGCCTGGGGAAATGCACTCAGCTCTAGAAGTCAAGAGGGCATGAATCCTATTTCCAAGACTGTGCTTCATAATTTTCTGTGCTTCACAACTCCTGTTTAGTGCCTCTGGCTGGTGCCGAGCTGGCTGGAATTTGAGAGCTGCGGTTCGTTATGGAAGTAGAGTTGCCACTGGGGAACAGAGTATGGTTGTGATCCAATAGTGACTGATTTTTATCTGACCAGTTTAAGGGGTTTTGAAAATCCCACACTGAATCCCCTCTGTGTAGAGCAGAGGTTTTAGCAGGCACATTAACACAGCCCCTGAGAATGGCTGTGCTCCACAAAGTGCCTTGACTGAGGTCAGGTACAAACTGAAGTCCCTGATCTCCTTGGAAGTGCCACTAACAAGCCTGCACACACTTTTCAAACAAAATTTGGTGAGATAGCACCATTTTGGTGTTTAGCAAATTAGTTTCTGTATTTTGGGAAGCTTTATATCCCTGCAGATTCAAGAGTGTATCTTTTGATATTCTGCTTCTTTCTCATAAAGTGAGCAGATATAAACACTGTAAGAAAGTAAATGGAGAAACACATATTACATTTGCGTTTGAATGCTCAAGTCATCTTGAGTCATGCACACACTCGTACCCCTGGTCTGAGTGCTGCCCCTTGGCAGGGTGCACACACCGCCCCAGGTGTCACGGTTTCTTACAAGGATGTGAGAGGGGGGATGCTTTTCGATGGGATTGCACCAGCTGTTTGGCACATCGCTGGGCCTTGGGCAATAGCACAGAAGGGGGACACGTGTCCCTTCAGGCACGTATTGCTGGCTTCATCCTCTGCAGTTTAGTCAGTGGATCCACCCGCACCCTGAGCGGGACAGGCAGGGTGGCTGTGAGAGGCACGTAAAAGCAGGCAGCCTCCTTCCCGGGCAGACGGAGCCTGGGGGCACTTTGCAGCCAGCCCTGGAAGGCGATAATCATGAGAGGGATAATGGCTTGTTTTGGGTTAATAGATCCTGACAACCTAATTTCCCCTGGTGAAAATAAAAGGGGATAAATCTTACAAATACTGCAAAATCAATAGCTAGCAGTGAAGGGGCTGACAACAAGACCCTATATCCACAGCACATTTTTTTTGTGAATTGTTCATTTCACATTTCAAGTGGATGGGTTCCCTGTGGCTTTGCTAGAGCCAGGTAATCCTCCATTCTCCTTTCTGTCATGCCCATCTCTTCAGTGCTAGTGTTTTACTTGTTTGCCTTTGAGTAAGGAATCTGAAGCCTTGAGCTCGTTGGAGGGGAATACTGCTTTGCCAGGAAAGACCCCCAGCACTCTCGCTCCTCAGAGCCTGCTCTTCCCTCTTATAGGCATGAATGGCTAACCTCGTTACAGGTCTTTATCTGTAAACAGTTAGATAACTGTATCCTGACCCTCCAAAATAACTCAGCCACAGGAGCGTTTGCTCACTGCTCCGTGGCTGTGCTCCCCCGAGGAAGTCCACAACCTCTGTTACGTTAGTGACCTGAAATATTGACAGCGTTAACAATTGCACTTCTTTGCCTTCCCAAGGTTAGAGTTTAAGATTCGTGCACTGAGCAGCCAGAAGCTTCCCCAGATAAATCTGAGTCCACTGAGGACAGGCTGTGGGTGGGTGTGGATTGACAGCATTAAGCATTACAGAAATAGAAGATCATGAAATAGGAAGTAGTTAAACACTCAGTATGCATGCTGAAATGAATGTTGGGGAGAGCACCACTGTGCTGGCACTCAGAGCTGTGTTGGACTGGGGTGAAGCAGGGGATGGGATTTTCCTGTTGATCCCCTCTGTTGGTAAGTGGTGGGATCTTTCTGAGAAGGGCTGCTGGATCCTTGCTGGCACACGCCTTGCAAACAGAGGCACAATCTCCTCTTGTGCAGAGTAAGCTTGAGGGGGTCTCAAGCTCCAGGTTTGAGGAACTCCTGGCTCCTTGGGCCGGCATGAGCACGGATGGAGCAGTCCTCCCAGAGGAATGTGCATGCAAGCTTGAGGAAGAAGGCTTGGTCTGGAGTGACTTGCGATTGGCTTCCCTGTGAATGAAGATCAGTGGGAGGAATGGTTTCTGTTCAATACTCTTGTGGACCCTAGTTTAAAGCCAGGGTGGAGGAACTATATGGTTCACAGTTTTCAAATACCAAAGGTTATTTATGTTGGTAAAAACTGTGTTAAAAAGCTACTCTCCTCTCAGAGATAAGAACCACACAAGGATTTAAGAGAATGTGAGTCGTCGATCCAACCTCTCAATTATAGGGCTTTGGCTCTTTTCTGTCAAGGTATTTGCCATTGAGCTTTTGCTTGAAGTTATGTCCTTCGTTAAAAGGAAAGAATATTCTTACTTTTTTTGTTTCCTGGATGCAGATATTCAGAGCCAAGTGAACATTATTCCTCAGCCTGTCCCAGTTTCTCACTTCTTCCTCCCTGCTGAAGGACACTCGGAGACAACCTGTGTTTCCTCTGTCAGGGCACTGTCCAGGTGAGGGCACTGTCCTGGGTCTCAAACTCCTACCTCCAAAACAGGCTTCCTCTGTGATGCTGAACTTATCTATCTCTTGGCCCCAGTTTTTCTTCTGTCAGATGGCTCCTTCCTTCCAATTCTCTTTTCTATCTCTTCATCATGTAGTTTTCAGACTTTTCAAGCTCAATCTCCTCGATCTCTGTGTGTAAGTATGATGTCCATTCAGTGATATCCTTTCCCTTCCTGGCATTTCACTTATTACATATAGAACAAAAGTACTGCTGGGAGAAGTCTGTGAGGGTTTCTTCACTGATGGTTGAGGTTCCTTTTGGGATTTTCTCCCCTGACAAGGCATGTTCTATTATCCCCTCTCTCCCCCTGTGTATTTGCCATTTATAGTGCTGATGACCTGGTGCAACAGCTTTTCCTCTTTTCTGTTACTATCTGGGTGTTGTGAGGAGACACTGAATAAAGTAGCTTAAACTGAAGTGTATTTTCAAGAAGCAGACATATCACTCATTACTGTATCATGCAAGCAGTGCTAGAATTGCTTTCAGAAAGGGGGTGGTCATCCTGCTCCTTACTGTGGGCTCTTTGTCCCCTCAAAACAAGAGAGGATATTCACCCCCTCTCTCCCACCAGGAATTCTGCTTATTTCAAGTGGTACCAAATGCAGAGCAACATTAATGAATATATATACAGAAGCCTAATTTAAATTGTGCAGGTAGTTATGTTTTCTTGTAACAACCTCTCCATTATGAAAGGTAAACAAAAATCAACATGCTGCAGGCAGTCCGTGTTTACAGAGAAGAGGCTGGTATCAGGTTGGGCAGAGAATCCCCTAGTGACTCCTATTCACAGTATCTTCCTTTGTCGGAGTAACTAATGAAATAATCATAATATTTAATAATAGTGATAATAACAGCTGGTTCACATGTAGGTTTTTTCAGTCAAAGATTACAGTGCTCCCTTCTTACTGATATATTTGCATTTTGAAGATACATAAGCCCAGGACAGTGAAATACTTTTCAAAAGTCGTCCAGCAAGTAATCAGTGCCAACCCTGGGAAATGGGATCGTTAGTGTTGTACTTCAGTGGTTACAGAGGTGGTTTTGTGCAGGAAGGGTCTACTGGGTGGGAAAATGTATCTGTGGTCATGAAGGCACAGAAGGTCTTGGGGTCCTGAGGAAATCTGGAGTCTCTGCTGTACAGATTATGGGAAATGTTATCCTTGTGCCAAGTGAATTTTCATGTCAGTGGAAGTGGTAGAAGGAAAAATAGAGGCCCACAAATGGAAGCGGACTTCTTGACTTCCCACATCTCTGTGAGATATATGCAGTTCGACACTGAGTGTGCACAACTGATGATAGTCCATGAGTTGTGTCCCATGAAGGAAGCCTCTTGGACACATCAGGCCTTGAGACATGGAGAGACAGCTGAAGTAGGAGTATTTGACAAATGTGTCTTGTAGCACTGAACCCTTGCTCCTGCTTTGGGACTCTGTACCCCAGACACAGCAGTCTGGCACGTCAGGAGGAGACTGGTAAGCTGTAGCTTGTATAAGGGATCAAGAGGCAGAAGAGAGGCCATGACTATGTTTCAAATGTGTGGGATGCCGGTGCTGTGAAAGGGCAGCTTGGGGGGGAATGGGAGAGTGTGAGTCTCGCACTTGCTCTGTGAAACTTGGCAGATATGTTGAAGTCATTTGTCTTGAGTCGTTTGGCAGGTCAGTGGCAGAGCCAGAAATAGAATCCAGGTCTCCTGAATGCCGGGGTCACTACCATATCTCCAAAACCATATTGCCTCTCCAAAGTTATTTCAGAAGTATGCAAAGTGCTAAGGGATCTTGCACTTTGCTGCCCAGCCAGCTCTTTGATGTAGTCAGGCAGGTGCTCTTTGATCATGGCTGCATATTCAAAATCTGTGACAGGTCAATTTTGCACGAGAGTTAAAAATGAGTTTTTCATGTGGTGAAGATCTTTTGCTACTGCAGGCAGAGGCAGGACTCTGATGCTAGAGATAAAATGAGTTAGCTCTTTACACTGCAGATTTCAAGGTGACCTTCACATTAAAAAAACTACCTTGAACGTAAATCAGGAACTCTTACGTATTTGTTTGTTTATGATTTAGGAAATGCAGTTTAAATACATGGTGCTTTACAGACACCAAAGAGGAAACCTCTAGGAAGCTTCTGCGCGTGTTCTAACTCATACACTATGCTACATAACGATATAAAATCCTGCGGACCTAGCTGGTGTGGAAATCAAGCCTGGGAGGATTTGTAAAGCAACAGCCTGAGCCAAAGTCCTCTGAAGTCAGTCCTCTGGGGTTTCAGTCAAACCCTGCATATGTTTTTCCCTCTCTTCACCCTGGTGTTGAGTTCTAACTGCATCTGTGACTGGAGTCTGACCGTGGATCTCCAGTGATTTGTTCAGGCTACTTGCTAACCATATTCCTCTGCTGAGAAGACTGCCTTCATAGAAGAGCTTTTCTCTGGTATGACATTTTTCTATACAGCATCTTTCCTTTTTAGGTATCCCATACATCCTCAAGGAAACCTAACTGCAGCCAAGTGCTGGGTATGGCATGAATAATCATGGTTGCAATTTAAAGGGTCTTGTAGCTTTGCTGTATCAATAAGAGTGCAACAGTGAAGAGAAAGCACCATGGTATCTTGAACGCCACAGGCAAAGCAATACAGAAAGTGTTGATTTTTCTTTCAGCAGTGAATGTTGTGCTCAGCAACCTTTTCACATCAGCTGTGGGATTTTCAGTGATGCCTGGTATCGACCACATCCATTGTGAGGTGGCAGAGGCTGAGCACAGCCTGCGGGCAAGCTGCGGAGCCTGAGCTCTCCTGCCATGCTACAGTCATGTCTGGAACTGGTAGTGATAGGGCAAAAGCTGGCCTTTTCGGTGCTGCCCTGCTGCATCCTGTGCATCCATGAAATACTAGTCATTCAAAGATTTTGTCTTGGGATGACTGACAAGCTATTTCTAAATCCTCTCAGGATCTGGGGCGGGTGTGTGTGTGTGTGAAATGCATTTTGTATGTGTGCAATTGTGTTGGTTTTTTTTTCTAAAAGAAGGATAAACTTGGGGCTGCAATAAAAACAAAAACCTAAAGTGCCAAGAGACGCTGAAACAATGCTTCAGGGATGGGACATCTGTTCTGGTGCTATCAGGCCAGTGCACTCCCCTGAGTGGGACTTCATGTATCATTGGCTTTTGCTGACTTGAAACCTCTTTTTTACATTTTAAATGAATATTTGTTTTGATTTGGCATTTACTGACTATTTAATATTTAATCATGCTTAATAAATCCTGAAATGAAACCACTGTCATATGAACATGGGACTTTTCCTAGTCTCAGCAAGGGCAGGCATCAGCAGTAAAAAGAGGGACAGTGTCAGTATAAAAAATATCGTTCCCTGTCTCAGTAAATGCATCATAGGCTTGTCTCCTCGCTGGCAGCAGCAGGGCAAAGGGTCCTCTGGGAATGCAGTGCTGCACTGAGCTCTGGTGTCAGAAGGCTGGTTACAGCTCTGACGCCACCCCGTTGACTATGGCAGTGAGAAGGGCCGGGCAGCGATGGGTCCCTCTCCCTTGGTCTGTCTCCCTATGGACGTAGAGTGCCATTTCTGCCGGGGCACTGGTGGTGCCTCCTCTGCAGGGAGAGAGGTAGAAGGCACTGATGACATGGCCTCTGGCATGGCAGTTTTTGTCACTTCACAGCCTCTTCACAGATTTCATTTCTTGATGTGACACTCTCAGTGGTTCCTTCAGACTGTCTCCAAGCTGCTATTTATCCCTTGCAGTCAGGAGCCAGCTCTCTGCTCTGGCTTTGTTTGGGTAGAGCTTTTTCTGGAAGGCAAATTCCTCGAGCCCCTGTGTCCCTGCTGCTGCAGCTGCAGGTCCTGCTGGTGCAGGCGCTTTCAGCATGAACTTCCTAGCCTCTCACTCACCCTGCAATCCTGGGAACTGTTTTTTTGCAGAAGAACTCTCTCAATCTAGATCCACTAGATGCCCTGAAAAGATCCCTACAGCTTTCCTCCTGCTGTCTGTTGGTGTTTGTCCGAGTGCTCACGCTGGCAATAAATGGAAATTCAGTTCAACAGCCTTACAGTCTAGAAAATGATGTGTTTCTGTGCTAAAGCAGTCCTGAGAAGGTTTAAAACAAACAAAACCAAACCAAAGAAAAATTATTCTGTAGGACCATTCTGCATTTAATGTTAGTTCTGCGTCATGCAAATTTACTCAGTGGGTGTGAAAGAGTCTCAAATTTAGTGTAAGTACCAGAAAACTCCTCTTTACAAATACAGACATTTGAATAGCTTTACATCAGGAAACAGCTCTGAGTTGTACAGCCACAGCGTATCCTAATGCCTGGTCATCACCTTTGTTTTCCACCTATGCTTTCTAACATACTTAGTGGATTCAAGTGTTTAATTTTGCATCTTAGGAGTCAAAATGTGCAGTTGGTGGTTTGAAACGGCCACTTTGAGGCCTCTGGAGTGCAGACTAAAAGCTCAGTATAAAAGGAATAAGATTTAGCCCCATATATCTAAACAGTGGGATCAGGAACCCTTCATAGCTGTTTGCAGTGGGTGCTTTGTCACTGCTAAAACTGTCTGTCATGGTAAGGCCTGAGGGTAGGGAGGCTCTGCAGAGAGATCTGGACAGGCTGGAGCGATGGGCTAAGGCCAACCGTATGAGTTTCAATAAGGCCAAATGCCGGGTGCTGCACTTCGGCCACAACAACCCCCAGCAGCACTACAGGCTTGGGGAGGAGTGGCTGGAGAGCTGCCAGTCAGAGAGGGACCTGGGGGTGCTGATTGACAGCTGGCTGAACATGAGCCAGCAGTGTGCCCAGAGGGCCAAGAAGGCCAATGCCATCCTGGCTTGTATCAGCAATAGCGTGGCCAGCAGGGATAGGGAAGGGATCTTACCCCTGTACTCGGCACTGGTGAGGCCGCACCTCAATTACTGTATTCAGTTTTGGGCCCCTCACTGCAAAAAGGACATTGAATGACTCGAGCGTGTCCAGAGAAGGGCAACGAAGCTGGTGCAGGGTCTGGAGCACATGTCGTACGAGGAGCGGCTGAGGGAACTGGGGTTGTTTAGTCTGGAGAAGAGGAGGCTGAGGGGAGACCTCATCGCCCTCTACAACTACCTGAAAGGAGGTTGCAGAGAGCTGGGGATGAGTCTCTTTAACCAAGTAATAAGTGATAGGACAAGAGGGAATGGCCTCAAGTTGCACCAGGGAAGGTTTAGACTGGATATTAGGAAGCATTTCTTTCCAGAAGGGGTTGTTAGGCGTTGGAATGGGCTGCCCATGGCAGTGGTGGAGTCCCCATCCCTGGAGTTGGGTTGACATAGTGCTGAGGGATATGGTGTAGTTGGGAACTGTCAATGTCGGGTTGATGGTTGGACTGGATGATCTTCAAGGTCTTTTCCAACCTAGACAATTCTGTGATTCTGTGTGATTCTGAGATGTCATTTCCCAACTCATTCCTGTTTCCTTGGGGAGTAAACCTGGGCAGATGGGAATGACAAGGCTTCAGTGGTTTCCCCACTTAGGTGGACCCCAGACTTTGGGGTGTGCTGCAGAATGCACTGTCCTTGCAATGAAGATGAAGCCAGAGAGAACTAATTCAGATGTGGTTTTCTAACTTTTTTTTTTTTTTTTTTAAATAGCTACTAGGAAGTATTTTAAGAGCAATATGTGTCCTTGCTCAAATCCAGCGATGAGTATTTTTCACCTGGTGAATGTTTTCCCTTACAAAATATATTGCTCCTCTTGGCTATTCGATGGAGCCTAATAAGTGCTATCCTGAGAGCCATTTAGCTGTGTCCTGATGCTGGGAACACTGACAGTCAGACCAGAGAGCGTGCGTTCTGCATGCTGAGCCATGTGCTAAAAAACCACGCTGCAAAATATACATCCTATCTTCTGTGCAGATACACAGTGAGCGTACATAAAAGAAAAGGTGGGAAGAAGCCCACAGGATAATAATCAAGTGGTTCGCAGGCAACATTCAAGAAGCTCTGTGACTTATTTAAGAGCAGGGAGTGAGAAACTACTCCCTACTCTGGGAGAAACTGTAGTAGTGATAATGAAAATGTTATTGGTTGTTAATGTTTCAGACTCTTCAGAGCGACAAGGAAACTTCTACCAGTTTTGAAATCTATGTCTCAATACAGACCTTAAATCTCAAAATTCTTGGAGGTTTTGGAGAATTTTAGATTATGAATTTGAAGCTACATTTTACAGATTCAAATCCCTGTGCATTCGGAAGGGTCTGAAACTTGGACTGAAGTTTGTAGCTTTGAAGCTTCCTTACACATCTGCAAATATTTTTTCTTGTTCTGCACACCCTCCTCCCTGCCCTCCCCTGATCCATCAGTAGTTCCTTTTCTTTCCTGTGATTCTGCAGCAGGCTCGGCCACATGCTTTGCACTGTTACTTGGTGTAAGTCAGAATAACATCCTGGACTATAACAGGTTTGGGAGGAGCTCTGGAAAAGCACTTGACTTTTTAACAGTATGTTAAGAGGGAGCTCATGAGACTGTTTCCCCACTGTGTAGCTACAGTGCAAAAACAGAAGTTATGAAGGCGATAGAGATTGGTTCTGGCTAGCTCCAGTGCTTAGTCAGAATTACTATTATTACAGCCCGGATGAAATACTGTAGCAAAATATACTAGTAATGGTGTGTGTATGTGAATTAAAGCTAAAGGAGCACTGACACTGATGATGGGAACAGGTGTATAGGTCCATCTTCCTTCTCCACTGAGATCTTTTTCAATATGTGAATCTGACCTAAGTATGTTAGAAGACTCCGAGACAAATTTGTTCAACATGTGAACTTTGATCGCATGCAGAAGCCGGTATGGATGTCCTATTACTCCCATTCCACACCACAGCTTATTACATGTACATGTACACTATTACCTTCTTCTGAAGTGTCAGTCAGCAGTGGGGTTCAAGACTCAAAGAAAGAGTGACTTGACCAGAGATGGCAAATCATAAAGGAGGAGGAAATGAATGTCATTCATTCCTGTGCTAATAGCTGAGAACAGTGACAGCTTGGTTTTATTTATCACGGGTCTTCATTTTCATGATTGTCACTACTTCTGTCAGTAATTTTCTTTTCAGACCCTATCTCTGGTCTGTCATTCTCTCTACAGTCTTGAACCATGGTTGAAAGACCACTACACCTGGGAAAATGCTGTTTAATGCCCTGCTATTCTGATGGCTGGTCTGGCTGACTATTACGGAAATTTCTTATAACCTAAAATGACAGGAATCACAACACGCTATGTTAATATTCAAAGACTCTGAAATGCTTTTTCCTTAAATGCACACTGCATATGACTATGGCACCTTTTAAGAATACTCTTTAAAATATTTTGTTCTTTTTTGAATTGGTCTCAGAATTGTACTGCTACTAATTTATGAGCAGAAGTAGTTGAGTGGTAGTAAAAAGTATTCAGAAATATTGGCAAATTTAGATTTTGTTTATATTTATTCCTCTTTCATGCTTTACACAGGTTTTTTTTCCTTGTAAGGATGATTTTGATACCTGTGGACAAAATTTATTTTATGTTGAAAGGCAATGCAATCTGTCAGCAGACAGACTTCTGGAACGACAGACTTCCCACTCTCTTCAATCTCTGTCTTTAAAATGCTCTTTTTTCTTCTTAGCACTTTCGTTCATCTTATTCTGACAACAGAGGCAGCTCCATGGGAATAAAGTGACCAATTATATAAATGTAACAGCTGTCCAGGAAAGGCATTTAATAAGCACTTCATAGGTCAGATTTGTTGGCACTAAACTTTTGCTCATCAGTATTGATTGGGAAACATGTTTTTAGGAGTTAGTCTATTCATAACAAAATAAAAAAAAAATCCCAGAGTATCAAGCTCTAAATAAATTATTTACTTTCAGTAATTCACATAACTCTACAAGAGTCTAGTCCTGCATCCATTGGAGATAATATAAATTTCCAGTGATGTCAGAGGTCATTACTTAATGTTGTTAGTGATTTCAGTGGGGTTTTTTATATTTCTCCATCATTTGGGCTTTCTGAAAAACCTGTCTGGACCCTCTGTGCCTTGTATTAAATAGGGAATAGACCAGTTGTGGTGGTCTTTGCTGCATACATAGTCTTAGTAAGCCCTAATATTTTTACAATAAATACAATTTTATATTATTAGCTTGTGCCATTAAAAATTGTCTTTTTTTGCTAAAGGTGCTGATCTCTCCATCTGTCTGATAGGTGATAACTCAGATATCTGGGTAGCCACATACTGAACTTGTAATGTCAGGGGGGGTTGGAATTGCCAAAGATCTGGTTTTCACTCAGACCTGCCGGGAATGGGGAATCTTTGGCATGCATGCTGGTGGGTGACTCGCATGCCAAGTCTCTGTTGGGCAGGAAAAGGTTGGGCATGTGGAGAAAGAGGAAAAAATGGAAAGGTTGGATTTTAACATTCTTCCTCAATTATATCAGTACAGCTTTGTGGTGGCCTCTTTCATGGTTGAACACATCAGGTACCAAAACAACACCAATGTGTGGCATCTCTTGAGCCTGCACTCCTCCCTAGCAGACATGTGGGGCTGTGCAGTGGCCAGCAGACCACCACTTCCTGATCAGGGGTTTCAGCCCTGAACTAAAGGGTCCCCAGATGTCCCTTGGTGTTCATGTCAGGGACTGGCATCAGGGAAGGAGATGGAGGGAGTGGTAGCAACAGCCTCAGCAACATTAGCAAATGTGGTGAGGTGGGAGAGCTCTACAAAGCTTAACAGCTAAATTAATGCGAGTTGGTTGTTTTTACAGGCCTGACTCTTAATGGACTTGCACACCTGCCTTTGCTTAGTTTCCACAGGCTGAGTTGATGTGATTTTAAACCCTTTCCTCTGCAAAGATTTCTGTACTGTCCCTTTCTTTGACTCCTCTGACACATACCATTTCCAAGTCTCCTAGGCCTCCAGAGCCAGTTCTGGTCCTCACAAAATATACCATGTAAACCTATCTTTTTCCAAATCTTCAGCTTTATGATTGCTTCAGCTGATAGCTGGTTGCCCCGGGACTTTTGAAATACTTAATACGCAGTCTGAGGGATTCCAAGTCAGTCACCCTTCAGTTCACACATCGCAAGATATGTGACAAAATCAATAAAATGCTAAAAACATTTCTCTGCTTCAGTTTTCTCATTCCTTTGGCATGTTCCTGGTGTTTTGAGTTCTCTTGTCAGTCCAGGATCCTTCCTGTTTTTCTGTATGTGACCTCTCCTCTGCAGTGGAGTATCTGTGGCATCTTCTGTCTTTCTTTTAAGTAGGTGATGAGCAAAATTTGCCTTTAAAACTTGCTGTCCCACTTGACAGTAACATCTTGGCCAGCATGGTTGACTGATCACATTGCCTCACCAGCTTGCTTGCTGTTTAATTACCAGCTTATCAAAGTGGATGTTTTTTCCTGATCTGACTGTCATTTTGGCTTAAAGTGTTTCTTCTAGCAGAAAATTATCAGGGTTTAATGGTTCTTGTTCAGTCCAGTCCTGCCAGCCTTACAATTTCATTTAAAGACAGAGATCTAAGAAAAGAGGCAAGAAAGCCTCTCACACAAAAGCTGTTTGTAGTTTGAAAGCAAGTCTCCAATATCATGTAGAGCTCTGAGACAGAGGAAGCAGATCATCACTGCTGCTGTTAATAAAATAAGAAAACAATTCAGAGAGGCCACACCAGTCTGAATGAGTCTGGAGGCCTAGGTAAGCTAGGAGTCTGGAGGTGGTATGCAAGAGATTTGCTTCCTTTTCTATTTTTATGTTCTATTTTACAGTCAACTACAGGGTTTTTTTAGGATAGTGACATATCAGTATGCCTTCCAGTATTATTCTCCTGTCCTGTTTTATCAGAATTTTAGTCAGTGATGGCTAACAGAATTAAGCACTGGCCCTTTTCTTCGCAGCAGTCCAGCTGGACACACAGTGGTTAACGTGAAGGGATGTAACAGTAGAAATAAATTGCCTAAGTGTTGCTGATGGCTGCCAGAGTGCTCTAAGCACCCCAAGCCCAGTGTGTGGGGGAGTGCTCCCCTTTCTGTGGGGATAGCTGGCTTCATTCATCGGCTGCTTTGTATCTGATGAAAGGAAGAGGTTCTCAAAGAACGCACACCTCAAACAGGCCATGAGAGTTGAGGCAATATTTTTGCTTCAAGGCCTTCTTTGGGCTGTGAGGAGTCAAAAAATAACAGTGAGCAGGGTTAGTAGCACAGCTAACCTTTGTTCTACATTTTCAGGAGCAAAAAAGAAGGTCATTGCCCTTAACTTTATCTCCTATTCCTAGCCAGTGTTTTTGTTAACTCTTAACGTTTTCAGTGTGCATTTGCCACAGCATTCATCTTCTTGCAATGCTTTTTTTCGAAGCCAGTGAAATAAAAGAGAGAAAAAAAAAGATGTTTTAATTTCTAGCCAGAGGGGAAAGTGTTATCTGTAAGATGAGTTTGGAGAATGTAAAAATGTGAAATGAACTAGCTTTGTAGGGGTGCTGAATGCTTATAAATTACTCTTTTTGCTTCTAGTGCTCTCTGACATGTAAAGAGCTTTACCCTAGAAGTGTGCATGTCCATCTGGTAGCAAGAAAATACTAAGTAGGCAGGAGGTGATGCTACAGCGAAGTGTCCTCTGCTCCTCTTTGGGCTTCAACTGTGTGAGGAGCGAACAGATAATATTTCTTTCTGGTGCCCTACATTCCCTTCATCTCTTCCCCTGTTTTGTGGTGGCTTTAGTGTGGACTTTACACCCCCAGACACTGAGTCCTATGCTTTGCTTCAGAATGAGGACAGCACAGACAACAGAAACGCATGTTTCTGCCTCTCACCAGAGCACCTCCATCCTTAACTAGAAGATAAAAGGTGAGAAGCTAGTTTGGTTTTCAGACCTGATTTCATTATTGGGTGGTAACATTGGAGTCAGATGACTGCACTGTTTTCTATTTATGTATTTTACTTATTTATTTTCTGTGACATGAAGCTCAGTCTATTGTGAAACTGCTAACTCCTTTCTCACAGTTGACCATAAAGTCATTAAAGTGGAACAACTTTCATTTTGCTTTCATTTTGTGTTGAAATGATTTGGATTCTTTCTGGTGACCTCAGATGAAAGGCTTACTGTCCCATTGACCTGTGCAGTCACTCATTCTTACGTCATCTTCGTGGCTAGATAAAGTTTTTCTTTGTGTGAGGTGATGCTGTGGATGCAGAACCATTACAGGGAAAATGCTTGAGGGTGAGCTCATCTTCTGCTGTGTATAACAGAGAAAAAAAGTGAGTCAAAAGAATAAAATATTATAAACTAGGGGGAACAGGAAAGCCTGGGAATGGGTTTCAGGTATTCCAGATCCTTGGAATTTAAATCAGTGGGATTTAGAACAGGGTTTTGGTGTGGACTTCTCTCTAGTGCATTGTAAGAGTAAGAATTAATATCAGGACTTCTGCAAATATAAAGGACTAAATAGCCACAAAGGACACGTATTTTGAGTTCTGGGGTCTGAATTTTTTCCACTTTAACTTGTAGGACACTTTCATAGCTATTAAGTTCAGGGCAATGTGTGTACAAAATGCTCTTAAATCAGCATTCCCTATTCCTCCACTGCAGGCATTTTATACCTGCTTTTGGTACTCACAATGTGTGGGTGCAAATCACTATACAAGGCAATCAAGCCTTGTAGTGCTTGAGAATTACTTCAGTAATTCACAGTTTATTTCAGTGGCATTCATGGAAGTGTACAGGTTTTTACTTAACACCTTAAGATCCTCTAATCGGAGTGTGCAACTCTCTGGATGAATTGTCTGACTTTAACCTCTAGAAGCTGTGAGTTCACGTCCTTCTTTGAGGTTGTCTTTCAGTCAGAATATGCCACAAAGTCTGTTTTCCTCTGTGTGAAATGAAGGACTAAATTCTCCACACACTGTTATTCTTATCAGTCCAAAACATGATGCATAGGACTACAGCATTTCAATGGCTCTTTGTACTGAGGAAGAAAAACATATGAAGTCAAGTCTGATTTTCCAGAAATGGTGCATGCATGAAGAGAGCTTTGCTTCATATGAAGGAAGGGGATATACACTTTGAACTCTCTATCCCTTTGCTTGTGGAGCACTCATCCCCTCGAATGGCTGTTCCCCTATGCTTCTGTGCAGACCTCTTAAGAAGCTGTTGCACTGGACTCCAAGGAATGAGAATATTTGCCGACGTTTCTGCAGCAGCCCAGGAGATGCTGAGCAGCAGCATGCATCCAGTGTGCAACTGGCAGAAAGGAAGCAGTTAATTAGCCCTTTCTATGCCAATGTCAATATGTTTCTATTACAATCATGGGTCTGTGTTGGTACCCTCAGGTGGCTAATTTATATGAAATTTCTTGTGTGTGTTGAGCTTTAAACAACATCCTGTGTAGCCTAGTGAAAAAGGTTGTCGATGGCTTTTATACAAAAGATTGGAAATTCAGCCTCTGTTGGGACTGTGCTTTCAACAACAGCACAAAAATATTAATACCTGTCTTTCTCTCCCTGTTAATAAACAAATCCTTATCGCTGTTTATTTCCCCTAAACAAAAGCAATGGTCCAAAGCATTTAAGACATACAAAGCCAAGATGTGCTATTTATAAAAAGAGCCAAGGCAGATAAAGAATGATTTATGATACTCATAGAGCACCTTTCAGCCAGCTAGGTCACACGACACTTTGCAAAATGATCGTATACACTCTGAGTCTCTGTGTGTGTTGGGAGATAAATGAAAAAAGTGTAACTTTTTCCAGAAGTAAGTAAAAGGAAGGTGCATTACCACAACAGTTTAACGAATCTGCATGTTAATTTCAAGGAAGCAGAGAACAACTAAACAGCAGGAAAGATAAATGTACTGTAGTTGGGTGGGTCTTGAAGCAGGACTAAAACCCTTACTTCAGTAAGCAGTGATGTGTTATGTTAGTAATGATGAATGTTTGGCACTGGGTGGATCCTGTGCTGAGCTTTAGCTACCCAGAAGTCAGGGGAGCTGCACTGATTTACGCTGACCTGAGCATCTGGCCAATTCTGCGTTAAGTTTATTAATACTAAATGAATTCCTGAAAAACACAAACTATAGCTGTTTTGGCAGGAGTGAGAAAGTTTTATTGGAGAGGATTGCCTTGCTATCCTTGCTGGTCTCTCTGTTCACAGAATCACAGAATCGTCTAGGTTGGAAATGACCATGAAGATCATCCAGTCCAACCATCAACCCAACATTGACAGTTCCCAACTACACCATATCCCTCAGCGCTAAGTCGACCCGACTCTTAAACGCCTCCAGGGATGGGGACTCCACCACTGCCATGGGCAGCCCATTCCAACGCCTAACAACCCCTTCTGGAAAGAAATGCTTCCTAATATCTAGTCTAAACCTTCCCTGGTGCAACTTGAGGTCATTCCCTCTTGTCCTATCACTTATTACTTGGTTAAAGAGGCTCATCCCCAGCTCTCTGCAACCTCCTTTCAGGTAGTTGTAGAGGGCAATGAGGTCTCCCCTCAGCCTCCTCTTCTCCAGACTAAACAACCCCAGTTCCCTCAGCTGCTCCTCGTACGACCTGTGCTCCAGACCCTGCACCAGCTTCGTTACCCTTCTCTGGACACGCTCGAGTAATTCAATGTCCTTTTTGTAGTGAGGGGCCCAAAACTGAATACAGTGATCGAGGTGTGGCCTCACCAGTGCCGAGCACAGGGGTAAGATCACTTCCCTATCCCTGCTGGCCATGCTATTGCTGATACAAGCCAGGATACCATTGGCCTTACACAACTTTCCTAAAAATGAAACACACTACTTTAACTCTTTTCTGTGGTGCCTCACCTCACTGATCCTCATGTCGAGATGTGAACCCCACTGAAAGAAGCAGCAGTTTCTGTTGTAAGGAATGGCGTCACTGAATGTTTTCACTTGAGGCATGGCAAGCCTTTCACCATGGGCCCTCCAGTCTGAATGTGGTGGTTAGAAATCCAAATATGATGGATGGACCTGCCATCACTTCTCCATGTCTCAGTTTTCTTCTGGCATTGGAGAATTGCCAGCCTCTGCCCCAAATGGTCTTCTTTCACTGTGAATTAAGGATCTTATATCACTGGTTGTGTTAACAGCTCCATCTGTTCTGCACCCCTGCCCTTTGCAGATCCTCCTGTTTCCTGACTGTGAGATTCCCCAGAGAATGACTTGCCTTTGGAAAGCTATCTTCAAATTTATCTCTGCTTGTGCATCACTATGTTGCTGTTCTCCAGGGCTGGGACCCTTTGTAGCCACAGAAGACTGTAGGAGCTTTGACTTTTCTGTGCCAGGGTGATCCATGGGCAGCATGTATGGGGTGCATCCTCTCTCTGTGCCTACTTTGCGTGAGATGGCAGTATAGGAAACCTCCCGTCTTCCTGAAATCAGAAGGATGAACGCCTTCAGTTCTTTCACGACTTTTGTTCAGTTCCAGACATGAGACTTTCACATGCAGGTTGCTGCATCCTGCATTTCATTGATGCTGGTTTGCATTGTCTGCTGTGCATAGTGTGCTTTAACACATCCATTCTGTGGGCTGAATAACTGGGACAGAGTAAGGCTGGATGTTTTTTTTCAAAGATGTATGGCAATCAGTTGGAGAAAGGAGGACTTGAGAATCCAGACTGTGTTCCTGTAATTGCTGGACTGACTCATGGTTTGAGAGATGTGAGGTAGTTTAGGAAGCATCAGTGTTTGATGATTGCTTTCTGGTCAGGTAACCCAGCTAAAGAACTCAGTTTACCACATTAACTACAATAAAAAGCAATGAGACATGAGTTGAGCATCTTTCACAGATCTTAAGTGTGGCTTCATTCAAATCCTTGGTATTTTGTACTGAACAATGTGAATGCATCTATTTCCATACAGTAACTGAATGTGCTGCTGGAAATGACAAATAAGCAGAAGACAAGTAGAGGCTTATAAGGATCCTGTGCTCATTAATACTCATTTAGTCCAGAGAAACAGCTGATACATCTGCTTTTTTTGTAAGGTATTTGAAAGATGTGTCTTTCTTCTGCCTTGAGAGATATAATTGTGAAAGAATTAAAGGTGACAGATGATCAGTTGAGCTATTTATCTGTTGATTGATCAAGCTATCCCATGAATGCTCATATGACCTCATAAATAAAGTGTGTGAACTTCTGCTAAGGTATTAAAAGTGAAATAATATTAATAATCCTTTTTCCCATTCCACAGACTGTGCATGTACATGCATATGTATCTGAGTATATTGCAGCAGGTAAAGGCATGACTTGCAATTCTGTAGAGGGAAAGGCAGTTACAGAGATGTATTTTGTGTTCACCTCTGAATGTGGGTAGACCTGCACTTTTAACGAATCCGTGAGTGATGGCTATAGTGTGTAGAAGTTGTATCCCATGAGCCTCCCACTGCTACTCAGTGGTGTAATTGCTTAGTCAGTGCAGTTATCTTGGAGGTTACAGTGAGATCCCTTGAGTAGCTACTGTCAGTACCATGAAAATAAAACAGCTTGAGCAGAGGAAAAAAAATTGAAATGCCCTCAAACTTAATGAGGAGTCTTCAATGTGTACAATGACCTGATATAGCTATTAATAAGTAAGCACGTTCATTTTACATGCACGGAAGCTTTTTCTAGTTATGTGGCTGGATAACTAAGCACAACTAGTTGTCACAGTCAAATATTGACATCATGGATACCTCAACCATAATAGCCAGATATGTCTGATGAGATGCGATGTAATCCTTATAGTGGCAAAAGGATATAGGTTACATTTTTTTTTCTGGCTTCATTATTTTGGTATTCAGTGACCCTAACATACAAAATGCAAATTTTTAAATCCACATTGGTTCTCAATCTTGTCCCCTGCCAGCAGGGAGAGGACAGTGAAGGGGATGAATGGCTGGGGGACAGGAAGGCAAGGCTGCCTGTTGTGTAGGTGGACTGTGAGATCATGTGGGTTTAACGTGCTGGTAGAAGACTTGCAGTGTTAGTGGAAGAAAGGTCTTTGTGTTTCATTCTTTCTGCAAGCCTATGTTGAAAAAGCTGGGAACAATGCTATATATTTTAGTTATAAGAAAGATAATACACCTTGGAGTCATCTGCATTTCATGCTATATGGTTTCATTACCAATACCAGCAGCCTGGGTAGGAGGAATGGACCCAAAGGGGTTGTGGAGGTGGAAGGAAAAATTAACCATAGTGACCATCTGTCTTTGATCTGAGAGGAAGGATCCTGGGCCATTTCAAAATGGTTAAAATAAGCAGTGGTAGGATTTCTGTAGTCAAGATTGTCTAAAATATACAAGTAAGGCAAGTTTTATAGGGAGAGAATATCTTTTATTAGATCAACTGGTATAGCTGGAAAAAACCAAACAGGTTTTTCAGGCCAAAATCTTGTGTCACTGTTTCTTCCAGCTATACCAGTTGGTCTAATAAAAGATTATATCTTTCTATAAACCTTGCTTCAAGGACGGCCCTGTACACTCCTGCAACCTCTCACAGGGCAATGTAACCAGAAGAACAGAGGCACACTTTGCCTGCCCTTCATCCCGCAGTGCAGCGGGTCCTGTCTTTGGACTGTGCATTGGTCCAAAGGTGACCAAACAGCATCCAGCGCCCTGACACAAGTCTGGGTTTACGCCAGGTTCTCAACTGACTTGCTCTGAAAAAGGAGGGTGGTGGCTTGAGAGGTCACTAGTGTGGAGTATGGTTTCTGTAGTACCCAGTTGCCTAATGGTTAATACGAGATTCTTCACTCGCTTAAACCAGGTATCCATCATCTCTGTTGGGAGACCAGGAGGAGAAGTCACAGATGGTGACCATGGTTAACTACTCTCCTCTGAACTCGTCCATGAAGCCCTTCCAGGTGCTGTGACCCTCTTCATGAAGGATAACAGGCACTTTACAGCTTCTGGAGCTGAAAGGTGGCAGCCCAGGTTTATAAAAGCATGTTTGAATAAAAAGTTAAGTAGGGAAATGCTTCTGCTGCACTTTTGTCTAGATGTCACAGACTTTCTAAAGGAGCTAACGGGAACAGTCTCTGATAAAGTAAAGAAGTTCTCAAAGGAAGTTCAGCCATCTATTTGGGGAGTGCCTTTGATACATCAACTAGTAAGCTCTGATAGAAACTTTTGATCTTAGATTTCTCACAGTCAGTTTCTGGCTCTCCAAATAGTTTATTTCTTGAACTATGTCCTAGACTGAATCCCACAAAAAAACTACACAATTTCAGGCTAAAGAGGGGTTGGGTGCTGTCAAAATGAGGGCAGAATGTCCCTACAAACAGGGAAGTTAAAAGGGTCTGGTCAGAGTAAAAATCATGGGGCTGCTAGTACACCACAGAGCTGTTCCAGCAAATAATTTCTCTCTGTATTTAAAAGTAATAATAAAACAAATGTACTTACTTTGTTACTTAAAATAACCTCAGAAGATTAAAATTATAGTTTTCATTTGTCAGTATTCATATTCTTTGACCACAATGCAGTTTCCTCTGTTAATGAGGTGCTAGTGATGTTCATTTTCGCCTATATAGTCATTTTCTGCTCAGTTTCACTTTTAGATTTTATGCAGCATCACAGAGATGCAATCACCAGAGCAGATTGTTAGTTTATATTTAAAATGCTTCCACTGTTATGTTTCTTTTTTAAATTAACATATAACCCCATGGAAACAATTCTGTTGGGCTTGAGCATTATAAAAGTCCTTCAGAAATGAAACTGTAGAAGTGTGACTTCCAGTATTTGATTAATTTGGGAAATAATTTGTTTCCTAATAAACTCCAGTACTGTCAGATAAAACCCAACAGTTGTGCCACCCCAAGTCAAAAGGAAATCTTAACGTTTTCTTTGTACATTGAAAATTTACAAAGTATCCATTTGAATTTACTTAACAAAACATTTTGCTGTTATTAAATGCATTGAAAAGGTTCTGGGGAGTTTTGAGGTCAATACAGACAATTGCACAAATACTTGAGAAGCCCCCACTGCTTGCATCTAGGCGTCACTGGGAGCAGACTGGAATTAACTGTCCACTTGAGAGCTTAGAAGTGACTAATAATCTTCACCTTTACTTGACCCCAAATATTTCTAGCCATTGGGAACAAAACTTTATGGATGAACTCTAGTTTAGGCCACATGTATATATTTCAGAATTCATTAGTGACTTATATACATTTTGCAATACTGCAGTATTGAGTGTAGCGTAACAGACGTGTACTGCTAATGCCAAATCTATCCCAATTTATACTGAAACACAGGTTGTTGCTTGTTCCTCTCATCTTGGCAAAAAGTTGCATGTTAGACAAATAAGTGATGCAATCTGATGATCAGGATTGAACTGGCTTTCAGGAGTGATGAATATGTGGAAAAAATATCTCGTGTATGGAAATAAATACAGGATGAAAACCTAGTTGCCTTTTCTATTGGAATAAATTAAAAATAGCTGCAGGGAAATCACGGGATCCTCACGCTTATTATGTTAATGCAAGATGAAGATAAAATCCATTGTTTTGAACAAAAAAATTTACATTTAGCGAATATGATGTACTAAATGGAGTTTTAAAGAAAGAAGGACTGTATTCATACTGCAAGAAGGACAATTTTGTTTCTACCAATCACGATCCTGTGGGATTTTTGAAGGTATACATCCTGCTGAGACATGGCAGATTTAATGGCAGGGGGCTAAAATGACATAGACTTGCTGATCCATGCTCAATTTTAAAATACCCATTAACTGTCTACTTTGCTAGAAATCTCCAGAATTAATGTGCTTTACATGTGCAGGTAAAGACCGGAGGTCAGGAAGCTGTTAAAAGGACAGGGTACATTTGTGAAAAAGTATAGGCATTGATAATTTGGGAGCAATCAAGACCAAAAGATTTACAAACAGAAGGTGTGAACAGTCAGGTACATGGCCGTGGATGCTGAAATCTGCTTGAGAAAAGCTGCCCTGGGAAAGTGCTAGAAAGATATACCGATTTATCTCTGTGTGGAAGCGGTGCCAAAAATGCTCATATGTTGCACAGAATTTTGGGTAAGGCTGGGTAAAAAAACCTCTGTTAGGGGCTTTCTTTGATGCCAAATTCAATTTTGGCCTAAAATATGGTTTGGTTTTTGTTTTCTCTGGAAAATACATACTTTCTTACAAGAATATATCTATGTTTACAAATCATTAGCCAAAATCAAGAACATGTAGACAAGCATTAGATCCAAAACTAAAATATTTTTTATTTTCTCATGAAAGTTTGCATTACTCATAGAAGTTTTTGATGAAAAGAATGTTGTTTGATTGGTTTTTTTCAGCAAAAACCCCAAGCAAACCATGTTCCAGTCTCCTGCAGTGTTGTAGAGCTTGGATGCTAAAGGACGCAGTGATGAGCTTTGCCTTGATCCGAGTAATGTGTCTGTGGGACACCACAGTTTTTGCAGCTTTTGAAGGTTTGGTGTATGGGGGAACTTCCAGGCTGTGTCAATAGACTGTGTGTGCATATGCTGCTGAGCTATGAAAAAGTCAGGATCTTTTCAGGATGCCATTTCAAACCCTCTGCATCACTGACACTCCGGACTAGGCAGTGCTCTCTGGGGAAATGAGCATGAATATGTTGATTCCCACCTGGATTTCAGCATGATAACCAAGACACTGAAATAACCAAGAGACAAGATGCTATGGTCTTTGTCTCCCTTTCTGTCTTCCTTCTTACTTTTCTTCATAGAACAGAGTTGGAGGACTAACTAACAGTGCCAGGTCAGGATGTGGGAATTTTATATGGTCGCTACAACCATTTTCCTATCAAGGGGCTTAATTTGAGGTTCTCCTGTCTCAGCTTATCCACAAGGTTAAAAGTCTGGAATCAGACCCAACTAAGATTTACTTTCAAAGCTCAAGATACAGAGGCTATTGGTACTGGTCCTTAGGGTCTGCAAGGATGTAGCTGGGTATACAGAGCTCATGTTACCCTCTTCCTCCCACAGGTTTTCAGGTTCAAGACTGTGAAAGGACTGCATGGGAGGCAGAGAAGGGTTGGTTGGACCACCAGGCTTCATTTCCCAAGGTCTTGGGGTTGAACTTCAGCCAAGGGAATGTTCTCTGTATCCCTTAGATTGTTTAGATTACTGGTTATGAATATTATCCTTTGAGTTTTTGCAAAAATTTGTTTTTGCTGAGCCATTCCTCTGTTGAACATGCAGTCGAGACCAGTAGCGAGGACAAGGTGCACAGTGCAGTTACAATCATGCAAACATCTGTGTACCACAGTTTGAATTTAGGTACACTTCTGTGTCTCCTAGAGGCTCATGGAGTATGTTTTATGCATGTACACTTGTCTGACAGTCTGTGGCATGCCTGCAAGAAATGCAGGGTGAGTCTTGCAGACTTGGGAAGGAGCTCAGAGTTTCATGTCTGATTTGATGCATTTCCAGCTTCTGCCAGCAGTCTGTTGCGAACTGTGATAGTGCTGCAGAAATCCCACCACACAATGGGCATGTCCTCTCCTATACCCATCACTTCATGCCTTCCAGCGTGCTGATGGCTGCCTGGCACACTAGGTAAAGGGAGTCCTCCTGTAACATTCAGGGACCATGCCAAGTTTAGAAAATCCAACTATAAACTTACTTGCTGGTGTTAGCCTACTTCTTTAACCAGGTAGGTTGATACAGTTACAGGCAACTCCAACCTGCTGAGGGTAGTAAGTCATTGCTGTTGATAGGCAGATATAATAAGAGTTGGCAGTCCTTGATCTTACTAAGTTTTTACATGCCTATAGACGTTTAGATCCATTCCCATCAGTACTCTCACCAGAGCTGTTAAGGAGCAAGGCTGACAAGGGAATACCCTTCTATTAGAAGTTAGCCATGCTGACCAAGGGCATGGACATAAGCCATGTTAGTAAAGTCCTCACATACTACCTCTGGTTTGAGAATGAAGGGACCAATATTGCAAACCGCTGAATATCTCTTCAGAGAGGCTCAGCAGTCTCATCTTCCATTCATGGCTCTGAGAAGGCTCAAGTGTTTTCAGGAGGCACTCAGCAGCTTGCAGAATTAGGCACAGAAGAAGGCTGTCTTGTCAATCTGGTCCTGTCCTCAAGCAACAGAATTGTTTAAAAAGAATAGAGTGTGTCTGATTCTTCCTGTTTCCATTTGTAAATTTAAATATCTATATGTTCAAATGATTTTATGAGTCTGATTGTGACTGGCAGCTGAGAAACACTCAAATGCTTGGATTTTAATGCAGTTACTTCATCAGGAGAGTGGAAGAAGAAGTAATGAAGCCTGTTAAAAGGGAGTATCTCTGCTGCTTGTTTTGCTTCATAAATATTCATGAACACCCCCCTCTCCTTTCTTTGCCCTTTGACTGGTTCTATTAACTGGGAGCCATTAGCTGTGGATGAGGCTTGAACCTCATAAAACATTTTGTGGTCATCAGATGCATTATTGGAGGAATTTGCAGACACAGATACTCTTGACATTCGCATCTGTTCCATCTAATTATGGCCAAATTGAAATTGTAAGCCCCTTTTTGTGACAATGCAGTATATTTCTGTGGAGTTGATTGTGTTATTAGAAGCGGGGATTTACAACTTCAACTAGGGAATGAACGAGACACTGATGAAATTTCAGTTTTTCTCTGCAGTATTCCTAGCAATGTCAAATAAGTTTGAGAGAGCATATATGATTGTATGTACAAGCTATGTAATGTATAAAAAAGCATTTTTTTTAATATGAATATTTTATTGAGGAGGTCAGTGGGCAGTAGTAGAGCTTATTCATTGCTTTGAATAAGGGATGAATACTCCTCAGTGGTTCGTTTGGGTAGTAGAAAGTTTTCCTCTGTCAGGAGTGAGTATGCCATGGGGAAGGTCTAGGTTTTGAAGTAGCTTCATGCTTGGACACTCTCAAGGAGATATGTCAGGCAGTGCACTCTTCCCTCCCTTGGTGTGCAGCCCAGAAGCTCTATCAGAGGAGACTGCACCAGTGTTCAGGTCTCCATGTTTTCGGTGGCCAAGTAGTCACAAGGAGGATAGGGACACAGCCATAAGCAGTTTAGCTATTTGAATCTTTAGTGGGAAAAGCAGTAATTTGAATCACTAGTTCTGTTTTCCTTTTCTCCTTTGTCCCACTACCCCTCCCCCCCTTTCAGTTTTTCTGTTAGCTCCTTTTTTATTTTGGCATGTCTCCACGGCCTGATAAGTAATACCTGCTGTAAAGATTGCTTTTGTGAGGTAAATACCTGTCCAGCAGGAACCAGATGAAATCAGCAGCTCATTTCACAAAGGATGCTAGATGTCTAGTAAATGCTAACAGATTTTGATCAGCTCTTGACTAGAGAAGAAATGCTAAACTGGAGGTGAAAGTTTTCTTAAATGGCGTGTTATTTTATGGTGCTCTCACTTCCTCTGCATCCATTCATTGCTTCACCCACAGACTGTGGGACAGATCACCAAAATCAGACATGTCATCCCATAATGTTGAGAACAGGTGGAAACTGATGTCGTTCTTTGATACAGCAGATTGGCTTTGGGGATTTAAGGATGAAGCAGTAAAATGACCAGCTGCTTGCCTGAAAGAAGATCCAGTCCATGTCCCATTAAAAAAAAAATTGTTTGTTTATTTATCGGAATTATTTACAGACTGCTGATTCACTGCCATATTTTAATTTTTATTCTCCATGCGCACACACGCACACACACACCACTGCAAATATGTTATAGAAAAGCTGCAAATTACAGGATGTCTAATTAGAAAGCTTTGAGGAAAAGATGACAAAGAATCATTCACCATGGAGACAGAAGTTGCTTGCTGGTTTATAGCCAGCTAAACAATGTCGGAGACTCTGATAAGCTATTCCTAGGGAGAGTAGGAGTTAGCCTGTGCGAAAAGCAGGGAGCTGGTACACAGCATGTCACGGAGGAGCAAAGCTCTCTTCTATTAAAGAGAGACCAGAGGCAAGGATACATGAATACAGAGTGGTGAATACACTGGCTACATCTTGGATCTGCTTTATAATCTGATATAGTGCCTGATTCAGACCTCTGAAGACAACAGAAAACCACTCTTTGCTTTCAATGACTGTTAGGTCACAAGCAAAATAAATCTGTGGCTTGTCTTGAGACCTGGTCATCAGAGATGATCTGGAGACAACAGATCTGAATGCAGATTACAAGAGTACTAGATTTTTACAGAGCTTGGGTAGGAGAATTTTTTAACTTCAGCTGCAAAATCCAAGTGTTTGTTCTCAATCTGTATTCTCTCAGCCCTGTAGAACTGGCCAGAAAGAGGATATTTGGTTCAGGGCTATTTTTACATGTGAGATGTTTGTCACTAGCAGAAAATTTGGTGTGATAGGCAGCTTCTGCGTAAGACAGTCTGGGGACAAGAATAGCAGAAAACACTATAGATGAAGACTGAAGTACATTGACAGTGATATATTATTACGTGTAGAAAAATTGCATGGTGCATGAATGGATAGGGCATGTAACATAAGCTTCTGTATCCATTTCAGAGATATGCTATTCTGAAGGTTTCAGACTTCTGCTTTTAACAGAAGGGTTTCCAAATGCTTCCACATTTCTTGCATTTCAAGAGCTACGTAGCGACTCCTGTTCACAGCTTTGTGGGCTGTGGGCATGCATGTTGCCATCACCATGGGATGTCACACATGACAAGATTGCACCCAATGCAGTATCAGAGCAGCACTGCACACAAGGTGTCAGATCCACCACAGTACTGTGCGAGACACTCTGCTTTCCTCCGAGACAAGAGAGGTAGGGATACTTTACTAACATTTTGATTTAGACGGTGTTCAAGCTAGGGACCCATCTGATCAACCAAGACCTGCCTTGCTGCAAAATACCCTAAAGCAACCAAACCAAAAAAAATCAAACATTGCTGAGAATCTCCCTGAATTACCGAGAGAGGGAGTAAATGTGTCAGGTCTGAAAACCTGACAAAACCCCTACTGTGAAAACATTTGGGTCTAAATTTATACTCTTCTGCTCAAAGTACACATCCGCCTCTTTAAAAGTAGGTTTTGATTTGCATTTGGAAGTGATCATCAGGCTTTAACTGAGTGAGATCAGAAGTCACTGAGGGTTAGGTAAAAGGGTTCTTACGACAACTAAATGAAATTTGGGTTCTGTTTCAAATAGAGGATGTACATCAGGTTAGCTGAAGAAATACATTGACTGTATTTTCAAAAAAACCAAACCAATCCAGGATATTTTGCCATTCTGAATTGCTGAACAAGCATCATTAACATACAAAAGAACAGCTTTGATAATATCTACACTCAACTTTTCACTTCAAACGCTTGTACCCCTGAATTGCTTGTTCCTGGCAATTGTAGAGAAAATTTTACTCAGTATAGCAATAAGCCTCAGAGAAATATTTTGTCATTAAAAAGCCACAAATATTTCAGCTGACGTAAATGAAAAACAGGGCAGTGATATTCCTTGATCACTGGGACCTCCTCATGAAAATGTGAGGCAAACTTAGTAGAACTGGAATATACATATTTCTCAAGAAAACTTTGCTGATATATATCATGCAGGGAAGAAAGGACAACTTCTTTCAACATATCTAGACTAAGCTTCAGTTGACTTTGGTTCTGGCTTTTGGTGCAGAGCTGCCATTTTATCTGGTCATCAAAGGGAAACAGTTGGCAGAAGTCACTCAGAACTTCTCAGCAGTGTATGCAAAATGGGGTATTTTCATTCCCAGAAATCTGCATGTGAGTTAATTTATATGTGTGTGTACTGGTGAGTTTTGGAGCTTTTGGATATTCAAAAGTCAAAGTCTGCACAAAGCTGTCTGAACTGTACTTGCCGAGTCTCCTAGGAGTGTCCTCATATTCATATGCCACCTTCACTTCACATACCTGTATTCAGCAGTCCATACCTGTTTTCTAGCACATCTTTCACTGAGATTATACAACTTGGAGCAGGCAGCATGGAATTAAGTGACCAAAGAAATTTACCTTGAACTGAAAACTCCCTATCTGGGCTGTGTGTTCATAAGAAGACTGCAGAAAGGCTAAACCAAAGTCCCAGTTAATGGAGGTGGGCCCTAGGATGGCATCCTAAGCACAGGAGGGGATGCATTGCATTTGGCAAGGATGCCACATTTGACAAATAGTAGTATATACATACTGAGATGGAAGATAAATACAAGGAATAAATGAGGGTTTAGATACCAAAAATTGTTTTCCAATACAACTACAGTCTAAAAGTTGTGAGGAAAAAATGGTGGATTGCTTCTGTGTAATTAGGCTGCCCTATGAACAGAGGTCCTGGACATTCATAACTACAAAGCAGTAGTGGGTGATACAACTCTGACAGTGTTGTTTGGTCAAGAAGTCCATCCAGGATAAGTGGTCCTACCATCAAATCAGTGACAACAGCAATCTGCTGAGCTGATTAAGATATGGGCTTTCTTTTCAGTACCTCTTTCTTTCCTAAAAACCCTTCAGCTGTTGGTAAGGCAAAGACAGGGCCTTGTCAAGCTGTGTGGGTAGGAGGCTACTCCCTCTTAGGGTCAAACTCAAACTCAACCTAGGAGTGGGAGGACACTGTCAGAGAAGAGTCTCCAGACTGAAGTTTCTCCCACCCAAAGGTCCCAACATCTTAAAAATCTGCTGTGTGTTTGTCTGCATTTCTGGCTGGGTGTACAGTATTCTGGAGGAGGAAAGCATTTGAGCCAGGTAATTAAACATGTCAGCTCTTTATCCAGGAGAGTATTATATTAAATTATGTACAGTAAATATTTTTGGAAGGTGGAATTCTAAAGAGAACTTATTGATTTATGGCAAAGGGCCAAGCTGCTGATGGGGCTGGCAGACGCGTTCAGCATCCAGGGTGAGCCTGGGTATGGTGCGTGCTTGGGAGACGCAGTGAGCCGGTGTATCAGTGCAGGGGGAGGCTGCTCTGTGCTCTGCGACTCTTCCTCCTTTTTGCAAGTGCACAGGAAAATTGTGAGCACCCCTCGGCTTTTTGTACGCCTGTTGAATTGATAATGGCGCTGTAGAAATGCTTCATCAGCACTACTGTCTCAGCTGTTCTTGTAAATGGCAACATTAGCAGGACTACCCGGCCATAGCAAGCAAGGGTGGCAGTGAGAGGAGGGCGGAGAAAAATGTCAGCAATATGGATGGCCTTGCCAATGCTGTCAAGGACTGTAGGCGATAAACGGGCAGCTAGAGACATCATTTCAGCTCTCCAGGGAGACTGGGGTCAGACATTCATTATATCTCTTTATTCTGGGGAGAAATGCTATATGTCAGACATAGGTGGTGTACTTCTGTATATTGCCTTCTGTCAGGGCTGATAGGTGCTCTTGGCTTTTTGATGTTTGTGGGCTCCCAGTGCTCCTCAGAGGTGCTTCCCATTTCTGCATATGGTCAGATGGGCTTGTCAGTCATCTACGATATAAGTAGGAAGTAATCTAGAAGTCATGCTACACTAGCAGATAATGGGTTAGGTAACCTGAAGAGATTTCTTATTTGTAATACCTTTATTTTGCTCCCTGGGGATTGTTTGCACGTGCATGTTTTAGCAAAGGACACGGAATCCTTGCATGGCATTGTAGGAATGTAATGCTACGTATGTCCCCATGTGGCCGTGGTACACACAGCATAATGATGCTAACTCAGCTTACAGCTGTGTGGACACAACACGGTGTACTACAGATGCGTGTGTGGGGCTAGGCAGGAGTGCAAATATATTATTGTATGAGCAGGTGGAACATTTACCATCGTATTTACTGGTTGTTAGGGTAGTGTATATGTTTCAGAAATGGGAAGGTATGTTAGTCATGCATGTGTAGATATGTCTAAGTCTGTGCTTGTAGGTGTCTGAGTTATAAGTAAAAATTTTGCATGTAAGGTACACATATTTACACTATGTGTTGCATACATGTATGTCTTCATGTGTTCTTGTATTTTCCAAAGATAGGTGCTTAGGTAGGGTAACCTGCCATATACTGTGGAGTTGTAAAAAATATTATTATGCATGTAGATGCATTTTTATTGTAAAATATAGAGACATATGAGTATATTTTCCTAAGGTAGTTTTCATTTTCTGCTGGGAAGTGAATAATATTTGTGATAGTTTCTCAAAGGAAGAGAAAGATCTGGTGTAGTACAGTGTATGGCATTATGTTCTCTGCAGGGAGCCATCAGTTTGTTATTTAAAGATGGCTCTTCATTTTGCAGTATAAGGTCATTTCATGTCTAAATGATGAAAATCCATTTCACCCATAAAGATTTTAATTTAAGGAGCCCAGTGCCTCTCCTCAGCTGGAAAAGAGCTATCATTGGATCTTTCTGTGACTATCATAAGAAAAAAATGAACCAGGGCAAGCAGATAGCCTTCTATACTGCACCTTTCATAGATATCTTGGTGTATCCAAGGGGTCTCTTCTCCACTTCAAAATTTTCAGAGATTTGATGCAAAGAAATGTCCAGCTGTTTTCAGAGCATTTTTTAATTTTTCAAAACTAAGGTGAAGTTTCACAGAGACACACTTTTGAAGAGATTTGTCAGTATTACCTGCTTGCAGTTGAAAAAATAAGCAACATTGGACTAGGCTTGAAAGGTAATGCATGCAAATTTGGAGCATGTTTTCACTTAAATAAATGGAGGCTGAATATAAAATTAATCCAAAGTTTGGATGCCCAAATACCAGTTTACAGCAGCAAAGGAACATGCATGAAAGTGATGCAGTTTGGAACATAATATGAAATTTTCATCTCATGAAGTTTGAGCTGTTGCTTTGAAGAGCATGTCCTTTTCCCCCATCTCATAGCATAATAACGTATGGTTTACTGAGTATCTTTTTCCAAAATAATTGTTGAAATAGTTGCTGCAGTTTGATTGAATATTCTTGGACGCTGCCAAACAACCCAGATAAGATTTGCATTTCCACTCTCCCTCTTCCACCGCACAGTAGGCGAATGAGTCTTGAGGTCATATTTAATCTGCTGACTTCACTGGAGTCGTGCCAGGTTAGGCCAGCTGTGAAAATCTGGCCTCAGGTCACTAATGAGAGCTCTGTCACTGGAGCTCCAACCTTGTAGCAGTCTTATTGACACTGCTGGCACTTCTCTAATGCAAAAAAGCATAAGAAAAATTTTGGTTATGATGCAGTTAAACCCTCTTTAATTTGAAAGTGATTATAATCAGTGGAGAAAATCCTGTTAATTAGGCAATTATATACTCCACTTCTCTTCCAGCCTCCCTCTTTCTTCATTCTCCACCTTGTTTTCTACTTTGGAAATCAGAAGAACAGACATATTAATCTTGGCTTCTAATTCTAAATTCATCTCCTGGGTCAACCTCATTCCAGTCAGCTTACTTCTCCCTTCAACAGCAGGACGATTTAAAACCTCCACCATACCACTGTGATTATTTAAAAGCGAAAGGTGACACTGTGTGTGTTTGTGTGTGTTCCTGACTTTCAGTACACCCTCTCAGGACATCTCAAGTGTCTCTTACAATAAAACCTTCCGAGATAAATTGACATCTGTTTCCATCACAGCTTGAGGATGCCTACAAGTGAAAGCTTTACTGACCAAACATCTAAGGCTTTCCTATTCTTGAGGTTATTAACTGGTATGCTAGATGTCAGTCAAAATCCACACACATGAAAAGGTGTACCTCAGTGCAGCATGCACAAACGTAGCTGTATAGAGAGGGAATAAGGTCCTGTCAGCTCATCACAATCCTTCTTATCCTTCATGTTCCCTTTCATTCCACCTCGGTTTTGTTTGATATTGGTTATGTCAGGGAAACAAACTGTGTTTTACTTTCTCTAGCAGCATCACTGCCCTTACCCAAAACCTGAAAACCCGTGTTAGCTCTGGGATCCTCTTGTCTTTAATGCTGTAAAGGTACCCTGGGGACTTCGCGCAGTGACCTCTGGGCTAAGGAAATACTGGCTCTTTTAAAGGTTTTCCAAAATGTTCTCACAGTCTCTGCCATGATGGTTGCTTGTGAAGCAGAGACCAGACGGGTAATCAAAATCAGTAGTTATGCATGCTTGTTAGAGAAACAGGCCATCAAGACAGTACTTAAGGGGAGATTAAAGTATATCATCAATATAAATAGCTATGTGCAAGGTTGGGAGGAGAGGAGGGAGGGGAGCAGGGAGCGTCTGCAATAGCTCAGCATTAAGGTTGTCAACCCTTCCCCACGCCAGAAGTGGGATGATGCACGGAAGTGGAACAGGAGTGGGTCGGGTGAGTGGAGACAGAGAGGAAGCAAGGGGGAGGCAGGTGGAAGCTAAGGAAGACTACGTGGGACCTGTGGAAGTGGAGTAGGAGTGGTTTTGACATGTGAAAACAAGTTTTGGAGAGGGTGGAACACAAGTGGGAATGAAGCAAGAGTGGGTAGGGCCCACAGCCGCTTAAAGACCATGTTCATATTTCTGACAGCTTTTCTCTCTTCTTGGTGTGGGAGAGCAGTGTCCTCTCTGGAGCACATCTGGAAATGATGAGGGGATGGGGAGAGGCAGCTGGCGGCATCTCCCAGCCCGGAAAGGGGAAAGGGCAGAAGATATTTCAGAAGCATTTAAATACTTTGCTTTCCAGTAAGGAACCTGACACCAGGATGCCGTCAGGTACCACGTTTCTTGGCAGCAGAGCCTCGCCGCATCATGTGTGGTGACAACGTTAAAAATGTTTGTTTCACAGTTTTTAGTCTCCTGCTGCCCGGGGGTGGTTCCCCATCATGCGGATGGGTGACAGTTAGTTGGCCTGAGGCTCTCCCGACTCCCAGCAGCAGCAGCAGCTCCTCCTGCCCACCTCTGCGATGGAAGCAATGATCGAGGGTGGGACAGAAAATAGCTTGGCCTTGGAGCCAGGCCATACCTAGACATACCTTCTGACTCCAGCCTTCTCCGTAGCACCACTGGGAAGAGGCTTTGGTAGGGATTAAGAAGGCTGATGAGTTTATAAAAGGCAAAGTGGAAATGAGAGGTAAGGGGGAGAGGACCAAGGGTGCAATTTAGCCACCCTCATCTCTCCAGGACTCTTTCAGATAAAGCAAGATGTTGAACAGCACACAGCACAGGGTGATGTGTTTTGGATGTAGGACTAATATTGTTCCCTTATATTTATATTCATGACTGCCCTGTGGTGACAGAGGTGTTCAGAAAACACTGAGCCGTTTAGTCATTTATCTTTATGTCTCTGCAGTCTTAAGCAAGGCTTATTGTCAAACCTGAAGAAATCAGTAAAAGAACTGAGAGGATTTTTAGCTCCAGATAAAATATTCAGTGAATATGGTTCATTTCTGTTTGCAAACTGATTCTGATTATGGCTAATGTGTTCTTTCTGAGTATTGTCCAGTAGTGTGGGACTTTTCAGTCAATGAAGGTTGCTGCTATCTGCTGCACAACTGAATCGTCCCTGAAATAGGTTTTCCATTAGTGCTTTTGCTCTTTGACCAGATGTCTGAAACATTTTCAGTAGAAGAAATGCAAAGGGAGAATAGAGAATAACAAATTTCTGTTGTCCATTTGGACAGTGTCAGTTGAGTTCCTGGGTTTTCAGACAAGATACTTAAATAACAACGCAACAAATAACAATGCAGCATTTATTAATGGCTCAGTTGTGCTCCCCCTGCTTTTATTCATAAATCCAGTGTGGGTGCTGCTTGGGCAGTCCTCCCACAGCATGTCACATGGCATGCATGTCCTGGCAGCCAGGCTAGAGCCCACTGTCCCGGCCTGGGTTTCTCTTGGCGTGACTCTCTCACAAACATCCCCATTTGCACACAATATGGCCGATCAGGCTGTCTGGAGAGGTGCCTGAATATAAAATACATTTCTCTCTGCTGTTTTCTGAAAAAAAACCCAAGTGTGATAGGTTAGCCCCTGCCCCAATGCACCAGAAAGGAAAAAAAAAAAAAAATCGGAAAAGAGGATGACAGTGGAAAGGAAGAGGAAGGAAGACAGCACATTTTCCTGCTTTCCTGAAAGCAGGGGCTGCTTTTGACCCCTGGTGGAATTTGTCTGTGTTGGAGCCAGCAAGAGAAGGATGCTTCTGCCGGGTTGCTGTTGCCATGGAGACCAGAAGAGACAAGAGAGGCAAAAGACTGCCGGAGACCACGACTTCTGAATTAAAAACAGGGTATTCCTGCCCTTCACACTCCCATAACCCAATTCCCGCTGGTTTCTGCTCTTCGTGGGCTGTGGGTGTAGTAGTTCTGATGGAAAGGGGGAGTCAGCTCTTTACTTATCTTGTGGAATGGTTATTTCCCCACCTTTCACAACCCAACAAAATAAATACAGCTTTTTTTGTCTCACACTTGGTCAAAAAAAAAATAAAAAGTAAAAAAAAATATAAAAAGACTGTGAAATTGCTCTTCCCACCCCCAAAAGTCTCCACCCCCCTGAAGACTAAAAGGAAATATCACCATTTTAATTTGAACTATCGCTTTCAGCACTCCAGTGGGTGGGTGGAGGTGGGTGAGAGCTGAATTTCTAATTTCTCTCTCTGCCATCAAAAATGAGCATGTGGATCAGGAGCTGACAGAGTCTGTTACCTGCCTCTTCCTGTCGGGTGTGTTTGGGGGAAGAGGTGGGAGGAAGGCGGAACAGGGTGTGCTAATCCTTTATCTCTTCTTCAACTTTATCCTAGATTTTCAATTATTCTAGAGAAGTTCTTGATGTTCAGTTTGTTTTGCTTTTTTAAAAACTACATGTATTTTACATGTGTGCTGCTTCTGTCTTGGGCTGACAGGGCTAAGAGGAACTAGGAGTTGCAAAAACAACAGGTGAAAGGGCAAAGTGACCTTTCAGTGCTCTGTAAAAATGATGCTTTCTTTTTCCATTTAGGCTTCTATACTGTTAGACCTTTGTATATTTACTCTTTTGCCACAGAATATCCCGTATTGGTCCTTGATGTTTGAATGCCAGGGCTGGGTGGAGAGACTCAGTTACTGGCTTGTGACCAGGCTCCCCCTGAATTCCACACTTTGCCATCATTTCATCATCATGCAGCATCCCATAGAAAAGGATTTTTAGTCTCAGCCTTCAGTCTTACTGAAGCTGCACTCTGCTGAGAGACAGGCCCAGACTTCCCACCTACAGCTTCAGCCAAATGCACTCCTCCAAACCCTGCTTCCTCTGTTTTGACCCCCACACCTACACACCTCTGAGTGGGTATTTCAGGTAGCTGATTGGTAGCATGCAGGGCAAATGCCGCATTAATACACATCATTTTAATCACCGTGTAGGCCCTGGCTCCAAAATATCAAGGAGACCAGAAAATTGTTGTGCTAGAAGGTGAAATATAAACAGTCAGAAACATAAGTCTTCAAAGTTGCCCTGTTTTCCCAGACCCTCAGATGTCTCTAATTTTCCTCTTTTGCCATTTCTGGCTGGACTAGCTTCAGTCCTATCAAAATAACATATTTGGGTTGAGGAAAGATTTCCTTAATCTGTTTTAGATCTTCATTTTTGCATTCCCTAGTCTGCCTTTTCCTACCCGCCCCCAGGAATCCCAGTTCCAACCTTCTCTCTGCAAACTCTCTGTGGCAGTCAGTGGTGGGGATATAATCAGGACTGGTGACATTTGGTTGTCTAATCCTCCTCAAGGCCTTTCTCTGAGCTTCATTGTCCAGTAGTGGTTGGGAACAATTTTTATCTCCCAGGCTTGGGGCCCAAGCAAGAAATAAGTATTTTTAAGAGACAGGGATGTGTTTGTTATTGACATCTGTTCTTGTTTTAATGAGAATTAGAAAGAAGGAAGATGAGTTTCAGAAGGAATTAAGTTTCCCTTTTCTCCAGCAGGACACCTCATTACAAGTCCTTCCAAAGACACTGCCAAGTCTTTAGTAAATGAGAAGGAAATCATTTACACAAATAAAAATCCAAAGAGCAGTTAAGCACGGCTCCCCTCGCCACCCTGCTCTCCTGCCTCCCCTTCTGCCTGGGTTGGTCAGTAATTCCTCCTGAGTGAAACCAGCAGTTCTCTTTTCTAGTGAATCACAGTTACAATTTTTCCACATTCACTCACCCACAGCTTTGAAATGCAGGTCTTTCTCTGGCGTCTTCACAGACGTCCCTCTATAACTGTTTCTTTGTAATAAAGACTGACCGAGGAGTGAGATTGATGTCTGACGTGATAATTCAATTGCTGTCCTTCAATGATCTATTAAATCAGCCTGTGATGTCTTCTGATCTGCCTCTTGCTGGAAAGAGCCCTCGCAGCAGTGGAATTGCTTGCTGCCTCCATTAGCTTGTAAATAACCTGTACATTTGGAGGTCAGTTTGGCGTGACGTTCTCTGGCTCAGCAGGTGGCCTGCACCATTGAGCCCATTTGATTTTTGATTTTTGAAGGCTTGAAGTCAGGAAGAATAATTCATAGAAGCCTTAAAAAAAAGTAGTTCCTCCCCACTTTTTTGTCCTTCCAAATGGGAAATGTGGGAGTGGAACAATGAGTCCCTGCTCCCTGTCCTTGCCCCTTCACTTGCCTCCCTTGCTCTGTTGCTCTCATTCACAGAGTCACAGAATCACAGAATTGTCTAGGCTGGAAAAGACCTTGAAGATCATCCAGTCCAACCATTCCTTTCCTTCCCCTCACACTTCTGCTCTGACCTTCTGCTAGGATGGGGCATAGTTTTTTAAAAAAACTGTCATGTGAAGATAGGCTACTGGCTTGTACTCATAACTGTGAGATAAATGCCTTTGGGTAGCATCTCTGGAACAGATACCTTCCCAGCGCTGATGAGCTTGACAGCAAGGAACGCACTGTGCTGATTTTTCCATTTCCCAAGAGATAAATTCCACCTTTACCTCAGCATCATTTCTGCTTTTCCACTTTTGAGAGAAGTTTGGGCTCAGCTTTGCTTGTTGGCGACTGTTGTTTGGGGTCTGTCAGCATGGATGGAGTGGTTTGGGAAGGCTCCCAAGGCTCTTTTTGCAAGATGCAGGGTGAACATACAGGAAGGTGTTACCTGGATTGCTGGTTATCCATGGAGGTAAGTAAGGCACAGTGCTGTGTGCATGAAGTTGCATTACATCCAGGCCATATCACCTCCACCAAGAGTGCAATCGCTTGGGTGTCTCTGGGGTGTTCTTGGACTTGGGGGTAGTGGGGAAGGGAGTGGTGGCAGGAGAGCAATTCTGCATGGAGCAGTTGTGGATCCAGCTGGTTTTAGAAGCTCCAGCCGTTCCAGACCCACCCCAGCTCTATGCATAGCTGATTCTGGAGGCATGGAGAGGCTCTGTCCTCTGCCTAGTACAAGGATTCCTGGCACCAGGAACACTATGAACCGTGACGGAGGTAGACCCCACCCCATAGGCCTTATGGCAAGTAATCTAGTCCAGGAGGGATAATGTTCATCTGGAGTTAATTGGACTTAAGTTGGCTCCATAGAGAGACCCCAGGATGTTTCTGTATCACATTCCCAACTGATTTAGCAAGATTAATTTTGTGTTATCTGGGATAACCCAACATCTCCCCCATTACTCCTGATAGCAGAACACTGACTGTAGTTCAGTTTCCATGCGTGATCATAGAGGTTGAATGGCCTCATCACCAACTAGGGATCAAAGGTGTCTCTTCTTTGGCAAGTACATCATAACTGTATTTAGTTCTAATTAAATTAGCTAGGGAACAGAGGTGATATCACTGAAGTGCTGCCATGTGGTATACAGATGAAAGACACCATTGCAAATGTAATAATAAATCTGCCAGGCAGTTTCACTTGCAGTAACTGCTTCTGTGCTCCACTCCTAGGTCTTGAGGAGAAGTTGCCATTCACATTGGATAGTGATGTGTGTTTGTGACATGTATTGATGTTCTTTTGGGCTGAGAATGAAATTATAAAACTCATGCTTGGTTTAAGTGTGAATTCAGGTTCCCAGAGGGCAGTGTCCTGACTCACAGGGCCATCTCTTTTCTGTAAAATAGCTGTTGACGAAAATTCCCCACTAAAATCTATCTGTCTTCAAAGAAATATAGTTTTCAACTTGTATTGAAACATTTAACTTGTCAAGTAAATAGGTTATATTGAATGGAAAATAGTTTGATGCTATTTTTTAGTGGTTGCATTCTGCCATGAGAAATAACTTTATTTCTAGTCGTGACGCCTCCTGCAGTACTACTAGAAATATGGAAACCCCCATGATATTAATCCTGAAGATCTGAAAACGGCTGTACTGTAAAAGGAAAATGGCAAGTTTATAGGATTCTCCATGTGGTTAGAAAAGCCCTTTGCCTGTACAGTATAGGGTTTATTTAGTCTTTCTGAACAAAACACTGAATTTTTAAACTACACATTATGGATTTGCATCAGTCCAAATAGGATGGAATTTGCTCTGCTATTTCTACCCCCCTCCTCCTTTAGCTATGTGGCCAGTTAGGGCTAATTACAAGGAACTGACTCACCACTCCATTACTGCTCAGGTTTATGCCACTGTAGTTACCATTTAAGCGAATCGGGCTGCGTGGCTGCATCAGCCCTGCCCTTGTTCTCGTGCCTCCTACCCATCTCTTTTTTCTTTGTTTTCAGATGCCGCACGCCTTCCTTCACTCTTTCCACCCAACACACCTGCCCCATTCAGCTCTCTGCCTGTGGTCTTCTCTGTTCGGCTTCCTTTTGTGAAGCCCTTTTCCCCACTAGTGCTGCCTACCACACTTTGCAGGAATTTAACATTTCGTTGCTTCATCTGGGCTGCAGTTGTTTTTCATTTGTCATTATTTTTGCAAGGCTATCATAAAGATCATTTGTCAGACTGTAGGAAAGAGCTGTGAAGGCAATAGGATGGAAATTACCCAGCTTGGGTCAGTTCCTACTGAGCCCCCCATCGCAGGGCAAGAGAGAGAGGTTTCACAGTGGGAAGCTGAAAACCTTTCTTACTTCACACGCAGTCCTTCAGCATATTTTCAAAGAGCCTTGCCTTGCATAGCATCCTCTCATGTTTCCTTTTGATATTCTCACTTCCCGCCTCATATTTTATTCTACCTTCATATCAAGGCAGTATGTGGTGCCAGCTCATTCTGAGTTGTCATTACAGTAGCTGGAGAGCTGACACCACAGGCCAGTATTTGTTGTTTTGATCATGGATTTTAGGTTACAGAGGTACGTTAGCAGTACTGGGTGATAGGTCTGCTGCTAGTCTGTGAGATGTATTTCTTAAGGAAGCTTCTCAGGTGTGCTCAGGCTGTCTTCAGGACAGCTGAAGAAAGGGGCAGGACATACCGCCTCTTTGCCTCCCCAGCTCTTTTGGGGGCTAATTGTTAGGGCTGCAAGATGCCCATGCAAACTGGAGCTGTTCATGGTTTCTTTGGCAAAGTCAAAACAGGAAAATGGTATATTTCAGCTATATAAAGGCAAGGCAGGAGGACAGCAGGAGCAAGCAGCATAAAAGTGACTTTGCATCACCTACCTACCAGCTTAGAAAGCACACAGTATGCTGTTCTCATCCAAACACTCAAATTAGAGTGGAAATGGCATTTAGCCTCTTGTGATACATGTTCTGTTGGGGGCTACTTGAGCCAGACTATAGCAAGGACTTCTATTCATCTTGGACTAGGTGTAATTCATAACATCGACCACTTCTCAGCCACTGCACTACAGGTCTTCTCAGTCTCCTCCACAACTGTAAACCATATTTTAATGTAAAGAGAGTGGCTTGTGGACTCCTCCTTCCAGTTTGCTATCCTGCATAAGCTCCCCCAATTGCTGAAGAATGCATTAGTTCCTTGTGACAGCAGCAGCAACTGCCTACCAAGGAAAAACATAATTTTAAGACGGCATGGAGTGTATTTTTAGGTGGGGGGTATGCACTTTGTGAACAGGCAGCTCTTTGCAAACAAAGAGCTAACGCTCAGCAAGACATGCATGGTTTGTGGCACGTCTCTGGGGAGCCTGTGCACTGGAGTTTGCCACCCTGTACAGTAGTGTCACAGCTGGAATTCAGTGTTTTTGGGAGACTCACTCAAAAGCCAGGAATAGAAATGATATTCACTCTAGCACTGAGAAGTGGAGCACTGCAGTGTAAAGGGAGTCCCCAGGCCAGAGTTAGAAATGCAATGGCTGCTATTCTTAACCACTTAAACTCAGCAAGATCCAAGGGCCAGGCTTCAAGAGAAAACCCTACATGGAGGGGCCTGATTCTCTTTAGAATTGGTTTGGTCTGAAAAAGAACCAACTGTTTTGAAGTGGATACAGCTAAAATAGTCAGGAGAACAGTTCTGATATCTTACTCTACTAATTGCACCAATGTATCAATGCTAACTGTATACTGAAAACTCCCCAATCTCTCGTTTAACATGAATTCCAGGTATGGAAAACCACAAACCATATTACAGTTTCTACTCTCAAAAGTGAACCAGCTCCAGACCCAGCTTGGGTGTCTTTAACCAAGCTTATTGGTCTGTCCTGCTCACTATCTGCTACCCAGGGACGAGCCAGTGCTTAGGGATGCACAGACCCAGCGAAACAGAAAGCTTGTTGGTGGATATCCCACCTCTGGGAAGGGCTTCCCAGAGCAGCCGGACTGGGTGAGTTGCCTAAAAAGAGTGTAGTGAGTCTTGGGAAGGCAGTTAGGACTGGCCTTGTCCTGCAGGGTGAGCTTCCGTGCTTAAAAGGTTTCTTGGCTGCTCCATCAGCAGAGACATGTTCTGCACAGAAAGAAAGGATTCTTTACGCTACTGACAGGGCAGAGAAAACCTTGTTTTGAGCTGTGTACATAACAAGTGGGTGCTGAGCATGCACACAGATTCAGCCTTGTTCTGAAAGCAGGACAGTGTGTTTGCATGATGGTGACCCTTGCTGGTCAGCTGGTTGGATCTATATAGAGCTAGACAGAGCCAGCTTGTGCCTCTGCGCCATTGTCCAGTATGTTTGCAATCCAAGTAGTCCACTTGCAGGTAATTAAAGTGGACCATGCCTTTCTAATGACCTTGTCATTAGAACAAACTGGAGCTGGAACTTCTTCCCCAGTTGTATGGTCTAGTTAGGGCATTTCCATAGGGTTGGTTCCTCCTGTAAGCAGGGAGCTCTCACTGTGTAGCTGGGATTTTCACATTCATGCATTGAGAAGAGGGAATTTCTATTCTTTGCAAAAAAACTAATGATGGCATGTGTATACATAATATATAGCTATTTAGCAACTGAAAAATTGCTGATTTGGAACTTACTGTCTTGCAGTTGTGTACAAGAATAATTTCGGTTTGCATTTTAGGCAGTTTACAAAGTGCAGGACCAACCACTTACATAGTGGCTTTTTGCCTGCTGCAATTCACCATAACTAACCAGGTTATCATTTTGTGATAGAATGTATTTACAGAACTGGAAAACCAAGGTAGTTGTAAATGAGTTAATGTTTTAAGAGAGCTAGGACATGCTGGATCTTCTCAGTATTATCTGAAGAACATCACAAATTTGGTCCTTGGAGTTTGGTTCATCCTAATAGGACACAGCAGGATAACTCCAATGAGACTTTTGAGAGCAGTTTCACAATCAGAGGCTTCCATCTCTGAAGACCTAAACTGGAACGATAAAAGCAGTTGTTTTAATGCCCCCACAGGGTGTGATGCCGTTATGCTAATTTGCACCACAATGCCAAAGACTCCGCTTTAATAACAATAATGTCTTAGTTAGACCAGTGGCTTAGTAACTGCCTTTTAAGATGCAGTGGATGAATCAGGGATTTGGGAGCAAGTAAAGCAAATTAACTTTGTCAGCTTATCCTTGAGTGGAGAGTACTACTTCTCTGCACTCACAGACAACTTCAGAGGTGGGGGAACTTGGAAGAGGAGAAATAGTCAAAATGGAAAATTGAGTGCTACTTACATGTGCTTTACAGACTCCTCTTGTCATGCCTGTCAGTGGCAGAAGACTGATTTATTCCCTCCACTGTTTAACTCCAGGCAATATAATCATCACCGTAGTCATGATGTGTCAATGCCGTCTTCTTTATTTTTCATCATTCTCTGCAAAGAGACCATTGTCACTGACACCAAAATCTTCTGTTTTTCTCCTGCTTCTCCCAACACATTGTTGTCAGAAGGCAGAACATGGTGTATGGGAGCCAGAGGAATTTGGGCTAGAGATCACAGACACTCTTCCTAGCACTCTGCTTCCAGGAGCACTCACTCCCACTGGCAATCACAGCAGGGATGATGGTGGCACTGGTGAAAATAAAGGCATTTTTTACTTTGTTGAGGTTGATGGTAACATTTCTGGAATCAAATGTGAGCTCTAACTAATTGCTTTTTTGTGTGTTCTCATCAGCTTTTTTCCATTACACACTCCGCAATGCAGGGGTAGGTGTACCCAGTTTTTCTGCTGCCAGCCACTGTTCCTCCAGCTGCAAGTAATCACTAAAGTCTCTCCAACTACTTCTGTAGAGGAAAGGGGCCAGCAAGTCTTTCTAACCAAGCGACTGTGATAAAGTTGAGTTGCTGGCTTGTAGGTACTTACACCTCATATTTTAGGCAACAGAGGGCATAACCGAAAGGGAAGGGCTACGGTCCGTAGACACCAAGTGCAGTTCAGAGCTATCTGGAGTTGCCAGGATTATAAGACTATGGACAGATTCGGAGAAGTTCTTGGCAAGTCTCTCAGCTGTGCATAGCAATTTTGTTGGGCCAAACCATGGATTGAATGCCCCTGGAGTCCAGGTGTCCTTTAACACTCCCTTGTTGCATTGTGAGCCATTTTTTTGGAAGCTATTCCTTTCCCTTCTGTTTTTTTTTTTTTAGCCTTTTTGTAATGATCACTTGCCATATTGTGCATTAGTTGATCTCAGTTCTTTTGCAAATAGACAGATGCCAACAGCACTAAAGTGCAAATTGCACTGGCTAGCATTTCTGCCGGCACTTTGAGCAGCATGACCATGGACTGAACGGTATAGACAGGGAGATAGCCCATAAACTTTGGTGTT
The DNA here is from genome assembly GCF_031877795.1 of Strix aluco. Lineage (NCBI taxonomy): Eukaryota > Metazoa > Chordata > Aves > Strigiformes > Strigidae > Strix > Strix aluco. The sequence continues at coordinate 13,307,679 of NC_133935.1, forward strand.
GGCATTTCCAGTTGAGGGTACAAGCACATTGGCAAGGCAAAGGTTATAATGATGGCATATGAGAGTCGCAGGAAAAAGACCTGGATCGGATTTCCACTGACCAGGCAGGTCATCATCCTGCACAGAGGCAGGACCAGCCACACTCACACCCATTCTGCCAGATATTTTCATTACTTGTTCTGCCCTGGAAGCCCTGCAGTCAGCCTAGACAGTGTCTTCCCAGGGTGAGCCCCCCACTGGAGACAGTTTCCTAAGGTCTAACCTGCATCTTGCTCACCTCAATCCATTCAGACTTGTTTCTTGTCCTGTTCCCTGTGAGCAAGGAGAACTGCTTATTGCCTGCCTTTCTGCAGTCAACTTTCACATGTCTGAAGACTGCTGCATCTCCTTTCAGCTTCCTGGACACTTAAACACCCTGAATTCCTTTCAAACTCTGCCCCCCTTGGTCATGTTTTCCAGATGTTAGATCACCACTGTTGCTTTTCTGTGTTACCTGTGATATGCAGATGGTGGACTTCTATCTCTAAGGCTGTCAGCATAGTGCTTTTCATCAGCATTGTCTCATTTGAAATAAAAGACACGAGTAAAGCAACACTCTGACCCACAGCATCTGTACGCTTCTGTTGAAGGAGTGAAGGTCATTACTGTCACCTAATGAATATTGGTTTTAACCCAGATTGCATCAGTCCCTCCTTGCTATGCATTGCTCACTATGTTTAATCATCAGAACTGGAGATAAACAAGGTCTCAAGTGAATAAGCTTCTTGGCTCTGTTCTTATGGACTCCTGGGAGACGATGATTTATCTTCCATATGATATTGAGGACTGGCATCTGTGAAAGATGAAATGACATGAACAACGAAAGGACAGATTTGTCATTGCATAGTTACCTCTTCCTATGTAAGTGCATTTGGGAATACTGAGCTGGGTGGTTAGAATTAAAGAAAGGAAATTGGTCTTTGTAGTAGGACTACTAGGTGTATAAAGCTAGCTAGTTAAAAAAGGGGCATGAAGGCTTCGAAACCATAACCCAGAGTAAAACAGTGGGGATTTAGACTTCAGCTAGGCTGACAGTATTGTCTTTTGCCTCCTTGGCAAATGTTTCCTGTTATTTGAGGCTGTGACCCCGTAGCTTAATGCAAACAGCAGTGTTAATAAAAGGTTCTCAAATGTGTCTTTGCAGAGACTAAGGCTTTGTTGGAATTTGTCTGAGTGTGACCTATGGCTGACTGTCCCTTGTCAGCCATATGGTGCAGTTAGGAAGGGTTGTTATTTTGGAACTACCTAGAGAAAAGCTACATGAAAGCTACATGTTTTAGGACAAGAGAGTAGCATTAGGGTAAAAGCTGGAGTAGGAATTCACTTAGAATTTGGACTGCTTTAACAAAATGTTGCTTTTATGCAAAAGTGGGTTATGCCGTGCTGTGTGCATGTGTAGAAGCAGGGAGCAAGAGCTTGACTCATGGAGAGAAAGAAACAGGGGAGGAAATGACAGAATTGGCACTTGGTGCCAGTTGTATTTCTGCTGCAACCTTCTGTTTTGCAGTTACAGGATTTTACACTAGACGGGAATGTGGTCCACACAGGCACAAAATAGCCACCGATGGGGTAAAAAAGAGAAGCTGAGAGAAAGAGAGAAAAGAAAAAAGACTATTGTTTCCCATTGTGGAAAGGGGGAAGGATAAGCTTACTTTCTTAAAAAGAGATTCAATCTGTGAAACTGTTCAGTTGTAGGACAGATTTTATTCCTTACATGCATGGATGGTTTCTGTCCTCTCATTAACCTGGTCTGCATGTTCCAGATAGCCATAGTCAGCGCCCTGTATTTTGGTTCACTTGCTACATTCAGAGGCAGCTGAGGGTTAGCATTTCCTCTAGAAAATAATGTCCTTTTCCTACCTCTGCTCATTGTCTGTAAAAAGGTTCTGAAAGACAAGTTTTGCAGAGTGCTTGCATGCCAGCAGAGAGCTCAGCAGTACTGGGATTTGCAGGTAATGACACTGCATCAGAGAGAAAGCACCATGACAAACAGGATGGTTCTGGTCTTTCCTCAGTCATCCAGTGTCAGTGCCACTGTCATGCCAGTACTGTGCTACAGCCGTATGTGACTCTTCACAGAGGTACCAGAAAAGGCCCCCGCTCTGAGGGGTGTGCAGCCCGAGCCCCATGGCAGTGGCCCGTTGGGGATTGCACAGAGGAGACAAAGCCACCAGGTGAAACAGTGCACGTCCTGGAGTGCTGTGGGGATGGGGCCCCTCCTGGTGTCACATCGCTGTGGGCACTGCTGATCTAACTAGGGGAGGAGGAGGAGGAGTCCAAGAAGGAATGAGGGACAGTGCTGTTTGTTACAGGAGTCCTCTCCATCCTGTCGTGTCCTCAGCAGCCTTTGGCTCTCCCATTGCAATTCCCTTCAATGCTTCTGGTGATGGGGAGGTCATGCAGTCCAGTGTAATAAAACGGTGTGCTTGTCTCAGCCTCTCACCATTTTACAGCGAGTAATGCAGTAATGAGTGTAATGAAGTGCCAGTAGGAGCCACTAACTACTACAGAGGCTAAACTGTTTATCTGTGGTTTTGTAGGTCTCATTCAGGGAAAACTTCTTTGGCTCAGTTTGCAAGGGCTATGCTTCTGGGATCAGAAGGGCCTGGGCTCTGTCCTCAGTGACTTTGTGCAGTTTTCTGTGGCTAATATGTGTAGTGTTGGTGATAAGTGGCATCCCAGGAAGCTATAGGGTGTTTGGCAGGGGTACTCTGTGCTCACACAGAGTTTTTTACAGTCCATAAAGGTCCTTCTTATCTGGCATAAACTCAGTGCTCGTTCTCACGGGTTCAGCTCTGGTTTAGGAGGAGGTGGGATCTGTGAACATCCCAGTTCAAAAGGCACTACAGCAGCAAGCGTAAGAGTCACACGCAGCGAGCCCAGCCATAGTGTCTGTGTTGTTGCTCTGAGAAGTTTGCTTACCTTGTCTGCCGATTCAGGAGCAAACAGAAGTGGCTTTGAGGAAGAATCCCCTGGGTGAGCTTGCCTAGTTTCAATCTGATAATTTTTTATGTGTGGAAAAGCCAGCAGATCAATGCAGTGTGTGTGAGATCAAGCTCCTCCATCATGGGACATCTGAGGACCTCTGGTTTCCTGGACTTGTACTGCCATATGTCATAGCTGTCTCCCCTGACCTTCACCTTCCAAGAAAAACTTTCACACTTGTCCTGACAGATGCAGGAAAGGGCAAAACATTGTTCTCTCTAATTTTGTTCCTATTTTCTTTATCTCTTTCACCCCTTCTCTTCCCCAGAGTAAAAAGAAAAAAGAAGAATCTGAGAGATGGCTACTAACTAATTTGTGTAGGGTATTTTGTTTTTAAAATCCCTCCCTATTTCTTGCCTTGATTACATATTACTCAAGGGGGTGTTTTCTGTTACTTAACAGCTACTCCTTGAAGAGAGCTCACAGAAGTCTTACTTATTTGTTTAATCGGGAAATAAATTGCAGTAACCCACAAAATTATTTTTGAAACAAGTAAAATGATATTTTAAAATAAAATGTTTACTAGCTCTTTGTCTCTTGTGCCTTCTTTCTCCTCTGCAGTTTATAAATTCTTGATACAATCTCTTCTTTCCTGACTTTTTGCAGGCATGTAAGAGAGCCCAAACTATCCAATGTTTTATTTTCATTTCAAGGCCTCTATAAAATTGCATGTTACAATATATGGTGTTGCTCTTGTGTGACTCTTTATAATCTGCTTTATGGACCTTAACACCATCCAGTCCTCTTATTCCCTTAAGATAGGTGTTGAAATTAAATTGCCTGCAAAGGCTTCTTTATTTTTGAAGCTGTTTTAGGGAGAGTGTGTTTTTTCTTTGCATTTGCTTAAATTTGTTTTGCTGTTTCTTTTCCTTCATGTTTAGATGGTGTAAACCAATTGCTCTGTTCCTCCAAATTTCCAGCTTTCAGCCCCATGCAGGGGGAAGTGGACAGAGTTGGACAGCAGGACGAGGCAAGGGAGAGTGTACAATTCTTGGTTTGTTTGTACAGCAAGATATTGTCCGTGAAAAGTCAGTAGCTATCTACTCACCGGGAATGATGTGCAACCTTCTCACTGCATGAAACAGCTCATATCATCCTGTTCAGTGGGCACTAAACAACACGGTGTGGGCTCCATCTCCTGTCGTATGCTGCAAGCTAAACAAAAGGCCTCTGGGTCCCAGCTATGCCAGAGATGTATCTATAATGACTTTTTAAGGATGTGCAGTGAATGGGAATTAAATCTGCTTAACTCCTTAGCTCCTGGGTAGCTCCCTGCTCCTGCTATTGTCTGCTCCTGTCTTTTGAACTGGCTCACAGCTTAAAGGTCTCTAACAGTTGCTGTGCTTGCTCAGGCTAGGAAACTCTTCCTAGTTTGTTACAAACAAAATATGAGGCAGTATCTCCAAAGTGCTCTAAAAATGTACTCTTTTTTTTTTCTTCAGCTCCCTAATTAGATATGAGAAGCTCCAATGTTTTTTACTAGGTTTTTCTTTCCTCAAATAGCTCTGCAGATGGACTTGTAGATTTTTGTTTAAAAATAGGAGGATTTTTTCTGAAATCCTTGTTTAGAAAAGAGCATGTTTGTTGGTTGAGACACTGGTCTGAGAGTAAGACAGTTGGATTTTACTTCAGACTTTTCCATGCTTTGTTCTTAAATGCATCGTTTGCCCTTTTTACAGGCACAGTTCAGCCCTGCAGTATGTAACAGGAATTTAGCTGTGTTGAAAACTCACACTGTAGCCAGGTTTAGTGCTGCCTTTTAATTTTCTGATCTGCCAGCTAGGGATAAGAGTACTTGTCCATTAATGGAGAAATGTTCCAATTTACCATCCCAAGAATTAGAAATCAGAAGCCAGACATGCAATAAGAGAATTGACTTAAGAAGCAAGACTTTTTTTTTTCTTAAGTGGAAACTGTTTTTCAATTACCTTCAGATTTTTGAATCATAAGACTCGATTTTCACCAACCCCTGCCCAATTATGTAGCTATGTATCTTGCATATCAGTTGACTTCCGAGAATTAGGGCTTCACATAAACCAGAGTAGAACAAGTAAAGTTGCGAGACTTAGGATAAAATCAAGAGAGATTATAACACTGATGTTGTCGAGACAGGGCTTCATTTGTTAGTATTTGTAAACTGTTTTGAGAGCCTTGTATGGCATGAGCTATAGAAAGAAGCATTACCATGCCATGTGCATCACCAAACGATGCACCACATGTCTCTTCAAAGTGCGTGTGAAGTGAGAGCGTGGGACAGTGAAGTGTTTCCATCTCCATTCACTAATGATCCTGAACAGGTGCTCATCTCCTAGGCTGCCTGCACACAGACTGCTTTGTTGCCAGACTAACACTGTGTTCTGCCGTTGTGTTTTTAATTTAGTAACTGCAACAAGATGTAAGATTTCTCAAAAAAGAAGAAGTATGACTAAGATAAATAGTCTTTGTTGCTGTTTCAAGTATTATATTCACATCTGAATCAAAGATATATAACAGTGATTTTCAGCATTGTAGCACTCTAAAGGTGCAGATTGTAACCTGGGATGTATTTCCCCAGCTTTCACTACCACCAGTGAGATTTCCAGAGTTAAAACTGACTGTCCATTGACCTGTAAGAACTAAATCTCCTTTGCACTCACAATGACACTAATTTCTGTAATTCCTAATGTGGAAAACCTTCTTGAGGCATTTTGCCCATTTCATGACTGAAGGATTCGCGAGCCCATACCTCCTATACGTGAATTTTGGGAGTGTCGGGGGAAGCCTGTCTGTTATCTTCTCAGCAAAAGGATATGTGGAAGGGCAATGAGCAACAGGCTTCAAAAGACTTTGGGTCAGGCATTTTTTCTAGGCTGCCACTGCTGCAGTTCAGACAGATATGGCCAAACTAGCTTAAAATAGCCAGACAGGGTCTTCCTAGCATGGCACTTGCCTGGACATTGGTGTGAGCTACAAAGCCTACCCAAGAGGCTGAGTAAACATTTTTTTAATCAACCCTACCATAGGTAGGTGCTGGCATTACCCAAGTTAAGTTAGATATGTCTACACAAATGTAGATTTACCAGGCTCTTTAGGAAGGAAGTTGACTCGTGTTGATGTGCACAAGTGACTTCTGATAATTCCTTACATGACTGTAGACTGAAATACGGTATCAGCAAAGAAGAAAAATCTCTTTTTCTCCATTCTTTTAAATGGAGATCTTCAGGCAGTTCCCCCTCCCCTCTAGTACTCTCCTCCTCTGTTCATTTTCATGCCAGGTCACTTCTTGCCAAAAATCCCATCTGCTCATCAGTGGCATTCCAGAGCAGGAGGTGCTCTGGGGACTTAATGCTGATTAATAGCCTCAACATCATTGATGAGCCTGTGTGTGAAAGGAGGAGGAGAGGGAGATGGTTCCAATCAGAGCTGAACTAGCAAGATCTAGGAGGTTCCTCTCTAAGGGCCGGTGATCACAGCATACCCTTTCCCTAGGTAATACATGTTTCACAATTGTTTCCTCAATACAGTCTTCACTCTAGTTTGAATGTCTATATGGAAGGAAGGGAGCTTCTGCCTGGGTCAGAGGCAGGCTTCAGAGTCAGAACAGCTTCCATGGAAATCACTCTGGTTTTTATTATGCTCATTTTCATCCCACTGTTCCTAAATAGAAAAAAATAGTGCAGATAGATGTGCACTCAGTTGTGTCCATTTGGGGAATTTCTCTTATCCTTCACCACCCATTGCTTGTCTTTTGCACCCCCTACATGCTTTTTAGGTGGTCACCTTGTGTCTAGAGCATTCTGAGGTCTGTGTCTCATGATATTGCACAGTGGGCTCCAGGTACCTGACTAGCAACCTCTGTGATCCTCGTGTACAGAGGATACCTTATGCACATACCTTTTTGCCTTTCCTTATTTAGCCATCCTATTTAACTTTTTCAGTTTTCCCTATTAGATAAATTAGATTAGGTAATAGTCCTTGTCTTTTCTTAATCATGCTATTGAACAGCCCCAAATTACCTATTTTCCTGAGAGTGAAGTGTCTATATCTGAGTATAATAGCTTTGTCACTCTATCATCCTGTTTTCCACCTTTGCCTTTTTCCCTTCTCTGCTCCATTTTCTTTGTCACCTCTTGCCTTTCTGTCTTCTTGCATTCCTCCCCCCAATCTGAATGAGGTGTGGGGAGAGGTCTTGTTCAGCCATGTCAGTACATCCGTGACAAGAGACTTGAGAGCTTGGCCCACAACCAGTAGTTTTAATTGGAAGGAAGGGCACGGAGGGAAGTAGAGCTAAAGAGTTTTCAGCCCCTCAGCCTTTTCAGGTAAATCCATGCCTGCCTTCCACTGTGTTTTCCCTGAATGCCACCTGCAAGTGTTGCTTTCTGTTTTTTCTCTCTATTGACACTCCTCTTCTGGGTTCGTTGTTCTGTAACAATTTCATTTTCCATTTGCTCCAGGAAAAATATAATTGGGTACAATGCAGGGACATTTGAGGGGACAGAATCTTACTCCATTTCCTATATTTATAGTAACCAGCACAGACATGCATATACAACATGGGTGAGGAAGAAAGAAAAATTGTGTTAATGGTCTCTTCTGCTGCTGAAACACCTCTCTGAAGCTATGTATCTGGAAAACGATCACATTGCTTGGAATGGTAGAACTCTATTGCCTCTTCATTGGTGATGATTGGGATTAGTTGGAGGGCAGGACTTGGCAAGTTCTGAGTTGTTCTTAAAGGTTGTGGCGGAGGTGTGCTTTAATCAGCAGATCACTACAGATTATGCGTTATTAATTAATTAATTAATGTGTCCCTTGATATGGTAGAAGCAAGCTGTCCTCATCTACTGGAACTGGCTGGTGAGCGTGGGGGTAATGACACAGGGCGAAGGCAGTCGCTGGCTGCGTGGGTGCTTGCTTGTCTCTCTGGCTGCTGACAACACCTTTTGCTGTCATCATAGCTGCTAGAGCGTGCATCACCCCTTGCCTTAAAATGGAGAGAGAAAGGTAAAATGGGGAAAAAATTGCCATGAAACACTAAATTATCTACACATATACATTGGCTTGGCTCCTTTTACTCAGCAAGGTGATGCAGCCCGAACACTCTATCTTTTCCTCTTCCTTCTCACACCTACTCATCATCAGTGTCAAATTTTTTCAGAAAGGTGCATTTAATAGACAAATCACTGCTATTGTTTGTATTCACCACTTCCTCTGAAATACAAATTAAACTTGGAATGGATGTCTTGCAAGTCTTATGAGGAGTGGCTGAGGGAAGTGGGATTGTTTAGTCTGGAAAAAAGGAGGTTGAAGGGAGACCTTATTGCTCTCTACAACTACCTGAAAGGAGGTTGTAGAGAGGTGGGTGTTGGTCCCTTTTCCCAAGTAGCAAGTGATAGGATGAGAGGAAATGGCCTCAAGTTGTGCCAGGGGCGGTTTAGATTGGATATTATGAAAAATTTCTTCACCAAAAGGGTTGTCAAGCACTGGAACAGGCTGCCCAGGGAAGTGGTTGTCACCATCCCTGGAGTTATTTAAAAGATGTGTAGATGTGGTGCTTAGGGACATGGTTTAAGTGGTTGACTTGTCAGTGCTAGGTTAACGGTTGGACTCGATGATCTTAAAGGTCTCTTACAACCTAAATGATTCTATGTGTCTCTGGGCTTGTGCACGTGTGTACTTCTGCATGTGCTCACTGTTGTGAGGCAAATGTTTATTGTCCTCCTCTCATTCCTTCCTTTGAGGCATTTTCCAGTCACTGCATTTCCTTTGAACCCTGGTTCTTCTTAACCAAGACTAACATTTCCTATACAAACTTATTAACACTGAATTAAAAGAGAGGTCATATTAATGTTTCAAATTAGTTATGTGTTAACTTAATAGATTACATGTGACTACAGAGTAGAGACATCCATGACTCTCAAATAGTTTCATTTTACTGTTTTTTTTCTAAGTATCTCCAATGCAATCTCTTTTATGGCAGAAAAAAGCCATGAGAACATAATAAAATCACAAGCAGAGAAGTCACTTGGTTTTGATCAATAAGGCTATGGTAGGAATAGCACACAGTTATGCACACCAGCTAGTATTAGAAAATGGAAACAATCTTATCATTATGCTACAACCAGATTTCCAGAATTCCTTATAAATCATGTAAATGAATGCTGATCAAATTCAGGTTGGACAGGGCCAGGAAGAAGATGAGCTCCAGAGCTGAGGGTCTGTTCTTGGGATGCCCTCTCCCAGCATCCCCAATTATCTCCTAAAGAAATCACCTCAAAAGTCCTGATGTTTTCACTTGTCAGAGACCAGTGAAAACGTAGCGTAGCTTAGAAGCCAGGCACAGAAACCAAACCAAAAACACACCTGGGCAAAGGGCTGCATTGATTTACTAGCCCACAGGCTATTTTGAAGCTGCTTTACACAAGTGGCAGGAAAAAAAAAAAAAAAAGAGCCCCAAACCACACTATACTGATTGTCTTTTGCATTTTACATCCTCTTTTCTTCATTAAAATGTTCAGTCTTGAAATTGCTTGTCTTTTCTTTCTGTACATAGATTTTGTACTTCATAAGAGGTTTGATTCTTAACACCCAAGGTACCGTGCAGCAAATACTCTGTAGACCAAAAGAACTGGAGAGGGTATCTCTGTTGAGCTCTCCTCCCAGCCATACTGAAGCCAGGATCTGGAGTTTTGGAGGCTGTAGGCCCCAAACATTTTGTGCATATCCAAAAGGCTTGATACAGTCATCATGTAGGCATGCTGTTTCTAAGTCAGAGTCAACATTTATAACACCGTGTTACTCTCACTGCCTTTGGTCCCTTGCTTCCAAAAAAACAAGTGAAAATCATTCCTATGCTCTAGTTCCAGTCTAAGCCATTTATAAAACCCACCAATTTTGCAATGGTTTGGGATGTGCTGCACATAGAAAGCCTTGATTATTCACAGAACTGTTGGTAGCGTATACTGTAGGTTTATGTTTGCCTCCTCCTTCCTTAATTTCATTGAAATTTCCATCTCCTGCCTGTCACCCTGTCTCCTACGTGCTTCTCGAGTACCCTGCCTGGTAGAGAAGCTTTGGATGTGAACCTGATCAGACTGCACCACTGGCTAAGCAGCACTGTACTCAGCTTCTCTCCATGTTTGATGATTTAAATCCTATGTCTTCATATGCAGTGGATAAACACATGGAGATGCCAGATCTTGCCAGCTGCAGAAGGCAACACTGATCCCCCCCCCGAAAAGGATGCTGTGCTTCCCAGTTTTGGCAAGAGGCAATTTGCTGTATACATGTCTGTAGAGCTAAATCGCTGATGCTTCATCAGCCAGACACACAAGCATGTGTGTGCATACATGCACTCCCTTCCAGGACTTGACAGTCCGTGCTGTCAGGAGATTAAATTATACTAGTGGAAAATGGTGTGAGGGAAATAGCCTGAGACAGATTTCTCAGATATTGACTGGTGTTCTGTGAGACCTGTTAGTGTTAATTCTCCGTTCTTTCACTCCAGTGTTTTCCTTAGTAGCAGTTAGGTGCAAAATGTAATGAAGTCAGCATTTTGGGGGTGATATGTCCAGAGCATTAGCTGTGAAAGGCAAGTCTCTTAGATCAGTCTCCAGCTCAGGAGAGGTGTTAGGGTTCTGGCTTCTAGAAATGCTGAGCAGTCTGAAACACAGGAGAAATCAATGGGAGCTCTGGGGCTTCAGCTTGTCTGCAGCTCTGGCCCTCGACATACTGCTGATTTAGCAAAGATTTTTTTTGGTGTGTCCACTAGTAAATGAGGTAGCTTTCCCATCTTTCTTGCTTTATCTCAGTTTCTGCCATTTTTCTGCCCTCATGCAGACTTCCCCTTCTGTTTTCTCTTCTGTCTCTGGTGTTTGATGTTACCTAGTTTTTACTGTCTGAAATTTAGGCTATTAATTTAAGCTGGTTTTGAGTCTATCTTGGCAGCCACCCCATCTGAGGCAAGTAATTATTATGGAATAATTCATTTTTTGTAAGGGTCCCCCGCTCTCTTACCACTGACTATAGCAGAGGCATACAGCAGGGTTAGACTACCTACCCTAAAGTCACCTGAAGTTATAGGCCTAATCTCTGCTCTGCACATCCGTCTCAAAGCCTGGAGCACTGTGTAACCCCAGCCAGATTCTTGCATTAGGCCCCTAAAGATGCTGAACACCTGGTTCCAGAAGATGCTTGTTTTTATTCTGGTTCCCGTATGGCTGTGGGAGCTGAAATTACAGGCCTGCAGAATAACGTGCCACACTCGATGCTCTATAGGGCTGGCTGGCTGGGTTTCTAAATAGTCTGTCTGGCTCCCCTATGGCTCTGTGGCTATAGAAATAACTTGAATGTATTCTTATGCACTTCGTTGGGTGCAGGTTGTGGGGACTGGATTGAGTGGGACAGGAGAGGTAGCAGACAAAAATAGCAAAACAGAAGAATAAGGAAAAAGTAAAAGAAGGAATGTATAGAATAGGAAAATAAGGGAAAAGAGGCAGGATGGAGGAAGAAAAAACAGAGAAGTGAAGAAAAAGAATGAAGGTAGGAATAAGAAATATGGAAGTGGGATACAGAGATCAGGGAAGAGGATGAGGAAGGCAGATGGAGAGAGTATATGAGGGGAACTGAAAAAGAGAGAAAATGGGAACCTGACAGAGTACAGAAGAAATGCTTATTAAGAGTTAATTTTCTTCCCAGTGGAATAGTCCTGTTAGGAAAAACCAGTCATCTAAGAGACAGTCTTCAGCTTGAAATAACACACAAAAATTAGTATTACACTGCTTATGATTTGCTAAATTCCATCCCCTGGGGGACATCTTCTGGTGGAAACAAACTTTGGGTTTGTCAGAATGAGGCTTTCTCTTTGAAGGTAAATTGTTCTGTCTTTGTGATGTGTACCTGGCAGTGATTCATAAGCTGACAAAAGCTCACGCTGGGTAGAGGTAGAGGTGAGAGGTCTTTCCTCTTATCATGCTTGTGTGCTGGGATGGGAGGGAAGCGGAGGGGCAGGGGCATAGTGAAGAACCTGTGCAGATTAATGTTTCTAAAGAGAAACTTCTATAAGGGACTGGTAAGAATAGAAGGAAGTGTATGAGAGAAAATGAAAGACATGAGAGGTAATGAAGAAGTGTAACCAGTGAGCAGGGAGGGAAAGATGTCCTCTTCTCTTCCTATCTTTTAATCAAAGAATTCCCTTCTGATGTTTGTTGGTTTACTTCTCTGGTTTCCCTGGCATTTCTTTATGTTCAGCTCATTCTGTACTTTCCTTTTGCCTGTTTCCCCATGTTCTGTTAGAGCCAAAAGCCCTTTTGCAAACCCTTTTCCCTTACATATCCTTCCTGCCTTTTCACAGGCTGTTGGCACATAATCAGTGTCTCCCTTTCCCCTGTACTCCCCTTTTCTCTTTCTCTCACACTTCTCTTTCTTACCCATTTATGCTCTTTTCCTGGACTTGTCTTCTTTGTCCAGCTATTAGAGGTTCTTGCTCTGATGTTCTCCACAGCCAGGGTCCCACTGTTATACATATATTTATTTATATGTACAGACAGATAGATATAATGTATATAAACATGTACATCATAATAATGTATATATTTTTTTAATTATTCTGAACCAGAACTAATTAATCTGTCCTTGGGTATAAGATGAAGCCTGGGTGCTGTTCTTACTGTAACTGATGAGCTGCCTGCTTTGATGTGAGGAGTCAGACTCAACAGATGTGACTGCATTTCTCCAGTGCCTTGTCACAGTTTTCTTTCAGGCCCAGAAACTGCTTGTGACTTGTCAGGATGGAGTCATGGCAGCACTAACATCATGAGATAGGACTCCTGAAACCTAGCTGCCCCATGCTGATGGGCACAATACCAGCATAAAGGTTGTCATGTGGATTTAGCAGAATAGGACAGGGCACTGTGAGTTGTCATGATGAACCAGACACCTTCAGACACTCATTGCAGCCCCACTCCTCCCTCCTGCCCACCCCTCTTCATACTAACCTCTTCTTTGCCCTCACATCCAACAACAGAGGTAACTCTTCTCTGTACTGCAGATCAGACATCCTTTTAGCATATGTGCTTGAAGGCCTGAGTGTCTTGATGCTTTATACCTTGAATTATATTTGTGAAAACTGCATGTAGATAGCTTAATTTGTATTTGAGGTGATTGTATTTACTGTATGTAGACGCAGGTTGTTTCTAGGCGTTTACAGTCAGAGTAAATTGCATCTATGCTCACTTCTTGGCCACTGTACTTGGTTGAGGGCTTAGTATAAGTGTGAAGCAAGACTGTAAATACTGAATCTTTTCTACTTTGGTTTTCTAAGTAAACAGGGTTTACATATTAACACTGAGAGAGAGAGAGGGTTAGTGCCTCTTCTTCCTGTTAATTAAAAGTTTGAACCTCTTTGACCAAACTGGTTAGAGAACCCCCAGTGGAGAAGGGTGCTGCAGGGGCCACGCCTTCTTGAGCATCAGAAAATCTGTTTGGGAAAGTTGCCCTGAGACATACATCTGCTGCCAGCCAGGGTCCATTAGTTCCTCTGGTTATGGCACTATGCACTGACATCCTGCTGAGCTCTCTGTTGCGGGGCAGATGTGCTCTCCCAGCTGCCCTATGGCTCCTGTTTCCCACTCATCTGCCTCATGTGGCCCATGCTCTCAGCACCTTTCCAAAAGCCACGCTGCTCTGAGGGTATAGACTCAGTCATGAGAGTAGCAGTGCTTCTCCTGTGCCTTCCCACTACACTTCTTGCCCAAAAAAACCCCAACCAAATCCAAGTTCTGTTACAATATGGCAAGAAGGCTTGGTTTACCTCAGCCCTAAGATCTGAGTCATGGCAGGTTACAGAGAGTCAGGGTTTGCAGAGAACCAGCAGTTTTTCTGGAAGCCCACAAAGAGACCAGAACTGTGGGAGCACTGGCTTTGCAGGTAGCATCCTTGTTGAGAAAAAGAACCCAACAGTTTATAGCATAGTCAGCCAACAGTGTGTGGAAAAAAGTTTCCACATTATCAGTTTGAAAATCTCTCCTATTCACATTTTTCAGTTTGTTACCTTTTGATTAATTGAAAAGCCTCCTTTTGCAAAGTTCAAAGAGCTCAAGGCCAGAAGAGTCAAGACATTGTATGGAGGGACCTTCTGTAGAATACAGGCTATTTCATTTTATCGACTTTCACTTCTGTGGAGGCTGATAATTTGTGTTTGGTGAAAGCATATGTTCCAAGGCATTGACGCTTGATGTGATGAGACTGAGAGATGGAGAAGTTACTGCTTCTCCTGGTAGTTTGTGCCAGTAGTTAAATCCTTGCAGTGTGATTTGTGCCTCATTTCTAGTTTGAAGGTGCCTTGCTTCACTTTCCAGGCTTGCATTCACCCATAGTTGTGCTTAATCACAGTGAACCTTAATCTTCTTCAAGGTCCCTGCTTTCCCAGTTGCAGTCTCTTGCTTTGCAGATGTGGTCTGTGTTCCTTCGTCCTTGACATATTACTCTGTATTTGACTGAATTAAAATATATTCACTTTGTACAGGTATAATTTGGGAGTGATCCACTTTATTTTATGTCTGCTCCTCTACCAATCTCTGCAAACATCACCTCAAGTATTTTGCATTTACTTACACATCAGTGATAAGATGTAAAATCATGTTCTGTTTACTCATGATCTATGCAGAACCTCACACCAAATCCTCCTACTGAATGATGATACCCCGTTCATTGTTCCTTTTTGAGATTCCTCAGACAGTCCTCAATCCACTGAATAGGTACTTTTATTGTTAATGTAAAATGCAATTTAAATCACAATGATATGAGGTAATAAGTCACAAGCTCTACAAAAGCCAAAACTTTCATAGGTATTCATTTACCTTTGTCAACCGAGTTTGTAATTTAATCAGAGTATGAAACCATATTGCTTTAAAAAGACTTTGTCCCCATAATTCTATGTTTCTTGGCATTAAATTTATTGATGCAGATTAATTCTTTAAGTATTTAATACTGACTCGGCATTTCTGTGATCTTCCCTGGGAGTATTGTCAGGCTGAGAACCCTTCCTTATTCCCCTGCCCTTTTTGACTATTGACTCAACATTAGGAGTCTCCCGGTCATATCGAGTTCCTTGATATTCTACAGTGTATTAAAAATTAACAGCAGGAGGCCAGGGATGTCTGTAAGCCAGCTTTTTAAGAATTGTGGGTATAGGCTTCTGGCCTGCAGAACTTTCTTTGTCCCTGGTCTCCAATATGTTCATTATTTACTAATGGAATTAATTATTGCCAACTCGGAACAGGTATATTAAATAGCCACAGTAATGGTTGTAAGATATTTTGCTGCCTTGTCATTAACAATTTTAACACTTTTAACTAGTATCACACTTTCACTTTTCTTCAGATTCCTTTTGTTCCCAGAGTATTTTCAGACACCTACATTTTGCCATTCTTAACTTAGCCAGGCATTTTCCTGTAATGTCTTCAGCTTCCCTTATCAGTTACTTATGCCTCATAACTTTCATTTATGTTGACTGCTACCTGTAACTGCTGCCTTACATTTTGCCATATGTTGCTTTTATTTCTAATTACTGCTTTATTTGCCTTCAAACCAATCATTGTTTTCTTATCCAAGGTTGTAAGCTTTCTTGACTGTGAGACTAACATTTTGACTAGTTAATTAACTCTTCTTGTTTTAAGTGCTTCTGCTTTTCAGTCATGTTACCTGTTTAATTTTTGGTTCCTCTCAGTTTCACTCAAATTTTCTTCAAATATTTTCTCTTGAAGCCTTAAGAGTATTTGTAGGTATCTGTGTATTTTGTATGCGTGTGGGTATGTATATATAAGTATTACTATTAGGCACTGACCTTTTGTTGCCCTTATTGATTGTAATCTGGTCATGATGGTGGGTTTCCAGGCAACTGTCATTTTTCAAACCAGTGATTAATTTATCTTCTTCTCATAGGAAGAAGAGAGAGAAATACAATCTCTTAATTTAACTTTTCTTCACCATTTCTTGTTTTCATGCTATTCTCACCTCCAGGATGGGGTTTGTTCTTCTGAACATAAACTCTCTCAGTCTTTAAAATCTTTTTTTCCCCTCAGTGTTTCAAATCTTGTAATAATTGCTTTTTCTGGAACTGACCCCCCTGATTTTTTTCATCCAGTCATACCCTTTAAATTTTTTTTTTTTACTAAATTCTTCCCCTTGCATGGATGTCATGGTTTGCTGTAAAGAAATTATAATATTTCAAGTGTTTTTCTTTGCTCTTTTCTTCATACATCTTGATATTTAATTTGTCCTGAAGATCCTGTTGCACACTGAAGTGTCCATGAAGTTCATAGATAATTTAGAAGCCAGTAATGTGTGCAAGGAGTTCAAATGATTCCTTCTGGTACCTCACATTTTTCAGCACTGAGTTTCATTTCTCGTCTTTGTGCTCATTCACATCTCTTCGCCAGGTTCAGCTGAAAGTCTTTATTATCTTCTTCACTCTTGATTAAACAAAATAAATGGCATTGTTTGGAGGTTTAATCACCTCCCTCTTCACATCTTTTCATAGATCCCCACTAAACTTGTTTATGTAAAGTACTAAGCAAATATCACATATTTCAGATCTTTTGCTATACAATGTTCCTGCTACTTCAAAGACAGAAAAGAAAACTTTTGAGATTCCAAAATGTATTTTGGAGCAGTGTAAACTCTGTTTTAAAATCCAGAGTTAGGAAGCATTCTACTGACTTGTTGTTAGCTGGCTGGATAGTGCTGAAATCCTCTCTCCTCAGCCACTAAAAGCCTCTCACTTCTTCAGTTCATTTTCTCTTTGAAGAGACGTCCTCCTTTCTCCTAACAGTTAATTTCAGAGGAGTTTTGATAACAATGAGATAAACAGTGTCAGATCAACCAATAGCACTTTCCTGTTTATAAACTGAATAGACATTGTTACAGGAGGTCATCAAATATCAACTTGACATTATGGACAATATGGACCAAATTCAGCTCTTGGTTACCTGACTTCAGCAAAGCTGTATTAAGATAATGGGAGTAGAATTTAGCTAAAGGTGCAGTTTTTATTTTCACATGTGGCTGCCTTCAGCTAAATGATGAGAAAGGAGCCTGCGTGAAAAAGTCCTGATAATCCATGGTGCCCAGCGCTCTTCCCTGCCCTCCCTCCCCTCCCCTTCCCACCATGGCTGCAGTGATCAGCTAAGTGGTGCTAGAGTGATGGATGTCATCCTTTGCCGGGAGTGTGAATTGTCATTCAGACAGGAAAGCACTTGCTTTTAGTCTTCATTCTTCCCTTGCTTGGATTTATGTGGGCAATTGTCAACAGGACACTTTTTGGATCTGAAATTGGGTCTGCAGAGGGCTTTCTCTGCTGAAAGCTGTGACGTGTATTCAATCAGTCACTGTTACAAACAAAGGACACCTATATAAGTTAGGCCTCACAGCTCAGTATAACTGACATTAAAAGGAATTTTTAAAATGTTTAATTTGAGAGGAGTGGGCTGTTTATGGGAATGAAGCCTGCATGCAAATAAATAGTCTGTGGAGTATCACCGTTGTTTGCTCCCCACACAGGATGGAGAAAGATAAGGAAAGGAAAGTGAGAAAAGTACCCCCCGGCACATCTCTGCCAGTTTTCAATTGCAGTCAGGCAGTAAGTCCATGCATGCATCAGTT
Source organism: Strix aluco (assembly GCF_031877795.1). NCBI lineage: Eukaryota > Metazoa > Chordata > Aves > Strigiformes > Strigidae > Strix > Strix aluco. The sequence goes on from NC_133935.1 coordinate 13,325,343, forward strand.
CTGATGAGCTGATAAACAAATCTATCAAATTTGCCAAGTCTGTGGGAATCCCAGGCTGTCTAATGGTAGATGGAGGTAGGGGTTACAGCGGGATGGAATTCACTATAGCTGGGAGCTGAAATACAATAATAATATAGTAATAAATACATTGCTGCTCCAGCAGAGTGAGCAGAACTACTGGGGCTGCATGAAATTTGGGTATAAAAGGGGCAGCAGTGGGAGACCTGGAGGATATTTAGCATAAGGCAGCAGGAGATATCCAGGAGCTTAGGAGATGTGGCAAATGGAGGAGGTTTGCAGTCTGTGAAGCACAGTAGTCCAAAACTAGGATCATACATTATATTTAAAATTAAAATGATACATGTTTTGGATAATGTTATAATTTTATCATGGTGTTTAGTAACTGGATGAAATATTTGGCCTCTCTGTGGAGTAATACCCTCTTTAATTTACCATCTGCTGAACATGCAAGCATGTACACACATGTTGCACCAACCGTTCTCTTTTTGCTTTCAAGGGGAAATGATTTTGAGTCTGGGATGTTTTAGGTGATGCTTCATCACCTTAAAATTTTTGTAAGATGTGCTTTAAATTATAAATTATCTTTGCACCCAGTCTTTGTACTGTGTAGCAAAACCTGAACTGACATGCTTATTTGTGTGGGAACTAAAATCACACTGTACAGAGGTCACTGTGAGGGTCTTCAGCTGAAGAGTGTTTGGCACTAAAGTTGTTTTGACCTTCTCTCTAAATACGTATTAACTTAAACACGGGCATAAACAGCTGAGGGGAGATGGGATGTGAGCATTCAACGCTTGGTAAGTCTGACAGGAAGGATCAACGACAGCTCCTGCACACACAGAATTCCGGAGACAATTTTACTGACATGAGCAAACTCATGTTGATGACTTGGGTGAGAAGACAGAGAAAGAGAGGAATGGACAATGTGACATTTCAATTACATCAGCATTTAAAAAAAAAATAAATTAAGGAAGTAGATGGAAAATGATAGGAAAAACAGAAACAAAAAAAAAGTCCCCGGGATCTCCATGGCGTTAATCTAACCTTCAGTATGACTGAAAACTGCACAGGCAGGTGAGCAGAATTATTGATGTTTGAAGTAATTACTTCAGCAGGCGCTGCTATCAAAATTCATAGTGATTGATTTCCCACTAGTCAGCTTATCTCTTCGAGAACAAGTTCACTGGAAAGCAGCTTATAACCCCTTCCTAATAAGCCATGGCACATCACTGGAGAAAATGGCGTCAGGCTCATTTTGTTTTGCATTCACTGCTGTTAAAGGTTGAATCATTCAAAATTTTAAGACACCAGGCTGTTTTCTTCTCCAGACAGCCTAGGAACTCAGAGATCTGCACTCTCCAAGTAACCCACCCTTGTGCTCCTAGGTACAGTGTGAACTGAAAGAGACTTTCAAGCTGAATTTCTTTCAGTAACAACAGGGAAAAGTCATATCTGAATACACACGCAGACCATATCTTTATCTTTAAAGGTGGGTCTCAAATGTGGAATATTTTCTGCAGCCTGACTGAGAGATGGGTAAATCAGGACACTGGAGGGTGTCTTTGGGGTGCCTACCTTTAGGCCACATCGATGATGTTATTGTATATGCACTGAGCAGTATCAGCTTAAATCCCTGTTCCCACAAGCTGAAGATCCAGGTCTGAATCTGGGTTAAAGTCTTTAAGGTCAGGTTGGATGAAAATACAGACTCTGCTGGGGCTGTTTTCACCAGAAGACCTAGAAGACACAATCCATGTCAACAGTTAGTTGCCGCAAAGGACCACAGTGTTGTGATGAGAATGTGATTAAACATATCTCACGTCCCAGATATCCCAAGTGACATTAGGGAACAAGGAATTACTGTTCATGACACTGCAACAAATATTCAGGCTAACACAGCCTCCATTCCACCTCTGGACACTGGTGCATGATTTACAGAGAAGGTCTGTCAAGCTGGAGTGGGAAGGGTTCTCTTTTCCCCTGTCCATTTTTTAAAACAGTCACGGTCTGGAAAACTGCAGCAAAGACATGGAGCTCTAGCACTAGTTCAGCATCCAGAAGAGCTTAGACCTTTACCTTTGCTTCTCCTCCAGGCTCTGTTGATTGGCAGTCCTCTCCTCCCACAGATCAAAGCACAGGAAAAAATTAAATGAGGGACAAGTGCAAAGAGGCTGAACTATCAGTCTCCTGGATTTTCATCAGTCTGTGTCAGGAGACACATCACCTGAAAGTGTTTTTCCTTTTCCTTTTGGCTTGTTCCCGTGCACAGAGAGCCAGAATGCTTCCTTGTGCAGATAGTTGTTTCACCCTGCCATCTGGCAGGGTGCATGCACAAGGAAGGCAAATAGTGCTATTTGTCTGGAAGCAAAAGGGTTATTTGCTGGATCAGTTTTATGGAGGAAAAGAGAGGGAAGAAGAGGGTGCAGGAAAACCGTTCTGTACAACTGGCAGCAACAGGAGCTGGGTGAGATAATTTCTTAGGGCAGAGGTGAGCTGCTTCTTCCAGGACCCAGTGGCTGTCTGCTTAGAAGCCATGCATGAGAGGGAGAGGTGAAGGCAGGAGGGGAGTTAGGAGCTGAACTTTCACAGAGAATTTAAATGACAACTTTTTTTAGAGTTTTGGGAAGATTTGAGCTAGTTTTCCCTTTCACTGTTTGCCCATTTAATGAACACTTGAGTTTCCTGGTCTTTGGAAATACATATGCAACATGTGTGGGTGGCTGACTCCCTATGGGTATATCACTTCCCCTGACATGCCTGTGGGTTCCTAGCCTGGAGCCTTTCTGTTTGCACTAGTGAAGACTGACAGGGTGACACTGCGGTGGCATCACACTTTCAGAGGTACGTGGTATCCCACAGTACCCTGTTACAAAACACCAGTACAACTATGCCTGTGTTTTATGGTCAGTGCTAATCTTGCACCCTGCTCTGTGCCACCCTTTGGGGCATAGCTCGGTCCTACTTGATGCAGAGTGACCTGGATGGGTCTCTGCCCATCCTCCCAGAGCTGAGGCAGTTGCTCAACACCAGTCATTAGGAAGGGCTGGTGGTGGGTCTTCTACTGCTTCAGCAAAAAGCAGTACTGCCGTGTGCCTGAGGTCTCTGTGTCCAGGAGGGCAGTGGAGGAGGCAGTGATGTTCTTGCAGGGTAGGAGGTAGTGGAGAACAGCAAGGTCTCTCGGGGACAGGCTCTGGCCTCTTGGCCTGCAAAGAAGGAGTTAATAATGGAAGGGAGAGAGATCTCCACCCAGAGCTCTTCAAAATCCATCCAGCTCCTCATCTAAAATACTTACGTGTGTCACAATACATAAGCACATTGCAGTTCTTCTCTGACAGCAGCAGTGTCCAGGGCTCCTTCCGCTGCTCATCTGTATTGTTTGGGCAACCAAGAGGGGTTGGAAAGGTCCATAAGCTCCTTTGCTAGAAAAGCCCTCAGCATGTGGCAGTCCTAGTAGGACTCCAGGTTGTACAAACAACATGTCCCAGGTCGCCTGTCGTCCTTCAGATGCTGTGACAGAGCTGTGTCAAGGCAACTCTTTCTTCTCTCAGTTGTACCCAGCAGACTCTGGAGACATCAGAGGCTCCACTGATTCCTATGTGTGACTTTATTCTCATGGGTTTCTTCACCTGCATTCTTGTGAGCTATGGGGGCCTCAGGCACCGTTAATATGTGCCACTACACACGCCTCTGCTCTTCTGTGGGCTCGTACCATGGTCTGCAAACTAGTATGTCAACCCTGGGTTTTGTCCCACTTTCCCAACAGGCTTCTGTGCTCCTTTTATCCTTCTGGGTTTCCAGTGCAGTGTGAAACAGCAGAGACCGAATTCCTGCATCGCCCTTCTGGCTTGTAACGTTGTGCTTCTATTTCAGTCCCTGGCTCCCTGGTCAGTGTATGGTGATCCTCATGGTCCACGGGAGCCTGGCAAGGGTGGGGGAGCAGATGGTCACAACAGCACAATGAGGTTATATGAAAACTGCCTCTGACAGGGGCACATATTTCTTGGATGCACAGTAGTGACTGCATCTTGTCACAGCTAAAGAGGAAGCTAGATGAGGATCCAACTGGTTTCCCTTGATGGACACCCCCCTTTAGCCCCCCGAACCTTCAACATCTTGCCTGCGTGTTTGTATCTCTTTCCACTTGTCTCTCTGGATGGGTGCTGCGGCAGCTCGGATCTCTGATTCCCGCAGAGTTGGGAGGTGAAGCGCAGAATGCAGACCGCATGGTTCCCCCGTGGGGCTGGAAAGCCTCTCTCTTTCTGTAATTGTTTCTGACGTTTCACCTGTCACATCCTGAGCTGCTTCTGGGGGGTGATAAAATGTTTGGATCTCTGAACGTGTAGCCAGCATGCTGTGTTCCCTGTCGACAAGAGATCAAAGATGTCAGAGCTCTGGGAAAGACAAAAAAGAGTGATTGAAAAGCAAAATACATTGAAGAGAGGGAGACAGAGAGACATGGAGAAGGAGAAGAAAGTCAAGTAGAAATAGGAACAATTACCTAGAGACAGGTGGACAGATGCCTAGCAAACCAGATAGATGGCTGTGGTAGAAAGACAGCATGCTCCTTGCTGTTCTTGGGCTGTAATTATCAGCTATTTAGGCAGTAAGCCCAGGAAAACCAGTTATTATCAGTATTCAACAGCTCCAAGGTGAAGCCCAAAGCAATTAATGCCCTTTGAGAACTGGGGACTAACTACAATGAGCACTGATTTTAAGCAGAGTGGTTGTGGGAAGGGGTGGATTAGGACTTTTTCATTATATAAGGAAGGGGAGGGGGAATCTGCTGTAAAGGAGGTCCCTGTGAATGAGCAAAACAGGTATGAACTCCAGCAGAGCTAGAAGCTGTGAGCAGGGAGCAACTGCTGATCACATTTCTCTACAAGCAACCCCTTTTCTTTAGAGGAGAAATAGCTATCTGCACTGATAGAGTTCTGAGAAAGCAGAAGCACTCAGAAATACATAGCCAGGAGAGCAGAAAAAAAACATGGTCTGTGGCAGGCAGGAGCACCTCATTCCTGGGTTTTTTTTTTGGTCTGGTGTAACTGTAGCATCTGAAAAGGACACAAGCCTCATACTATGGGATGGAGCGAAAGAGAGAAGAAGGAATGGATGGAGGGAAAGAGGGAAGTGCAGGAGCGGGACTCACCCCTCCCAAGTGTTCATTCCTTGCCTTAACTAGAAAACCACCCTCCTGCTGATCTGGTCCTATAGTGATGAAGGGCACATGGCATGGCATTACAGGACTCTGGCCACTTAGGTTTTTCAGGGAAATACAGAAGAGTATACCAAACAAAACCTTTCAAAAAAACCCTTCTGAAAGACTGCACAGTCTGCAATCTGATATTTTAGCATTAATAGCTATATGTGTGCAGTTGCTCTATACACATGCACACAGATCTAGCTGTGTGTCATGCGTCTGATGCTCCATTGCTGTAAAGCACTCTAGCTCCGCTGAGTCAGTGGAGCTGCGCTGATCTGCCCTTACTCGGGCTCTAACCACTCATGTTGTTAGTAACCAGCCACGTGCAGCATCCTGGCTTGTGTGATGGCTCAACAGCTGGTGCTGGGTGCTCCTGAGTCAGAAATGTTGAGACATGAAGTCCCAGGCACAGGGAATTTTGTCTGTCAAGGCAGCCTGAAACTCAGATTTCCTCCTGACACTGAGCGGCCACCTGCTGCTCTTTGGCTTGGAAAATAAAGCATGAGCAACTGAGATGAGAACTTGGTGGAGTTGTTAGGTTGGGATACTTTCCTCTAGATCTCAAGCACGCTTGGGGTTGAACAGCAGAGCCAGCAGTTTATGACTCAAGATACACAAATTAAAAGTGTATTTTGGTGTTTCTAATTAGACCCTCCAGCACAGCACAGACCCAGCATGGAAAACTTGAGCTTGTGAATTGCTGCTTTGCTCTCAAGCCTGTTCTGATAATGAGAAAAAAGGTGTTCTGAAGAAGCCACATATGTGAAATAACTCTTAATCCTCCTTAAAAATGCCACATTTTTTGTCACAGTCTCCTGGAAAACACCTTTCTTTATACTTGGAGCTGTATTTTTTATATAAGCTTGCTCTTTGAAATTTTAGAGTACAGAAACAGCCAGCAAGCAGTAAGAGTGGCAGGGGAGAGAGAAAAGAGGCAAGAGAGAAAATCTATTTCCCTGAGATTTGAAAAGATTGAGAAGTGAGAAGGTGGTTGAATGAAAGGGAGCTGGTGGCCACAGCTGTGGTGAAGGAGGCTCGCTCATCCCACGGCAGTGAAGCTGTTCAGAGAGGAGGGGCCTGGTGATAGCAGATGTTGTGGGGGAAAAAGCAGTGAGGAAAATTTCTTTCACCAATGCTAGTTTCAAAAGTTCTTCCACCATTACAAGCAAAGCACCCATGCCAAGAGGCCCACTTCTGCTTTGGGGAAGCCTCCACTAGGCTCAAGAAGGCAGCAGCATGCAGCCACTGCATAACTAAGCATCCCTTACTAAATAAATCAGGTGATTGACACTTACTGAGTGGGGCATGGAAGGACACACCCTGATGTTGAAATAGGGTAATTAAGGTAAACATTTGAGTTCTCTGACCCACTTATTTATTTGTTCAACCTGCAGCTTTTCTCAAGAGCTATACCTTCCCTAAGCAGAGCTTTAAAGCTGACTCAGTGAATGATGCTGAGATTTGTTTTCCTTTTAGATCTAGCAACATTAGTAAGAACCAGGTAAACTGGGGAGTGGTGGAGGCACCATGTCCCTTATGCAACTGGCTAGGATCAGAGCTGCCCTCTGTGCTGTGCAGCCACTTGTCAGAAACCCTTAAGCTTTTTGCTATACAAACTGTTGGAGATGCTTGAAAATGGAGTGTTTTCCCACACTGGTTTAATCTTTATTTTATTATTTTTATTTTACCACATCCATTGCTTTCTTCCAGATAGTTTGAACACAGCTAGATATTCATAAGGCTTGACTGTTTATTTTCTCTTTTACTTTAGATCCTGGCATGGCATCAGTCCACCAATTGTGATTTATTAGGTCCATGCTGTTGCCTGACCAGTAAAACAGCCCAGTGTTTTCGCTTGGGATTATTCCTCCGTTAAATGGAGTCCTGCCCTGCACAGCAGGTGCATATGGGTGTTTTATTTCTTCCTTTGAAGCACTTGCTCTAGTCACTTTTGAGAAAGATGGCATGGCAAGGTGACAGTTGGCTTCTTCTGATATAATAGCTTCTGTAAACACTACATTGGGTTTTAATCTGGCACTGAGAGCTTTTTAAAAAATACACATTTAAATGTCAGAGGAGAAAAGACCTCTGTAAGATGTTTGGAAATGTGATGTCCTCTAGATGCCTCCTCAGACCTTCAGAAACAGAGCTGAGGTTGTCCTGGGTTAATCCGCATAGCTTTGCGCTGAGTCTGCTACGTGAGGAGGTGGGATTTGGGAAGTTCATTGAGTGCTGCGGGAATGCTCATGGGGTACAGACATGATAAATGAAGCTCATAGATTGTGTCTCTTCTGTCAACTTTGTGTCTAGATATACAGAGCTTTTAGCGTTTTAGGGCCTTACAGCATTATAATTCCAGATTGTGCAGAATTTGCCTACTTTGGGATTTGATCCAAAACTCTTCCCATGTACACTGAAAAACTTGGTATCTTTCGGATGAGATAGTTTGAAGCTTGATTCATTCCTTTGCAACAAAATGGAGGGAAATCTGTTGTGTTGCTGTAAAAAAAAAAAAAAAAAGAAAGAGAGGAAATGTTTGGAGAAAGTCTTGCTTTTCTTGATTAGAAAATCAGGCTCAGAGCAGAAATAGCAGGGGCCTTTGTCTAGTCAGTGGCAAATAAGGAGGGGCATATGGTGGTGGGAAAAAGGAATTACTTAGAAAAGTAACCAGTTTCCTCAAAATTCTGCTAAGTACTTTAAAAAATAGTTTTGAAGAGCAAATTAGGAATGTGTCTTTATTCAGTGAGCTGGGTAATGATTTTAGATGCTGACTCTGCTGGCAGCTTGGCATAATTTTTTTCTCCAGCCTGCCCTGCTCTAGCTTTGTTTGGAAGGAGGGAATGGGGGCTCCCAGTAGCATCACTTGGAACTCTGCTCTGCTCCCTATCCCTCCCTCCTTCCCTCCTCCCCTCCACCTCCTCCCCTCTTGCTCTGCCTCTTTGTGCCGCATGTTCCCTTTTCAAAAAGTAATTTCATGGCTCATGCACTTAAGATTCCATCAGAAAGTCGAGTCTTTGATCAGGCAGACAGATGCCCTGCTGGGATTTCATTGGCAAATCACAATTCCCTTAATTAAGACTATGTGTCTTTATATCACTAAACTGATTCCAGCTGGGTCCCTGCTCGTTTTACATCCAGATTTACCTAGACTATGGATTCTCACCCCCTGCGACTCCAGAGGAACAAAAACCATTTAAAGACTTTTCGTTCCCAGCTTCTCCCCCCGGCTGCTTCTCCCCACAGGTGCAGCAGTTGGTGTGGGCTGGGAACTAAATCTCTCCCTCAGTCTTGTTTGCACTCTCCTTCAAATCGGGAGGTATGGTCATGTGAGGGATTTGCTCTGTTTCTCTCCAGTGCTTGGAAGCTGGGAATCAGTAGTACAAAGGGAATTGAACTTGCCCGGTGGATTTTTTTTTTCTTTTTAGAAGCCATGTTTTTACTGAGAGTCAAGAAGACACCAAAATCCAGCATAGTTTTCTCCTCCTTCCCTGCTTTCTTTAGCTATCAATTAAAGATGAAGCAGGTTAAGAGTGCTCGCTTATGGTAATCACAGGTCCTGTGTGGGAGGGACTTTGGTGACATTTCTGCTGTGCTGGGTTTGCTTGTTGTATTAGTCATGCTAAGGCGAACATTTCTTCAGAGACAAAATACACAGTCAGTGAGTCCTGGCTTTAAAGTGTGTGGTCTGCTCTGGTCAACGAGGCAATGCTATGGGGGGAAGTTTTGATGCGCAATGTTGTTTTTCCTTCAGTCATCTGCATTTGTCCTTCCTCCTCCTTAATTTCCTTGTCTCCTCTGAGCGGTGCCCTGACACCTTCTCCAGAGAGAGGAAACTTCCATAGCAACCCACTAACAGCACTAATTCCAGGGATGGCGGCCAGCACCCAGCTCTGACCCCAGAGACCAGCCATTTCCCTCTATCAAGATGCCTGTTTGGGGGGGGGGAAGGAGATTCAGGGATGGAGCTTCTCAGTGCACCAACCCCAGTGGTACAAGTTCGTTTGCCATGTGCCAGAGAGAGAAGTCTGGCTCCTCTGGAGCATCCTCTGGAGCAAATCCTTTAGGCATTTTCAAAACCATCTGTGGGGAGATGGCAGGGACTAACAAACGTGCCCATAGTTTGAGAAACGTCCCCATAAATGTAATTGCAGGCGGGTGCAGTCAGACTCTGCCCTACGTGTGGTCAATGACTGTCGGTGTGTGGGACCCATGAGATGTCACCACTGGGCTTTGAGCATCCCTCCAAGTGGCAGCTCTGTGGCCAGGAAACCTGGCTGCTGGCTGAACAGTGGCAGATAGTGCTACAACACGTGGGAGGCTGTTGGCTGCTTATGCAGTCATGCTTAAAATTAAGAAATAGCCAGCAAACAGGGCAGCTTTAATGGCTAGCAAACCCTGACCTGGCATTTTCTGAAGCTGAGCTGCCGGCTTAATAAGTGAATCCAAAGTCTCGACTCAGGACACATCCCCTTCTACAGACGGATTCATCTTCAGATTTATCATATGAAATTCTTTGCTTGAAAATGCCTGCTTAATCATGTGCCAGCAGAGCTTCAAACCCTGTCTTGGGGATGCAGTGACTTTGTAATGGGCCATAGCAGAGCTTGACTTTAAAGGGGCTTCATTCTAAGGGTCTGGCATATTTCCAGCTGTTATTCCCAGCAAGAAGAGTTTTGGTTCAGTCAAACAGGCTACAGCCTGAGTTAAACTTTATTTAGCTCTTTACATGCTGAAAACCCTAATACAACTTTGCACTTAGATGGGTCTTTGATTTTAGGATTCCAAAGCTCTTTTTAATAAAAATTGCTGATTATGACTCCATGGTAGGACCAGATTAGATCAAAAGGGGTTCAGGATCTCTGTTTTGTTTGAGAGACAGAACAAATGTATCCCAAATGTACAGAAAGTACATTCTGTGACTAGAAAATTAATTTTATGAGCCTTTATAAATAACTTGATAATTAATTTTTTTGTTAAAATTAATTAAAAATCTCATACTTTATAGAATGTTAACATCTGTTTATCTTTGTCTTGTCCCAGATCATCTTAATGGAGTGATAGAGATGCATTAAACTTATATAAAGTTAAAGTTAATTGAAATCTTGCTCATAGGCTCTACATAAAGAAATTAGGATGTAATTAAGCTAAGTTGTTAATGATTGCTATGTCTAGATGCTGTGGTTATCAGGGTCTGTGCCTGTGTAGGTCGCTTAGAGATGCAGACAAAGGAGCCCAAGCAGTTGCCGTGTTTCCTCTGTGGCTTATTGAACACAGCGGGACGGTGGGCTGCAGGAACTCAGTGGCACTGGGGATGTCCTTCCTCTGAAGGAAGAGGTCTCAGTTGCCAGCGGTATGCCAGGACCCAGAAACTCACCGTGGCTCGGGGATGGCAGCCCCATGGCTGGGGCATGGCTGCTGCGAGAATGGCATCTGGAGCACGGAGACACTGAGACTGGGCTGAGCGTCCTCTGCACCCCTTGCTGTAGTGGTAGGCTCATCTATAGAGCTCCTAAATGAAAACACTGATTGAAGGTGAAAAGTCAAAGTCACTAGCGTGCTTTGGGTGTGTGACTCCACAGCAACACAGTGAACTTGTCCTAAAAAAAGATTAAATTAGGAGGAGCGATGTAAAGCTGGTACTTCAGGTCATCAAGCCATTAGAAATACCAGAATATAGGATTCTCTTTCACTTTCCTATACAGCTTGTTATGTGTGATTTAAAAAAAAATAAATAAACACAGTAAGAAAATTGCTAATCAAATCATCAAGTGGTGTTACAGTTAAGAGTATCGGTAACTTATGTGTAAAAATAGCAGAGGACAATATCAAACAGCAGAAATCCAGGATATTCACAGCTGAATTTATGCATAAGAGAAAGCAACTACATTAAGGTAGGAAATGCAGAGATAAGGCACCCAAGCTCTCTTACCTCAGCCCTTGAGAGATACCACAAAGGGAGAAAGTGGAAAATCAATGATGTTGCATTTTACCAACAATTTAAATCTCATTTGGGACCATAAAGACTGATGTCATTCTTGTCCACACTGAACCGTAATCATTGCATCTGGCCACTGACTTCCCTAATATTTTCTTTTGACCTGATAAGGAATCTGATACCTGACTACAGCTTTTCAGATGCTTTAAAAGTCACTGGGAGGGTGTTAAGATGTGTCAACCTAGACAGAGAGAGAAGGGAGATGGGAGGAAATTATAGGGGAATGTTAGAAAGGGAAGGGAGGTGTGCGTTAAGAAGGGAGTGAAGGACAATGAAAAACTAGAGGGCTATGAGACAGAGAAGAGCAGGTAGAGGAAAGGAGGAGATTTGCACCAGAGATGGGGATAGAGGAACAAATAGGACAAAAGGCAGGGAGACAGATGGAGGGGGCAGATTGGCAGCTAGAAGGGGAAGGGTGGTATATTTTCTTAAAATACAGATATTTGCATGCATTGGACATGCGTCTTGGCTCTCTAGGTGGACAGGCCTCAGTTAAAGAAAAGGAGAATGGGATCCCGGACCCTAATAAAATGTATCCCATCCTTTGGCGACTGAGCATATGACAGGATAGGCTCCTTTAAGGGGCATATCATTGTTGTCTGAGGCAAGCTGTTTGCCTTCTGCTCTACTGCTAATAACTAAGGGAGAAAGGGAGATAAACCATGCCTGTAGCCTAGCAGAGCGCAGCAGAAGTGAATCATGGCCCCAGTGTGCATCACTTCCTGATACAATGCAAGTTTTCTGGCTAATTTTTCTTATGCATGCACATGAGCGCTACACGAACAGGAAGAAAACTGTTCTTTCCCAATGAAAAGATGCTTTTTCCATCTATCACAACTGTATTTACTGTGTCTGTCTCCTGCTCTGTACCGGGCTGAGGCATGTGTTTTGATATGCAAACGTAGCAGACCTGCCTACAATCTTTTCATTACCTTTCAGTATTTCATGCTGCATGATGAGATCAAAGAGGTTAACTGAATTAGGAATCTCCTAACCACAGCTTTTGAGGAACGTGCGACTGTTAGCAATGCACAGTGGGCCTTTCCCTCCGTTTGTTTCCCCTCCTTCGCATATGTACCCATCACAGCTTCAAATGCTGTATCAGATCTGGAGAGACCCATTAAGAAGTGAGGAAACCAGCCAATACAGGCAAACTGAAAAGCTTCTTAAAAGTGAGAAAATGTGCTACAAGGATTTCAGATCCCAAATCTATTGACTCACTCATGGGTAGGCACAAAAATGAAACCATATGTCATCTCAGAAACAAAAGATTTGAGGATTAATTCAGGTTTTACTTGCCTGTCAAAGCTTGGCTTCCAAGTTTAGCCTTCTTATTCTTGCCAGTGATATTATTAGCCCTCTGCCACTACTCAGGTGCCACACTGATGGACAGAGCTGTTGAAATAAAGGGCTTTCTGGCTGGAAAGGCAAAGTGAATAAAACAGCATGGTGGAAGGGCTGCAGGTGGCTTTTAGAAGTTTTTCAGCAAAATGAACAACAATTTATTTTGGAGCAGCCAAGAGAATTTTGGCTGAATTGAGACGCTTTGATTGTCTTACTTAACCCTTCCGCATCCTTTCTCCTTTTTCTTTTTAATGTAAGTGCAAATTTTAAAAATGCTGTTTGAAATGAAAAGTTAGAAGTTTTATTATTAGAAAATACCCATATGAAACATTTTGGGTTTTTTATATGGAGCATATCAGCATTTTTGAAGTGATACCTAAATTTCCCTCTTTTGTAACATCTCAAAAACAGTAGAAAACTAGAACTGAGCAGTAACTACACAGACACCTTGTTGCGCTGCTTTTGGGGTGCTCTGCTGCGAGGGAGCTGCAGGGGTCGGCTGCCCCTCAGGGAGGACAGCATCCAGGCAGGCCTGCAGTGGCCAGGCAGGTCTGACAGCCAGCCGGGAAGTTGGCTGAGAGGCAGGGTCTGGATTGAGATTTGGGGTGTCCCTGGCCAGGCCTAGGCCTGGCTCTGATGTGGCAAGGCCATAGCACTCGTGGGGCTGAGGCTGCCACCCTGGCTGAAAGCAGCTCCCAAGGGCAGGGGATCAGCCCTGGTGGGCATCTCTCTGTTGTCCCCACCACCAGCCACCACACTGTTTCTGAACTGAACATGTAGATTTAACATAGGACTATGTCTTCCTCTAGTTCTTAAAGAAGTTTTTGTCATGAGAGGCAGGAGATGGAACATCTGGCCAAATGAAGAATTTGGCCTCAACCAGTCCTGACTTGCATGCTACCATCCTGGGGCCATGGCCGAGCCCTGCATCAAGAGCAGCCTCAAGGCTGCTCTGGTACCGTGCAAGGGGGAATGGGCCACCTGCAGCATGTATGTGCCTGTCTCCACATGCAGCACCACAGCACCTGGGCAGCGTGAAGAAAATGTTAATGTAGTTTGCCAGTCAGCTTCCAACTTGCATTTAAAACATTTCTGATCTACATCAGTATCAGCCTTTAAAGTGGAACACATAAAGCAAGCCATGTAACATGGTGAACTTCCTGACTTCTGAGTGCAGCCACCAGACCCTCACCCAGTGAAAGAAGCAGGATAGCTGCGCCTTCCACAAAGAAGAGTCTCTTGGGTGGAGATGTTACAACACCATGCATCCTATATTGGTATTTCTAGACTTGGAAACCTATTAAAACTCCCTTCTGGGGCACAGAAATCAAGCATGTGTTTTATGGAGCTGGTTTTGATCACTTAGCTATCTGGTCATTTCAATATGCTTGTGAGTAATTAAACTTTATATGGAGTTCATTGGAGTTGCTTGAGATTTCCATTTAAGTCAAGGATCTGACTAAGTATAGGGATATTTCTTTTTTCACAGTAAAACTAGAGACTGTTTCATGGCAAGTTCTTCTAGATCATTGGGTGGTTTTGTGAAACTGCTGTCGAACATGGTATTTATTAGGGTTGTGCACAAATACCTGATGTTGTGAATACACTGCATACATATATTAATGTCACATTCAGGTTGCAGAACATTTATAACTGTCATCTCTTTCCCTGGCTCTCTTTTTGCATGTCTCCAAGCACATAACCAGCTCTGCTCCTGGCTGATTGATGAGGTAGGGAGGGTAAAGTCAGATTTGTCTTCATGTTGCTGTGCAGCCTGCAGACTTCAGAGACTCTGTGCACAGGAACTTCAGTTTCTGGGTTAGTGGGTATATGGTAGTGATAATAATCCACAGTTTGGGATGGCAGTTGAAAATTTCATGGTATGAAGGAATGCCACCAGGGTCTGTTGGTGGTGTTGAGGGAGTTGTTGGTTTTAGGTGATCTTAGATAATCCTGTAGAATGTATAGTGATATCCTCAGGAATTGTGACCCTTCTATCCTGTTTACCATGCAAGCATCAGTCCCTTCAGAGACCTCAAGTCACATCTCATGGCCTCACACCACTCTGTCAGACCCATGGGCTATAGGCAGAGTGCTGCCTGCTGGACTCTGCTCATTAGCAGCACTCACTGTTTTCCTTAGCAAAGATTGAGGGGTGCTTTCTGTGAAAAGGTAACAGGTCCTACAAGAGCACATACAGCTGCAAGATTTTTCATCCTCCTACCCTGTCAATCAGTGTGCGGAGGCTGTTTAAACTGGGCAACTTCTACTAATGTGTGGTCATTTCTCAGAAAATCTCCCACAGTTGCACCAGTTTGGTGTAGGCTTTTGTAATGATATTAGCAGCAGGAGTGCTAACACTTGCTGTAGAAAAATCTGCTGCTAACTGGTGCTTCCACTGTGGCTGCCATCAGCGGAGCCTGTGCAAGGATAGGTCTTTCCTAAAAAACCTCGAACAGCAGCACAGCTTGTTAGCAGCTCGGAAAGTCAGAGTAACAAATGAGGCCTTCTGGGGGGTGGGAGCTGGGTGCTGGGCCAGGGAGACCCTCTACAAAACTGGGAATGAGCTGGCTTGAGCAGACAGCTTCAGATTAACATCTATGGGCTATTTTGTGTCACTGGCATTGCTAGAATAAGGCAGGAGCGCGCTCTGTACTGTGCTGTGTGTGGAAACCCTACTTGCTTGCAGACCTGTGGCCAAATAATGACTAAGTCCCACTCTTTTTATCTGATGAGACCAGGTAGTTTCACATGCCAAATTGGATCCTACCAGTCATTTCAGATGAAGCAATGTGTTGCCAGAAGCGGTCAGAGCTAAATATGGTATACTGGCTTTAGAAGCAACTTCATGCTGTTTCCTGAAGTCTGACAGGTGAATGACTTCAGATCAAGCATGCCATGCTGAAATCCACTGTGCTCTCTGTCATGACTGCTGGACAACCCGCACTTCTGACCCCCATCATCCTCCCAGTCCCATCAAGCATAACCCCTTACAAATGTCGTGCTGGTAGCAGTCATCTGTATCCTGCAGCTGCACGAAACACCCACACGTGGTGCAGCCTTGGCTGCAGTCCCCTGCCTATCAAGTGACATTACTTCAGAAAGGTCTTAGGCTTCACACTCCCCATAAGCATGGTTAATACAGTGGTCCAGCAGCTACCCTACTATTATTTCTTCAGTATGGAAAACACTTCAGGGAAAATGTCTCAAAAATAGTATAAATCTGACTTTTTCATCGGGCTTAACTGTTCCCAACCTGCACAAAGACCCAGCTTTCTGAGGTTGTGCTTTCAGTGTAAGTCCACCTCCATCAACTGCTTCTCCCACTACCCTTGCTTAGAGAGCATTTTGGCATTTGTTAGAGCTCTTTTGGGATCCACATTTGGCTCTGTGCTTCTGGAGATGGGAAGGGTGTGCCCCGCTGCCTCTCAGTTGCGAGCTAGGGTATACTTATCTGGACCCTTGTGCTGCCTCCCTGCCTGGTCTGCCCAGAGGACCCACATCATCATAAAGAATATTCAAATAAACCATTATATTTAAATAGTAATTTTGCATCGCTGGTTAGCCATGTACAACAGCTATACCATTACTACACATGACTTTACATATGCATATACAGAGACTCCACCTCCACATTTTCCACTGAGGCATCAGTAAACCATGGTAAAAGCCACAGTCCTCTGTTTTCAGAAAAAAAGTTATTTCAGTGTTGCTGAAATGGGGATGAGAAAGAAAGGGAGTGATCACAGCACCACTTACCTCACCATGTAGCAATAACTGTGCCTGGAAGCAGAAACCAGACATATCCAAATGAAAGAATAGGATTGTCTTTCTAACAGTGGGGGTTAATTAACCACCTGAACCAACCGCTAAGTGCAACATTTTTCTTATCTTCATCTTGTCTCGTGACAATTGGACCACTTTCTGGAAGTTAGTTTTTAGCCAAATATTATGGGATTCAATATAGATGTAATTTGGGGAAGATGTATGGTGTGTGATACGTGTGCCAAGTAGCTGAGCCAATCTGTGAACTGTCAGTGATGTTTTGTGCAGACACCTTGAAAAGTAAATTCAAAGACACTCCACAAAACAGTGTTAGAAAATAGATGTTTCCCTACGGCTGATCACATTGGTGGAAATATTGAAGGTTCCTTGTTAGAGCAGCTGCCGAGTCCTGTGACATCTGATGTTAACCAGATAGTTTGCACAGATTGAATGCCGTGTCCCATTTCCCTTCTGCTAGGAAAGACTTTCCCTAAATTTGCCACGTGAAGAGAATCTGTTGGGAGGCATCTCAGGCTAGACGGGGCTTAATGGGTGCCTAAGGCTTTTTTTCCGAGCACATATTTGCTGGGGTACATCCAGCTGTGGATGTGCTTTTCCTTTTTGCTGTGCGTAACATCTGTGCAGTGGGCTTTTGTTTGGCTGGTTGGCAGTTTTCTTCTCCTTCCCCCAAGCTGCTTTGGCTGCTCACCCAGCTTTTTACCAAATTGCAAATTTATATTCCTTCTGCTTTCGGCAGGCCCATATGTGGAACTGTCAAAATGTCAGTGGCATCAATTGTGAAAGGTTAGTGCCACATTATAGTCAGCAAGCTTATTAACAGGGAAATGATTGGGTTTTGGAGAGGGGGAGGGAAGGACAAATGGGAATCCATTTTCTAGGCACTTGCTTCTTCTACTAAACATTTCTTCTTGTCATGTATGTATTTTCAGAAAGTAGTTGCCATCTGCATAGTAAAAAAATCAGCTAGAGACCCCGAGAAGAATGAGGCCATTCCTTGCAAGATCCCAGCAATCTGGGATGGGAAGATGGAGAGGCAGTAAGAGCAAGTTGGTCAAATTTGTTCGGGTGTTGAGTGACAGGAGATGTTCATCTTCACTGACCCAGTGACTAGAGACAGGAGCATGCTGCAAAAATTGGGTCTGATGGGAACCCAGTGTCAAACTGGGAGATTGTGGGTCTTGGTTCCATGATTTCAGCTTGGCCCAAGAAACAGTCATGATATTTAGTTGCTCTCCCCAAGTTTACAGGTGCCTGTATAGAGATTTGCTTATTTTCATCTCTGTGCTTTTTTAGATTTAATCAGATTGTATTCAAAGTCACCACTGAAAAAAAATCCCATATCCTACCGCAAAGTTTTTATCTATTCAAAGCATTTTTAGGGCTTCTAGTACCATCATTGCAGAGAACATAGCTCACAGTCTTTAATGTTTTAATCTTCAGAATGACCCGGTGAGATAAGATTATCTCAGTTTATGAGAACTGAGGCACAGAAAGCCTGACTTTTTTGCCATGCAAGTCTGTGAGACAGCAGAGAGTAGTATCTGCATCTTTACAGACTCTCCACAAGTACCTGGATCACTGAAGCATCCATCTCATGCCTCATTTTATCCTTTGGCTTTTCCACCTTGTTTTTTTAAAGTCAACCTAATGTCCATCTGGAAGCACTGAAGCCATCCATTAGAGAGGCAGGAGGAGGAGGAGAAGTGCCCAGACCCTGCCAAAAAGTTAAATCTGTGTTGTGCTGTTACTCTCTAAAAAGAGCCAAAGCATGATGTAGGTGCTTGGCCTTTGGGCTTGTGTGGAGTGGCTATTTGCCCATCTTTTGGACTGTAGCTCACAGCCAGTGCCAGCCTGACCTAGTTTCAGACCAGTGACCTAAAGGTGAAAGTCACCAGAGTCCATAGCTGAGCCTCTGGGACATCAACCCTCCTTCTCTCCTGATTATTCCCTTTTTGACATGGCAGAAAAGGCCCTCGAAGTGGCTGATAATGTACTGCTGTGGGGTAGCATGTGTCTGACCTTTTCTGTAGGAATGAGCTTGAAAATGAGGTGGGAAAAAAAGGGAATGAATATTAATAATTGGAGTAATTATTAAAAATTGGTCCTGGGGATTCTTCACTGGGACAAAGCCCATTGTGCCCTGGAGTTAGAGCAAGTACCGTGCACAGGTGGCTCTTTGTTGCTCCCTGAATGCTTCTGGTAGGTGAACTTTAATTTCACCGCTCGCAACAAACCCCAAGAAATGGGGATGCTGCGGTGAATACAGCTAGTGAGAGACCCCTCTCCCACAAGGCAGGAACTTACCTGCTCCCTTCCAGGCTCCTGCCCATCCCTCTGTATGCAAGCTGATGATCAACATATGGGATGTGGGGCCCTGGCAGATGACAAGGCTGAGCCTCAGAGTGGTCACTTCAGACAGAGAGAGGCAGGTACAAGCAGGTGAGGGTAGAAGGTAGGGAGAACTTGCATGCAATGTGGGGATATTCCCTTTATTAATTTCCAGCTTTCCACCTTGCTCAGTGTGTGTTGGAGATTTCAGCTCTCGCCTGCTCAGGAGGCTGCTTTTGCTTTCTCGTACTTGTTGCTTTTGCTGCAGCAGAGGAGGTAGCACTGTGCAAAACACCAGATCCAAATCTTATACGAGGTTTCTGGGTTTGTCATGGGCTGTGCAGAGCCCCAGGCACCAACTCACAAGACGAGAGCGTGATGTGAAATGTGGATCAACATGTGGCCATCTCTTCTTGCCCCAGGACTTCTCTCCAAACCCTCTGAGCACAGCCCCACCCCTCCCCAAGCCCCACTGACTGTCTGTGCGCTCTCCTCCTATGATACCCCAGTTAACACCACACATAACAGCTGTGCTTAGGTGCTTTCAGGGGAGGTGCATGACCCTGATTTCTAGATGGTACCCTGAAGGTACAGAGGTGTCTAACAAAACTGTGGAAGGTCTAATTCTCCAGCCAGGACTGGGGGCCCTGATGATGACCCCAGCAAGGTGGGCATTTCAGTGGGAATGTGCAGCCCCTCGGGCACCAGGACCAGCCAAGAGAAGACCCTCTTGGCCTTATCCCTGGCTGTACGCTGGACTGCCTCCTGCAGGTTCCAGAGGGCCTCCCCCCCGTAGAATATCTAAGCTCAAAACCTGGGTTTTGGGCAATTAAGCAGCCATCCCCCCGCCTCCTTCTCGTGCCAAGCAGAATTTTAATGTACTTCCAATTTCTCTTTTTAGCACACACAAAGAAAAAGGAAAAAAAAAATAATAATCATCTATAAGCGACATTCTTTTCAGACAAATGGAGAAGCATTCAATGGTGATACATATTTTTCCCCACTTTTAAATGGTATCTATTTAAATGCAGATTTTCTGGTTTCCTATGTGGAGCTTGGAAGAAACGCCTTTCAATTTAAATGTTAATAGAAGAGTAAACTTCAAAATCAAAATTTCTCCATAAGGGAGAGTGTTTTCTCACAGCTTTAAATGTCTTTCTATACTTCCTCCCTCCTTCTCCCCCATCCTCCTTCCTCTCTTCCCAGCCCCCAGCCCAGACTCACTTGCATTAAATGTTGGGATTTTTTTAAAACAAGAATACACCTTTCAGAGTTTCTGAATTAAAATGTTTAATGCTGGGGTCTGTGGGAATGAGTATGTTTGAGCAGAGTGCTGGGGCACTGATAAAGCAGAGATACTATCCCTCCACCTCCAGCCTTTTTCATGCTGGCCATTTATCATACCTGCTGCTCTGAATGCTTTATGATGGGATTATTCTCAGGCTTGTGCTGTATAATATTGCACCAGTGGTTGGGGTAGGGGCTGAAAGGGAAGAAAAACCTTTAGGATAATGTTTTAGTTTCCCTTGAATGTGAGCAAGGCTTTGGTGTTGGGCTGGGCAGCAGAGGAGGGAAGTCAAATGAAGAGGGAAGAAGATAAAACAGAGGAGGCATTACTAAGTCTCTCTCTGTATTACCCCTCCTGCAGTCCATTCCTGCATACCTCCAACTTGATTTATCTTCAGGAGGAGTTTAGGGTAAATCTACATTTTACAAAAGACCCTTAATACTGCCTGATATGGGATTTTACATACAATTACGTTTCTTGCTTCCCGTCGCACTCCATTTGTCATCTTTAATACAAACTTTTCTTTAATTTTCCTCGTCGCTCTCTTCCATTCTCCTTCTGTTTTTGTCCTCTTCTCTTTTCACTGAAAGAAAAAGGGAGGAAAAAAGTGTTTCTGTTTTTACTTCTGCTTCCTTCTGGCCCTGATGAGCCCTGGCCTCCTTTGCAAGAAGTGGTTCAAGAGATACCAACTGAAGATTAAGCTTTAATAAACTTCCATGTGTTTAGTGGTCATGTAGGTACTGCAGTGGTGGCTGGCATGTAAAAGCAGAGTGTAACAGGGCAGAGTCTACTCACTGTGGAAGGAGACTTTTGTAAACTAGACAATAAAGCCATCACTATATATAATAGGTCTTTCTGTATCCAGATTATTTTCACACATCCATTACTGTACTCTGTACACCATTATTATCTAAATGCCTCTGAAGAAAAAGTGGTGAAGTGACTTCCATGGCACCCCTGAGACAGGACGAAGTCTGATTTTCAGAGGAAAGCTTTGGAGCACCCAACCCTCCCACTGATTTCAGGGAAAGCAGAGTTCACTGGGCTCTTTGTTCTAGATACTCAGTGCCTTGCAAGTAGGGATGCTGGAGAGACCACTTGGCCCCAAGGCTTCTCTAGGTACCTGTGACACCCTGGCAGGGCTGCATAGTGAAGCTTGCCCCGATGCCCTGCTCTGCATTTCCTCCTGTGCTCTGTACCTAGTCTTCAGTGGTGTCATACCAGCACTGGAAGCACTTTACAATGAAGGGTGTTGCCTTTGCCCTGAAACCCAGAGTCCATCGCAGCTTTCTTCCAGACCATTGGAAAATGCAGGAAATTTTCCATTTAGAAAGCTGAGCTTTCCACGTGGCATCTCCCACTGCCACAGGGGCTGGAGGTGCTGGGTGCAGGGACGTGGTGCCTCACATCCTCCAGGAATGATCCCTCTGGTCAGACTAATGTGGTGCTGAGGGACTGTGTCTTCCTCCTCAGCAAGATCATACTTGTGGTGTGGTCGCTCAAAGGAGAGGTCGCTTAAAGTAAGCAGTGACCAGCATAAAGAAGTGTGTAATCCTTGAGTTCTTCAAGGGAACAGGAAGGGAGAAAAATGAAAAAAGCACAGCTCTGATCTGATAAAGTCCTAAAGTTCATAGTGAAATTGAGCAGAAGGCATTTTATTACATGTACCTCAAATTCTTCAACACCTGCATAATGCACAAAAGCTGTGTAATGAAAAGCCTCTTGGCATGGCTACAACTGGGAAATGTTTGCTTTGTGTGGCCTCACCTAGCAGGAGCAGGAAGGATTAAAGTTATGAATATGAAGAAGGACGGACAAAAATGCAGGTGCCTCAGACTTTCTTCCCTATTTCTAGGGAATGAGAGAGGGAGAGGAGGGATGAAAGGGTTGACTGCGCAAATTGCAAGTGTACTCTGCTGGGACTGAAGCTTGGAAGTGTTCCTAGATGATCATATATTGCAGTGCTAAAAGCCCAGGTAGTAAATCTGGAGGGAGAAAGACTCTTCAAAATCAGTTCTTGAACATCACTGAATAAGTAGAAATTATCAACTTCGGGTACTTTCTGAGAAAAAAGGTCTCTCCAGAATCAGAGAAAGGGAGGGAATGGCTTGGAGTAGGGTAGGGTAGGATAGGGTATGGTAGAGTACAGTGGAGTAACGCTTTGGTATAGGCTCAGCTACTCTGGCGCACTACATAAGGGGTTGTAAGGGCAAAGCTTTTTGTTTCCTTCCTAGTCTGCTGTCACTCAGAGCTGAGTAGCAATAGCAGATAATAAAAACCCCTTTATCTTCTCTGGCCAAAGTTTCTTCTTCAGCAGAAGGGGAAGTAGGATTGGAGCAAAAGGCTGCACCCTTCTATGGGATGGTATTCACAGACATCTGTCTCCCAAGACCTAACATAGGTTTTCTGCCTTCTACAATAGAACTGCATCTGATGTGTCAAATTTCTGCAGTGCAAATGTCTCCTTTATGCACTGATGTCTCTAATATCCATATCATAAAGTCTCTTGCAGACAAATTCATTTTTTCAGTGTCACAAGATGCTTTTTCTTGCCTTTTTCCCCCTGCACTTAAACAAGCTTTGTTTCCTTCCTTCTCTATTGCCTCCTTAAATCTCTCCCTTATTATCTAGGGGTTCTCTTTTGTCTCCCCTCTGCTCTACACAAGCAAAAGGCAAGAGTAAAATCAAGACTTGATATTCAAGCTCCAGATGGTGCTTTCAGCCACTGCAGAATTTTTGAGCCCCTATAATTTTCCCAAATACCAGAGGAATTGCTTTCAGACAATGGTCTGGGATGCCTCCTCCCTCTGTGGTGCTTTAGGTTCACCAGAGACAAGAAATTGCAGTGTCATGTGGAGTTTGCCATTTGTCAGCATGAACCTCTGAAGGTGTCAGCCTTTGTAGAAGACAGGACTTTATTGCCCCTCTGACTCTGTGGGATTTCTTATGAAGGCAGGCAGGTGAAGTGCCAGCAGTGCACACCTGGCACCTTGCTTTTGTGTTTGTTTCTGTTTTAAATACCTGTAAGAACACTTAAGAACTCTGATGGAGGAAATCCAGATAGATGGTCTGTCCTGACAAGAATAAATCATGTGTCAGTGTGTCCATTCTACACCCTGTCCTGAGGGACATGTTGATTAGCACAGACCACAGCCAGTTTGTGAAGCTTCCTATCAGCATTTCCATACAGGCGAGTTCATACATGCTGGCAATGAAAACTTCACACTCCATCACAAAACCAACAAACTCTAGTCAAGAGAACGTGATGGGATTTTTTGGTTTAGGAGAAGTTATGCATGTATCTTATAAACACCATTGCACCTCTTGTGATAGGAGGGCTCACCTAAATCCTTCAGAGTCCCAGTGTCTCTTTTTGTGAGGACCTTCTGCTGCTCTTCTCTCTGCTTTGAGAGGGTTGTGTTTTAGTGTATGTGTTTGTGACATGCGTATTTCTGTGTCACTCTCTGGTGCAGAGTACTTAGACATAAATATAATCCACTGTTACTTTGTTGAAGTGGGTTGCACTTATTGTGATTGTAAATCAGAGAGAGTAATCTTTAAACTGAAGACTGGGTTGCCACATGATTCAGTAAAAGGCACTCAGAGATTTTAACTAAGTCTCAGGTAGACTAATGCATATTTCTTTTCTTATCTCTCCATACCTGAAGCAGAAAGAAAAGATTAAAACCTCACCCTCTATTTGCCAACCTCATTTAAAATACAGTTTTAAGCTGTGCAGAGAGAATTGTAAGAGCCAGAAGGTGCCACTCAAAATCACCTGCATTAATACTCACCTGTTCATTGTAGCTGGGAGCTGTTAGGACTGGCATTCAGTAAGATGCATCTGTCCAATTTTACATCTTCCCCCCCGTGAAGTTTTGGGATGAGGTAAGAGAAAGGATGATGTCAGAGACAGGTACCCCTGCGCTGCTGATTCTTTGAAAGAGAAGTCATTTCAACAGAGCTTAGTGAAATCTGGTAAATTGTGCTCTTAGGCTCTGTGCAGTTCTTGAACAATTTCCAATACATATATTTGTTTGGAAAAAGATGATAAAGGAGTGATATAGACTCTTTTCAAGTCCAAATGTTTCTAATCCCACACTGGTAAAGACAAATGAAAATGAATCTGGTACAGGAGGGTATAGATCAAAGTGACCTACAATGAAGGATGATGCTAAAGAATTATGCTATCCCAGTCTATTTCTGCTTGTGGCGATACTGTATTCTGACATTTGGTCCCAGAGGGGCATAGAAATACCTTTGTGATTTCCTTTTCAGTTTCCCCTTTTGTTGGGACATCTCAGGAAAAGATGGCGCTATACCCAGAATGTCTTCTAAGCTGTTCTAGCTATTCTGAGTACAGACTTCAGGATCCTTAGTCCCCATGGACCTTTCTCTATTGGAAGAAGAAAGGAGGAGATGTAGGATGGACTATCTGAAACTCTATTTACACTTTCTGATGGTCTGATAACAAGTACTGTGGTTTGATCTGGTAACAAATGTTTGAGAACAAGGAGTTCTGAAAGCAAAATCAGTGCTGTGTGGTTAAAGGGTTGACCAGAAAGCCTGATAATATAGATGCAATTATGTGCTCCTCCAGAAACTTTTCACCTAGTCATGGGCAGGTTGACTGTTCTCATCTTGGTTTCCCCATCTTTCACAAGAGGCTCATATTTTTCCTTCCTGTATGTGTTGTGAGGAAAGAAATCTCTAATATTTTGGAAGTATTATTAAACTTCTCTGTCGAAAGGAAGATGGAGAAATATCAACAGGAAAACCAAGCCCTTGCTTTAGAAAGATGACTTGCAATTTCAAGGAAGAGGACAGAACATCATAAGTCAAAAAGGCATTTTGAAATTTTCAAGAAGCAATGCTGATTCAGAACATGTTATGTTTGCAGCTGCTGGGGTGTGAAACTTCTTCCACAATGTGACAACCAGCATGAATTACTTCATTGCTCATAACAAATACAGATGGACAGATATCAGGGTGAAATGAAGGGCAGGGTCATTTGCAAACTGACAGAACCTTCCACCACATGCTGCTTAGAAATAAATGGATCTTAATCAGCTCTTCCACCTTTCTTTATCTTCAGAAAGCCTTTAGAGTTAATATTCTCCAGCAGAAGACTACAATGCTTTTAGGAAATGCGTGTTGAGAATCTGTCTCTGCTTTAAGGAGGTTGTCTAAAATGCTAATGTTCCTCTTTTCATCACGATTCACGAAGCTCGTGGCTTTCAAATTTACCATTTCAGTTTCAGTCATGGGAATTGGATTACTTCATCCCCTGTCCCTTCTCCAATGTTATCAATCAAGAAATTTGTTGTTTCCAGCCTACATGAACATGATGTCTGTATTCCTTGTCTGATGATCCACATTGTTTTTGAGTCAGGAATGAGTTCCTTGCCTTTTACATGCAGCAGCACCTGTAGCAGTGCTAGGCATGGAAAGGACTCCCAAGGGGAAGATACTCACACATAGCTTTTAGTCTGTTAATATAAAATAGAAAATGGGATGAAGATGTTGTCTCTAAAACATGATTGGAAAGATAATAATGCACTTTCACCCACAAATGATGGTGACACCTAAGTCCATGTAGTAGATCATTGAAACTACTAGTCATACAGGCAAGGCATTGAAAATCAGCTTCTGTATTATAGGTCTTAGAGAACAAGCAATGTAACACCTTCCTTACTTGCACCCTGTAACTACATTTCTAAAAGTTTGGGTTACTAGATGGTGGAGAAGAGGGTTTCATAGTACCCCTGCAATCAGTGCACTTTGCTACAGTGTGAGAACTTGGGATGGGTGTCCAGGAGAG
Organism: Strix aluco; assembly: GCF_031877795.1. Classification (NCBI taxonomy): domain Eukaryota; kingdom Metazoa; phylum Chordata; class Aves; order Strigiformes; family Strigidae; genus Strix; species Strix aluco. Next base: position 13,351,126 of record NC_133935.1, read on the forward strand.
GATCAGCTGTAGAACCAGCTAAGCAGTGCACATGAGTGAGCTAAGATAACGTACATTTGCTGTTGCAGTTCCCATTTGGCTGCATAAGATTCAACAATGCATTTTGCTGGCGTAGTCACTCCTACAGTTGACTGAGACTGTTATGCCATGGTCCTGATATGCTGTGGTTACTCAGAGAGGTTTTTGAAGAAAGAAAGAGTGTAGAGAACCATTCATTTCGTAGTCCAAAAATAAATAAAGCAAATTCAGAAAAATGAGACAACAAACCCAGGATGTGCTCAAATGTCATAAAGTGGTATTACATGACAAAGCATGACCCCCTTTACCTTTGCAGGATGTATTCAGGAAAGGTCTTACCAATGCCAATCAAACTCAGACAAAACCCCATCAATTTGTACTGATGAGCTATTGTTTATTTATATGGCATCCCTTGCTTCTAAATTAGCAGAAGGAATGTATATTTTGCCTCGAGTACACCACGCAAATCTTTGCTTTTCTGCTGTCCTTTCCATGTCGAGCACCACAACAACAGAACAGTAATCATAAAAAGTACCACTAATAGGGGTTTGTGTCCAGAGAACACAGGCTCCTGTTCCCTGGCCATCTCCTCACTAAATAGCCTGAGGGTAATGATTCGGTTACATACATTAAGTACTTTCCCACAAAAGAATCACTTTGAAGAGACTTGTTCCCAGCACTGACCTCAGCTTCCTGTGGGCTCTGACAGGTGAGGAGCACAGGGAAGATGCTGCTGGACAAGCATAGGCTGTTTATGAAACCAACTTTGCAACCCCCTTTCCCAGCACTGCCATTTGCAAGGGCTGCCCTCGAGGAAGGTTATGGTAGGACAAAAGACAAGATAGTTTTGAATAGAAAAGAAACTATATTTTATTTACTTCAGATAAGCCCTAATGGATGGTCTTGTGAGGAGCAGATTTGCAACTGGCCTAAGCAGTGGTAATCTTAAAATAAGCACACTGAACTTGCGAGAAGTAAGATTTCGTAAAGAATTTCAGTTTTGAATTCTTTTATATGTGGTATTAAGTGTGTCAGATGTTAGCTTTCTGTTTTTTTCAAGAGATAATGTAAGCCCAGAGTTAAGTTGCTGATGGATTTTGCTGTGTTGTCAGAAAGGGAACTTCAGGTTCCATCAGGAAGAGAGGACAAGTGAAACAAACCTCAAAATTGGACGTAGAAGTCTTGGTCCTGCTACTTCAGCTCTTCTGTTCAATGGCAAAATTCACACGGATTTTAGTGGGGTCAAAACTGTTTCTTATTTTGGTATATAGGATTTGGGGATGCTTGTGATCCCCTCCGGGACCTATGAAAACTGGTTCCATCAGCTAGTCATTGGGGTAGGTCTGAGGAGTTACTGGCATCTTGCAGCTGAATAAAGCTATTTAAATTCAGCTCATTAAAAGCAGGTTGTTAGGGTATGTTTCCATTAGGACAAGCAAGTGCTGTTACCCAGAGTCAGCAGTCGCAAGTTAAAATGGAAGGGTTTTGTAGAGCTGACACAGACAGCTGTGCAGCGCTTCTCAGAGACGCGTTGTGCTGTTATTGAAGATGACATAGGAAACAATAAACATTTTATGTTTTTATCAATCTTTCAAATTGAGCCCAGGCCTTCACAGACTGAAATGTTGGAAGACACTCTGCCATCAAAGATGACTACATTTACTGCTTGTTTTAGAAAGCACTCTTAAGAAATTCCCAAGGAACAGATACTAGTGTTGCCTGTGGGAAGTACGAGTCTCTGCAGGAGGTGCATTTTTTTTTTCTGCACCAGACCTCCTTGAACATATTCAAATGCTTTGTGGGGAGCTTTTGTTTGGTTTTTTATGGGACAGTCACAAACCATAAGATAAATATATTAATTTTAAGATGTGTATCTTGTTAAAAGGACCCTGGTGGGCTGAAGGCCTGGTAATCTTTATGTTGTCGGAGGGACTCCTTGTAAAAACCCATGATAATCTACAGGAACTGGTTGTAGTTTCAAGGGAGGGGTTGCGTTCTGCAACTCCATCTTGCATAAGAATTACTGTAATAAATGCTGCCTTCCACTGAGTCAAATCATTCGGTCCCAACATACCTATAGACCTTGTGGACACTTAGCATTTTGGATAAGGAGTTTTATAAATCTCTGATGATGCTAATTTACGACTGTTCACAAATTTCACTGAATCAGCACTGCTGGTATTGGTGGTCCTTTAGATCCACTGTGGGAAAAGGGTAAAAAATAACAGAAATTGAGAAACAGTCAAAGGCCAGCCAAGGAGAAAAGCTGCCACAGAGACTGGTGGATGATTCACGGTTTTCAAATCTTCCTCACCCTGTCATAAGCATTCTGTTTCTTGAAAGAAAATGAAATCATTGCTATGCAAAAAACAAAAAAAAAAAAAAAAGAAAAAAATTGTTTCAAGAAGGAAGCAAATGTTTGGAGAGCTGACTTGGCTGGAATTTTCCCTTCACATATACACTTGCCATATCACTGCTTAAACTTTCTGTGCATGCATGAGGGGGGACAGGGAACAATCAAATGTTAGTGAACATGCCCCCATCTGTTCCATTATTTGAGGGCGTAAAGATGCTCTTTAGCTCTCATAGTTCTTGCTATTTTTGTTGCCAGGTGGTCTTCCTGCCCAGATTTCACATCAAAACAGCTGTGAAGATTTTTTTCCCCAGCACATGCAGGAGGAGGGATCCCAGTAGTCCCATCCTTTTTGTAGCATTTTTGCAGAAGGCAAATATGTGAAACATCCAGGTCTTAATTTAAGGGTTTCTTACATTAGGTCTTGGGGATCTTTTTCCTTTATTTATGAAATAAATGCACCCATGTCAGATGTGGTACTCAGTCCCTACCTGCAGAGCACAAAATGCTTCACTCTACCCCCCTGCCCTTCTCCTACTCTCAGTGTTCCCTGGAGCACTTAAACATGTCCTTGCGAAAAATCATCCGACAAGGTCACCGTCTAGATACCAGAGAGGGCAATAAAGTGTTCTATGCCCCAGCTGTGTATCTGCAGTGCATTTATTATCTCTGACACCAGGATATCTGTGTGCCTCACCATCCTGGAGGTACCAGGTTTCACACACACACCACTGGACAGCAAAGCACTATGGCCCAACTTACACATGGGAAGCTGCAGCCCAGAGGGGCTCAGTGACTTTGCCCAAGATCACACAGGGGGTCAGAACTGAAGTGAATCCCCCGTCATGTCTGTGCTGGAGCAAAGCACCGCTTTGCACGTGAGTTTGAGCAGGTACATCCCTTGGATGCAGTGGAGTAATGGATGGAGATGAGAAGGCAGGATTTAAAGAGACATTGTGCTAGTACCCAGAGACTAGAGCTATTAGGCACAGAGTTGCACTGAGGGCATTTTACAGCTTCTAGTTCCTGAGCAAATTGTCACAAGTCACTTGGGTGCATCTGCACTGAGCTTCACTGTGTGGTGAAATGGTCACCAGCTTTTTCTCCCCAGGCCAAGCTAGTATCTTAACGTATGGATTGTGCTCCCTCTGAACCATCCTTACTGAAATCATCCCGTGCCAACACACTGAAGACTGCAGATCAGGAGCATTTTGGGTTAAAACTGTTATGAACCTCTGATTATGCTAATTTATCACTGTTCACACACATGGGTTTTTTTCTGTCTTCCCCACTGCAGATCTGCGCAGGATGACAGCTGGCTTCATGGGCATGGCTGTGGCCATCATCCTCTTTGGATGGATTATCGGGGTGCTGGGGTGCTGTTGGGATCGAGGCCTTATGCAGTATGTGGCGGGGCTTCTCTTCCTCATGGGAGGTAAGGATGTTGGTGTTTGAAGAAATGTATTTTCCTTGTTTTCATGTTCCCTCTTTCCACATGTCTCTCCTTTTCTAAGTCACTGAAAACATGTTTTCAGACTTGTTTTAGGTGATCTGGACTTGGTTTCATTCTGAGCTCCTTCTGAGTACCTCAAGGATAACCCAACCATAGTTACATGTGACTTCTATCACAAAACAGTATTGATAAGACACAGGACTGGAAATGGCCTTCTGAGTTGTTTAGTCCAGTGCTCTATTGTTGCAAATAAGACTGTCACCCTTAGCCTTAATAAGCTTAATAAATTTAGTAATAAAAATCTGAAGGTTATGCAGATGTTATTCCCACCACTATCCGATTCCATAGTGGGACACTGTACTTTGATAACGAGAAACTGTGCTCAAAGCTTTAACCTATATTTATTCCTCATCAGTTGTTCTTGAGTCAAATGTAACCTTTAGTTTATGTGTCTCCTTTCTTTCTCTGATGTACCTATGAAGAGAAACGGTATCCTCTGTTTTCCTTTTCCCACTCTACATATGGTATTTCTTGTAGACTTTCCTCTGTAAGACCAATTATCAGTCCAACAGCCCTTTCTGTGACCTGTTCTTGTTGGTACTTGCCTTTCTCAAATACAGATGAGAAGGACCGTTCCCAAACAAGGTCCGATCAATGCCTTGTATAAGTGATGTGACAGTTCCCTTTCTCTGCTGGAAATCCTTTGCCTGAAGTATTTTGTGGTTGTATTTGCCTTTTTCATGCTATGTCACACTGGAGACCCACAGTCATCCTTCAGTTGGATAATACATCCAGGCCTTTCTCCTTCTTTGTAATTTCCTACTGATGATCTCCCAATTTACAGCAGAGGTTCTGTTTATTACTCCCCAGGTACGTGCCCTGGCACTCTGTGCTTTTCAGCTTCTTCCCATTTCTACTATACCAGCCCTCCGGGTCATCAGCAGGTTTCATGGCACACAGTTACTTGAAATGAAGGGTGTAAGAGTCAAGTCCCAAACACGGTGCAGGGTGAATGTCTCAAAGTGAACAGCACCACTTCTGTTCTCTCTTCTTTTCTCTGCTGGTGGTTTTTGTTTGGCTGGGTTTTTGCCCCCCAGGTAGATCATCACTTCGATGCATTGGTCGCCTGTTCATCTGTACTGTGGTGTGACACAGCTAAGTGTGTGAAGTACAGGAAAGCTTCTGTAGTCCCAGAAGAGGAGTTAAGTGCTCGAGTAACAAGTAGTTATGTTCCAGAGCTGTTGGTGCTGGTGACAGAGACATTAGGTTTCTCAGTGCCCAAAAACACATTTGAAGTCTGCTAGTAGCTTGTGCAAGCACATACTGGTCTATGTGTGGATGTCTGTACATGGTTTGTTGTGGGTGTCAATACTTTATGGGCAATGGGTCTGCCAAATTACCTTGGTATTTCTTATGTAATTAAAAACTTAGTTTGCACAGGGGGCTATTTTGCTCTAATATGCGACAACATTCAGATTAAAACATTAGGACTATACTAAGTAAATCCAGAAAACTTAAATTTATTAGAAATTAGCTAAATCTTATTTACTAATTGGAAATTATCACTATATATGGGAGAGTTTCTAGCACAGCTGCAGAGATTACCTATTGGCTTAATGCTATTTGTTTGTCAGTGATTTGAAAGATGGCTGGTAAAAGTTTTCAGGTGAAATAAGACTCAGTGGAACCATGCATAATGGGATGGGTCACTTATGGCTTACAAAGCCATCTTTTGGTGTGCTCAAACAATATGCGTTTCAATGGAGACAGATCCAAGGTCATGCAGCTGGGAACAAAAAGCATCAGTCATCCTTGCAGAACGAGAGGCTGCCTCTCAGAAAGCAGCAGCACTGAAAAGGTCTCTGGGATCATGGTTGCTGAGATCATCCAGCTGTGCAGGAGCTCTCAGTGCAATGCAGCTGCTAAATGTGCCAGTTTTGATGGGAATATGCAATAAGACCATGATGTGAGGTTACTCTGGGCAAAGCAAAACTATTTCTGGACATCCTAATCTGGTGTCCATACTGAAGAAGGACGTGGAAAGATTGGGAGAGGTTTGCAGAAGACCTGCAAGAATGACTCAAGGTCTGAAAAACAAGGAAAGCACAGCATGCTGCAAAAAGCCAATTGCTTGAAACTGTTTAACAGAAGGTTTATAATTGACTTGAACACAGTGTGGAAGTACCTGTGCAAGGAGAACCCATCTGATAGTAGCATGCTCTTTGACTGCATAGACAAAATAATAACAAGATCCAGCAGTTGGAATCTGAAACTAATTGAAATGAGAGGCACCAGATTATTTTATCTGCCAAATTCTGTCAAGATGTGTGATATTTTAATAAAGATGTGTTGGGAGGAGATCAAACATTTTCTGCTCCAGCATAAACACGTGGATGAGGGTTACAAAAGGTTACTCTCTTTCTTGTTTTGCACAAGTCGGTGGCAACTGCTATACTTTTCCTGATTTAACAGAAAACATGCATAAAGTAATATCTACAAACTGAAGCAGTCAGTTAGTAAAATACACAACTAGAGCCATCTAATCTAAAAGTCAGTAGCTATCAATGTCTTCAGACTGTGTCATAGGTTACATAGTCATTCCTTCTACAGCCAAGGAGTCTTAATTTGAACTTTTTTATTGCTGGATGGTGTTTGAATACAAAGCTGTTACTTCTGTCATGACATAAATTCTGTCAACATATCATCCTATTGGTCCTCATAATGCATGGAACCTGAGTGCCTTAGTTTTGCCTAACGTTTTCTCTGGTCCAGTCATGAGAAAAATGCTTTGGGAGGCTTATGACATCTGACCTCATTGCAGTTGAGAGGAGACTGTGTTAAATTGGTAGCTATATAATCAGCCTGAAATTTAACTTTCCCTTCCATTTGCAATGCTGCTTGTCTTGGCCATGTTTGTAGCATTTGCTCTGTTTTAATTTGTAGACAAATAGCTCTTCTGTAATGCTTAAACATTCCTGGCTTACTGTATCTATGTGTTTTGTCTCTTATTGCCTATAATTCTTTAAACAGGAAACCTCAGTGGAGCACTAAGAAGTGTGTTGTGATAATCTAACAAGACCAGACGTGGTTTCTTTGGACCTCTGGTTCTTTATTATATTTACGGAACAGTCTTCTTGCTAGTCCATGTGGCAGTGCCTAATAAGGACTTGCTTTAGTATGCTTGATCTAATTTCTCAAGCAAATTGCTGAAATAAGTAATTTGTGAAATGCAGGCCGTTATCTGGTACTAGCTCATCTGGAATCCAGGACATGTAAACTGTGATTTAGAGTGTGTTTTACACTGTTATTCAGCACGTTTTGTATCAAGTTAAAAATTATTAATAATTCATCTTTTCTGTTTAGTCCAAATGTATCTGTATCAACAGCAATCACAGGTCTCTTATGGCTTCTGAAGTTCTTGTGCATAATTTTCTGTATTTATTGTAGAATTTGTACTTGGATTCCTTATCTTGAACGACAGCATTTGCCTGACCACGGTAGGATTTTTTTTTCAGTCCCTCACCTTGTGCAGAGCCAGATGGATACTGCAAATTATGTTTAGTATTTTTGACCTCATTTTGCATGGTGGCACTATTGCATAGCCTTCTGTACCCAGAGTTGCACTATCTGTTGTAGTTTCATTTCAGTATTGTCGGTATGATTTTATCCTACAAGGTGGGAGAGTTTATTGTTTCAAGAGTTTCTCCATTTGGAAATGTGCTCTTAAGTTTCACTAAGACTAGTTCATTTTATGCATCTTATTTGAGACTGTTTAATTCTATTACAGAAGTGGGTCATACTCAAATTATACATGACCCCAAGCACATCCTCCTGCAGCTTCTTGTGTTTTCTCTACATGCAAATTATTGAAAATCTGTGCACCAATAAAAGCTCCGTACTGGGCATGTCATCTAGTAATTCTGTAATTTTATAATAATTTCTGGAACGTTAGAAACAACTGTAACACTGCTTACAAATGTCAGAGTCCTGTGGCAAACCTGATGCTGTCATGCTCATCAAGTACCTAGTAGTAGTCCAAAAGGAATGCAGTTAAACATCTACCTGAGGAAATGCATGTGGGGCATTTTATGCGTTGTGTTTTGACCAAAGTATATGTACTTGCACCAAAACTATGCCTGTGCTTTTTGAAGTCTAGATGTGACCTCCTCATCAGTTCCCAGGAAATAGTGCTCACATTTTCTGGCTTTGAATGTATTCAATGACTTGTTTGGTTTTACTATTGTGGCAAACCTGTCAGTTCATTTGGTTCATGTCTTTACTCCCTCAATAGTAGATAATATTATTGCCAGGTCAAGGTCAAATTTCAGTTTTACTTCCAACTACAAAGAGTTGGGACATCATGAATTGGCACACTGGCAACTCTAACAAGGCAAATTCCTCTATTGTCAGGAATTCCTCCCTTCAGTTCTTCATTGTATTGTTTAAGAATATTTCCTGTATCATGGTAAGCAGACAAGATATATATCCATCTGAGTATTGGTTTTTCCACTGGTTCTCCAGCACATTCATTCACAGGATTTTCTTGTTTCAGCATCTGAGATTCTGCTATGTTGATTGTCTTTCCACAACCATGCAAACCCAACCTCACCACACCTTCTGTTATTGTACTTGCTTTATGAAATCAGCTTTTAAAGACAATCTCTGATAGCCTGTTGTTTTCCCAGTTCAGCTCTGATTTCATTTCAGTCTGCTGTTTTGAAACATCATGTGGCTTTGTTTCTAGTGTTTTCTTTTGTTTCTAGTTTTGAGGGCAGGGCTGACTTTGTACCTAAATGCTCCAAAAGCCTTTTCCTTCTCATCAGTGCGTGCCATGGGGAAAGTGAGGTGGCAGGGCTGCCCCGTGGTGGCACGCTCCAGTGTTTTGGCAGTGGTTGCATTCTCCCCTTCCCTTCCTGGTGCACCTTCCCACTGAACTGCTGTCCCTTGTCCCAGCTGGAAATATAAAATAGCACTTCTAATGTCTTGTTCTGGTACTTCAGCACAAAATTATCCCTGGCCAAAGCTGCATCACTTGCCTTTGTAAACGTATTAAAAGACCCACAAAGAATGATGTTTTATCATCCTTATCAGAGCTCTGTCCTTCAGCTACATGTTCATGTCTTTTCCTTTTGTAAGTCTGTAATTTGTATTGAGAACACATTTCAGTGAAATAGTTAGGGGTTTTACTGCATGCCTAACAAGGCAGCCCTTGAGGGAGAGGCTTATTTTGTTCCAAATTTACTGCAAATAAATGCAATAAATCATGTCTGCATTTGTTTACTGTTTTACCTGTTCTCTTCACTCTTACCTGGTCTCTGCCAGTTTTGTCTTGTGACATGCACTTTAGGATCACTTTAGGGTTTTTTCCCCATTTGCTAACAGTTTCCTTAGAGAAGCATATAATTTTACTAGCCTTGCAAATATTCATTTTTCTTTGCAAATTGAAGTGTGTTTCTTGCTGTAACCTTTCTTTGAGCCAATGATAAATTTTGCCATTAATAATTCAGTCTCTAATTAGTCTATTTGGAAATTATTCCAGCTGCTAAATGCCCTATTCATGTGATTTAGCTTCACCATGCAGATCTGTAATAAAATGATCTGTGGTCTCACATAGCAGCTCATTTCTTGTCTTTGCCTAGCAACATTTTTGCATGAAATACTGGGCTTGGGGCTTTGCTTGGGAGTCTGAAATCCCCTTTTTTACTAGAGCTGAAAGGCCTGAAAGTCTTACTGTACACATACAGCAGTGCTATGGAGTTTTTTTTCTCTCTGATTTTCTGCCCTAGCATTTGCTTTCAGAAACATCAGGAATTTCTTTCATCCTCTCCTCCTCTCTTCTCTCCAGTGATGATCTACCAGTCCAGGGGATTTGAGCACCATTTGCCAGCTCCACTTCTGCTGCTGATTTGTGTTTCTTCTGACTCACCTAAGAGTGCTGCAGAGGCATTGCTCTTTGCAACCCGTCCATACTCACAGGACATAGGTCAGGGTTACAGAAGCTTCAAACCTTTTCCCACAGAAGAGGTGAACACCTATTCTTTCCAGTGCTGGCTGCTGCAGCAGAGATAAGCAGGCAGGAAAGATGTGTGAGAGGGAAGAAAAAATAAAGTTATGCAGGTATGCTGCCACAATTTAACACTTTATTTCAGATATGCAAGAAAGGATGTTTATTAAAGAAATAAAGAACAACCTACTTATGAATGTATGAGTGCATTCTGTTTTCATATTCTAATCCAGGGAGAAACAACCTTTTATAAATCATTTCCATCTTCCTCCCTTCTCAGAAATATTTCCAAAATATTCCTTCCCTCAGTCCAGGGGAAAGTCAACAAACTGCTTTATTAGCCCCACAGCCAGAGGATGAACTGACTATTTACCCTGAGTCACCTCCTCTTGCCCCTGCCATGCCAGCTTCATGCAGGTCTGTCACAAAGTGCCAGGAGGACGAGGACGCACTCGGGGCCTTGTGCCAGTGCCTGCTAGAGTCCAGCAGCTGCCAGAGCACTACTTGTTGTGTCCAGAAGCTGGCGACCAGGCTGATACCGAGGGATGTAAACCCCATCCGAAAGTGGGACTTCAAAACAGGGCTTGGGAACCCGTGCAGCACAGTTGTCAGTACAGATGTGCTGCACACGACTGTATCCTCTTTCACTCCCCGCCTCCATGAAGAGTCTTGTCTACAAAATCCCCAAGCCTGTGTGCTGGGCTTCCTTTGCCTGTGCTGTGCATATGTTAGTAGATGACAACAGAGGCATCTGTGTATTTGCAGCCATGGATCGTTACCAGCTGTTGAGTCATTTGAGTCCCAAATTTAACTCACTGTACTTTGAAAATAGCACATAGCGGTAGAAAATAAGAGTGTTTATTCTACACAACTGTGGTCCCGCCATCTCAAAATAATCGTTCCACTGCTGAATAATTTAAGAAACAAAAATGGAGTAATTTAATACAGCAAGTGTAAGGCAAATCTCTGTGATTGACAACTTCTAAGCAGTTATGAAGTACCTCCATAGCAGCTGCCAAGAGGAGGCAAAGAGAAAGATAAACAAAAGGAGAAAGTAAAAGACATTTTTCAGAGTTCATGTGGAAATATGGTGGGTCTCACAGGGCACCTAGAATTTCTATTTCTCACTAATAATCAAGGTCTCTACCCATTCTTCAGGATGTTCACTTGTGGTGACATGATCAATCACAACACTGAAGATGGAAGATACTTTCTGTGATCATATTTATTTTTTTCTTTTCCACATTATTCTTTGAAAATCCAGTTTCTTGTGCTTCTTTCCCAAAAGGAATAGCGTTAGAAAGTTTACATAAAACCTTTATTTCCATATGGAAAGGCAAATGCAAATGCATATGTGTGTGCACAAGTGTATGCATACAATTCTTAAGCAACAGCACGTGATCTTTACAAAAACAGAGGTCTACAAGTGGCTGTAATCTGAGCTGTGAAGTTTGGCATAAATATAGTCTTCATAAAGGCTTAATACCTTTTGCCAGTTTGAAAAGTATTTATAATTGAAAAAATGTTGGATCACTGGAAAAAATGAGATGCCAATCATGTTTTAATCCTGCTGGAGATACTAAATTAGTGATGACTGCAGAGGAATTTATGAATTCAGCAAAACTCTTTGCAGACCCCTAAGAATTTATTTATATGGATTGACCTCCAGATGGAGACAAAGGCTGCTTTGTATCAAGAGATGCTGTAAATTGGTTATGAAAGTCTTTGAAGCAAGCCTCAGTGTGACAAGGTCAGTCCCTCCTCTGCCATGCCTCCCACACCACACATATATGCTCTTGTTCCTACTTGTGCTTTTAGTTAAATTTTGCATTATGCTCTAAAGTGATTTAAGGCCTCAAATTGGAATGAACTTGAGTTAATGTACAGCGTTAATAGGTTTTAAATGTTTAAACCTCTCTAAGGCTTGTGATTGTTTAAAACCCTCAAACACATTACAAGGGTGTTGCAGAAGGCAGAAAAGGAGCTGATGAAGGTCTTTATGGACCTGTGATGAGACCCAGAGCTCGGAGCAGCCATGCAGGCTTTGTGCCTTAGTACCCATCAGGCAGTAACGTAACAAGGCCAAGTGCATGCATATTAAGGTAGTAAGAGTTTGTCTATTTTGAAAAACGTCCTTTTTCATCACTTTCAGGATTCATCAGTCCCTCTTTACAAACAGCTCTCTCCTGCACAGTTTGTGGTATCCCTCACAGATGGGGTTGCAGGTCATGTTCCTTGGTCCCGTTTTAGGCTATGTTTCTGGGGTCTAATGAGTGGTCCTTCTTTTCTTATGTATTTCAAAACCTGGACACTGATGGATACATGTTGAGATATGTATATATGGATATAGGTCCACTGGACATGTACATGTCCAGTCCACATACGTGGATAGGACTGGAGGTGCTTCTTCATCCTGACAGAGTAACCACTAGTAATCAGTCTTTAGAAATTGGTATCGCCTTCCTTTTGAATGTTATCTAATTTCCTATTTTCACTCTAAAAATAAACATTTAGGAAATCATCCATGCAGACATGCATCCCCCTTGCCATCTTTTGGGGTTTTAATATGATGCCAAGGTGGCCTGTTTAGCATTTCTAAGCCAGGAAACAGTTGCTCAGCTGATGGCATGACAGGCTCACAATACATTATGCTTAAAAGGCCGAGCTAGGGTAGCGTGTTACATCTTTAATTCTATTACTTCTCTATGCTTACTGGTGCACTGAGAACACATTTTGCATTTATTTATTAATGCTGGCACCCATTTTAAAAAAGAAGTAGGAGACTTTCTGGAAATATGAAAGATCACCTACTTTCACCGGATGGGCATCTGTGTGTTACTGTGTACCAGCTACTGAAATGCTCTTTTATAATTTCATGTTATAATACTCCTCACAGAATACTGTTTTCATTCGATGCTATTTTTTCCAATACCTCAGGAATTTATCTGATTCTTTAGGTCAATACCGTCAGACCTAGCCCTGAAAAGCCGGGACCTAAGAGTTAACACCCCCATAAGAGAATGGGGGTGGGATATAGAAATGATTTTTTCAAATCAATAACACAGCTGTACTGAAGGGTGTAGTCATTTAGAGGTGGGTTTTTTTTCCTGGAGGAAGAGGCACAAGGAGAGAATTCATTGTCAAGTCCATAGCATTTGATCTCCATGGAAACATCATCAGCTAACTTCAAAGACAACCTTCAAATGTGTTGGATTTTTTTTTCCTGTGGCTTGTTTCTGATGCTCCTAGATGTGCACTTGCACACCGAGGGGAGAAACATCCACACAAGCAATTCCGGCAACCTTGTACCTGATCACAGAAGAGCACTGACATTTAGGAGAAGGAGAGGAAAGGCTTCGTAATGAGGTGCAGAGATCTTATAGCCTGGAGCAAAAGACAGGGCAAGTAGTGTATGTATATCTATAAATTCATTGTTTTTCAGTCTTAACTCAAATCAGTCTCCCTGAACTTGGTGTACAGTAAATAAGGAGTCAGCTCACTCCAGCTTTTCAGCAAAAAGAATTGTTCATATTCCTGTGTGTGTTCATTTTAAGTCAGCTATACTGACTTGTAATTTCTCTCACCAGGATGGGAGGTACTGACAGAAGCATCAGTACCTTCTAGAGTTACGAGAACAGAAAACCTAGCATAGTCTATGAAGGGCATGCAATCTAGTTTGCTGCTCAGAGATGTCAGCAGGTCTTTGGGGGGCTGAGAGAAGGTGAATTAAAGTAGAAGCAAAGTAGGAGAGACAGATCCGACAGAAATACAAAGGACTTTCCCATCCACAGCCCTGGAAAATAAGTTATGTGTATTTTAAAATTCTGTGGCTGTTTCGTATCCCTTAGTAATGTCACCAGGTCTTTGATCTGTTGTTGGCTTCTGAATTCTAATGGCAAGATGCACTAAAGCCAAAGGAAGACAATGAAAACAAAAAGGGCATTTATTATTGGGTTCATTTTTAGAAAAAAAAATGTTTGCTGAGTTGTTTGCATGTCTGGCATCAAAGAGGAAAGAAGACTGCACATGCAACAGAAGGAAGAGCAATACTGGCATGATTTGCTAGACAGAAAGAATTCTTTACAGAGAGGAAGGGGAGCAAATCTCTGTGTGTGGCAGATCTTGTTGTTAAATGCAGAGGCTGAAGCAAGATTTAGATTCACCTTCTTGGCTCCTCAGGTTATCAACTTAGAAAAACAACATTCCCCTTGGACAAATCACTGCTACGCTTGCTTGGTCTAATCTGTCTGGACAGAGTCCAACTGGCCACTGGAAATTCCACAGAAAAAGCAGCTGGACCTGGCAGAAACTAGATGAGTGGGGCCTTCCTTGTTTCTGCCCAAGCTGGATACAGAGACGAGTCACGCCGATGTACTTATGTGGGCTACAGATGCTGCTGAGGTATTTCCTCTGCAACAGGAAAGATTTCAGCACATGATCCTTTTAGCCTCTGCCTGAGCCATCCTGGGAGGTCCATACTAGAGGGGGTGAAAGAAACCTGCCAGCAGCCTCTGCATGTTGCCAAGCATGGTGCTTGCCAGCGCAGGGACAGGATAATTTCACTAACATTTGATTAGGGTGTTTCTTCTTTTTGACATTAAGAGATCCTCTTCCTTTCTTTCCCTTCTGCTCCCAGTGAAATACTGAATCACATCCCACTACTACAACTGGCACAATTTTTGCTGCCTCCTCTGTTGTGGCTGCAAGTTCATGAGCCATTATGTTTGCTTAATGGCTGTAGTCAAGTCACTTTATTACTGCTAGGTTATTTTGGGTGGGTCATAGGAATCAGCATTGCTAAAGTAATCAGAGAGTTATTCAACTCAGGCTTTGATCAACTCCCCTATTTCTCCCTAGTCCATTTTATCAAAACAATGTGCCTTTAGCTAAGTAGTGTTGCTTTTGTGCCAACTCATAACTTCAGAGGGTGCTTGCTCATAGCTGGAGCTCACTGGCTGCCGTAGTGCACAGCATGGGTGTCCACTCCCAGTGCAGTCCCACGCACCGTGGGATACAGTAGCAGAAATGTCACCGTGTGCACATCTACAGCATGCTATGATGTCCATATAGACTGACAGTTGTATCAGCATAGGAAACTGGACATCAGCCCTCAACTGCTGTAATAGTGTTCCGTATACTATACTGATTTACGTGAACCTAAGGATGGTACACATTAAGTATTAGTGGTTGTGACAGAGGATACATAGTCCTCTGGTGCCATAACATATTATGGCTTGTGCAGCAGCAATTCAATAGACAGGCACTGCTGCTGAAGTAACACGTGGCAGGCGTACAGCTCTGGTGTGGTGTGGATGCTGCTGGTACATTTTGAGGTAGGAGGCCAAAGGCCAAAGCAAACCGCATTCTGACAGTGGCTATAATGCAATATCATAGCATCACTACAGACCCTGCAGTTTACTCTGGCTCGTGGTACAAAATAAAAATGCATTAAGTTCCAACCTACGTGCGTATATGGTCTCGCAAGGACACTGCACTGAATCTCCATCACCCAGTCAGGCTTCTCCTTCCATCTAGGCTTCTTTTTATAAGGGCAATTTTCCAGTAAACCCCTTGCTATTCTGCAACCTATCGGTGATGCTGCAAGCTGCTTCTGCTGGAACAGTACATAATTAAGCAATAATTTATATTCTGTGCATGTTTGCACAGAGCAATAAAGTGTTCTCAAGAGCTGCGTGCTGCTGAGGCGTTTAATCCGTGCACAGAAGGAGTTTACTGCAAAGCTGCTCCCTCCAAAAGGCTTTTGTCATCGCTGTGTTGGGAGGGAATTTGGTTTACTCTTTAATAATTTCATTTGATTGTAATATAATTTAAATAGCTAATGGTACACACTCCACTTTAGGATCAGACCTCATTTTATTTGTTTGTTTGATGTACCTTGAAAACAGTAAAAGCTAGTAGGGTGGAGAGAAAGTAAACATAATATTGTTTCACTTGTGAGATTTTTTTTTCCCATAACCCTATAATAAAAAAGTGATGGTAATACAATAAACAGCACTCCTTCCAAAGACATTAGTGGCCACAAATCACCATTAATCACAACTACTAGAAGTACTTTAAAAGGTGGAGATTCACATTTATTAGAGAACTGCATGGTTTCAGAGGAAACCTTAAAGTCCATACCTTTGTGTTTCTCCTTTTATCTACTAGTGTTTATATGTAATATTTGACATTTCTATCTCTGAAAAAAAAAAAAACAGAAGGGGAGAAGAATCAGGTTTTTTTGGTTTGTTTACTTTGTACATCTGACAGCACAGTTAGTTCGTGAGTCATTTCTGCCTGTTGGGGGAAGGGGGAGAATGAGCATCGTTCCGTCAGATGTGGAAGAACTGTTTTCCAAATAACAGGAAAAATTATTTGTAGAGAGGTGGGCCTCAGAGATGGGCTTGTTGCCTGGATCATTGTAATTACTGACTTTTTGGATTTCCCTTGACTTCAAATTGGTGATGTCTCCTTCAGGCTACAGTCAGACACCTCATCTCTAATACTGGGGACGAGGATGTTTAGATGAAGCTCCTGCCAGCGGGGTCTGTTTGCACACCAGCACTATGAAGGCTCACCTTCGTTTGCAATATATCTAAGAAAAGCAGCAGTTCTTGTTTCACAAAACACCACAGACCCTGTGAAATCCCTCAAGCTCTATTGCTGTGGAAGCTGAGCCAGGTCTGTGGGCAAAGGACATGGCATCTGACATTGTTCAGGGAAGCACTAGCGTGAGGCAAAATTCAAACATCTTTGGTCTGGGTGGTTTGAGCCTGTTTGTGTTTAAATTGGTTCACTCACAAGCAGTTCTGCTCTCCCCTGGAGGTGAGGTTTGAAAACTGCAAACGGAGGCATTGCAGCCGGGCTGATCGGAAGGAAAGGGACATTTACCAAAAAAATAATAATTCTTAGCAGCAGAGGCCCACGGCTCTGTTTGATATAATCATGCTTAAAAACAGCTACAGCAAAGGGCTCTGACTCATAATCCACACCGAATTAGTCTTTGACCAACAATGATATTACCTTTCGCAGCCATCCCTCTTCTGACCATGTCTGCCCCCGCATCAAGGATGGCAGGACCCCAATCTTAAACACTTAAATAGCAAAGAAGTTCATCTCTGTCCTAAACAAATTTCCAGTCTAAATAGAAGAGACACTCAGTGTAATGTTTAATATTACTCTTATGTAAGATATAAGAAGGAAAAGCACAAGCTAGCCATGAGGTATTTAAAAGCTCAGGTGCTTAAACCACTGTTGACTATCGGTCTGTTAGCAGGACAGGCACTGTCAAAACCAGCCCTAGAGGAAGGGTGGCTGTCTGATAAAGAGTCAGGATGGAGGTTTGACTACGTGTCAAACAGCAGTTTCTGTGGCACAGACACAGCTTTACATGAAATTTCATCTCTCACCTGACTGAAGCATTTTACAGTGACACATGAATTTCCTTTGTCAAAAACGCCACTGTTGCCTTGTCTCATTCATTAGTGTTTCGCTTAGGATGATAATGTATAAATCCCAGCACAAAGAACTTAGCACGTTCTGCTCTCCCCAGCTGCTGAAGGAGATGGTCTTTATCTCCCCCGTCCAGCTTGTGTACCAGCACATCCCCAGTGAGCTCTTATTACTGCCTGTCACTCACACTCTGTGTACCGGTGCCACGGCTGGCCCACCAGCCTTCAGGTCTGGGCATCTGCTTGGGCCAGAGTTATAGGGAGTGTTTTTCACAAAGAAATTAAAGTTTGTATTTCTGCAGCTGCCCGGGGATCTGGGGCATTAGTGCATGTGTAGGGGGGCACCTCATCGACAGCAAGAACCTGCCAAGGAAGTGGATAAGGGTTCCGTTTATTTTATGGGGAGAAAAAGAATCTCAGGGTTGGGGATGCTCATGATTTGCTGCAGTCCTGCTGCCTCTGAAGTGCTGTGTCCATGGTGCAGGCAGTGTGATGAGCAGGAGCGACAGCCTTCCTCCTCCTGCCATCTCAGCTCCGTGTCTTAGCCAGACTAACAGAGGCTACATTTCCAAGTGCAAGCTCAGTCTGTGCATCACTTCCACGCATGACTCTTTCACTATGATGGCCAACAGTTGTGCAATTTGCAAGGATGATCCTTTGTGTTCTGATTGCCAGTTCATGAGGAAAAGTTACCAAACAGTCATGAGGTAGTAACTGTACGCAGTTTTTATCAGTAACACTCCTGGTGAGAGGCCAGATTAACTACAAGTGGGAACTTCCTTGCTTGGCTGAATACAAACACACAGGACCTGTATAATGGCCATAAAAATTCCTCTAGGTGGTATAAAATGGCACTTTTTGTGTCTGTAATGAATAGCACTAGGGAGGCTGATAAACCTGTGCCATACAAGACATCCTGCAGAAGCACAGGAGGGTGACTGACTGAGGACCGTACTGTGCATCCTCTAATGTTGTGCATGGCAGTCGTCATTTGTTGTCGTGGGTTTAGCCCATCCTCCAACGAAGGGGCAGGATGGGGGAAGGCTTTTATAAAAGAAGTTTCATTCTCGTGATATGCTTTATTCTCTATTGTTGTTACTCATTCTTCTTTATCGTTCATTTGTTATGGGGCAAATACCCTCAGAAAGGTGGAGTGCAAATATATTGGGCACTGTTCGAATACAAAGAGTAAGCAACACTCATTGCATTGAAGAGCTTGGGATCAAAACAGCCAAGACAAAGCGTGAAAGCACGGGGAGTATTTGAAATCCATAGTTATTTCCTTCCCTTTTGTACTTAGCAAATGCAGCTTCAGTCTGGCCGCACAGATTTTCCCACCCACCTCTCTTAACAATCTTATATTTCAAGAGAGCTGAAATTATCATGTTCTTGCTAGCAAAGAAAGGCCTTTCATGTCATTTTCTAACCACAGTCATTTGAAATGAGCCACACAGCTTGGTTCAGAGCACAGTGGCTCTGATGGATCCTTTTTTCCCCGATCCCACAATGTACTAGTCATGTTGACATGTCACACAGGGAACAACTGCGCTCTTGCCAGACACCTTCATGTTGCTAGATAACCTAAGTGACATGGTAAAACATGAAAAGGAGGGAGGGAGACCTTGCCATTTACCCTGCTCTGTGCTTTGAAGTAGCATAGGACATCTCTGAAGACAGCTCCAGAGCCTGGGATCTCACAAGGCTTTTGCAAAAGTCTAGAGCACTGATTGTAGAGTAACAGGGTGCTGGTGAGAGGCGAGAAGGCTGTTTTTATTTAAATAGGCATGGTACCTACTGCAGCAGCTTGCTGGTCCTCCCTGGTACCCTGTGGCACTGTCATAATATGCGTACTTGTGAATAACCTGGGCCATCTGGCAGCTATATATAGCATTAGGGAAGGCACCCAGAGTTCCCATATTCCCTGACCTTTACAACAGAGACTATCTACAAGTGGCACTCCAAAACACATTGGAGAAAAGACAGTCCAAATAGACAAAGCAGTGATCAGAAGAAGGAACAGAGAGAGGGCTGTGATGGTGGTCTCACAGCAGGTCCATGATAGAGATTTGCCTGCAGATTTCAAGACCTGTGTGATGTTCCTACTAAGTAAAGGAGGTGGGTATGGTGGAAAGTCCACGCATTTTTTGTGTTGTATATATGTTCCTACAAATGCCTCTAGTTTCTGAGCCTAATTTCAGGCAAATTCACCACATAATCTTACCTGTGTCTTCAGAGTGGGGAGTGTAAAATTCATTTCTTCAATGCAGCTGCAACTAAAAAGAGCAAAGCAGCAGAGAAACAACAGGAAAAGTGTTGTAGAAGAAAAGCAGGAGCAGTGGCAGGAAGGAGTGGAAAGAGGCAAGGGCACCAGAGGAAAGGATCTTGACACTAAAATCAGTCTGGCAGTGACTGCTTTGGAGGATTGTGCTATCTTAGGGATGGGACGAGGAAGAGTAGGCGATTCCTCACCAGCAGCAACTGGTGAACAGAGGCAGGACGTGCTGACAGGTAGCACACGTAGCACGCTACTGATTTGTGCATGAACAGTGGGATGACACATGGGACTGACCATGCATGTTACTGTAGCACGTGTCCTGTAGGTTGCCTTCTGTGCGCAGGGCTCTCCAGGCAATTCAGAGAGGTCCACAGAGGGAGGAATTAGAGGGTTAAAAATAAACTACCAGCTTTATGTTGACTTTAGTAGTTACCTCTTGAGACAGGCACATAGCATCTGTAGCTATCCATTATTTGGTGTGTGGGTGGCAATTGTGACATTTCAGGAGCTCAGAGTTTAGCTTTGATGAAGCTGGGAGCCAAAGATCAAAATTAGACTCATCTGGGTGGGCTAAGGTTCAGCCTCATCTGATACATGTGTCTTTCTGTAACACTTACCACCTGACAGAGTTATGAAGCCTGTCCTTGCAGTGTTCATAAGAAGAAATGAAATATTGCTGAAGAGATGGAAAACAAGAACAGGATATTTTGAAGAATTCCCAACACTGCAGAGGGCATCTAGATTGGGACTGGAGTCACGATGAGGGTAGAATCTGAATTTTGTGAGGGATTTTAAGATTTTGACAGTGGTATTTAAAAGGGGGGTGTATAATGAAAGATTTTCGATTTTGATATAAGAAAAGTCTGAAAAAATCTCCTGAGTCATTTCAAATGTATGTTTCAACAGAGCCAGAGTATGTCAAGTGTTCTGTAGTCTTTTCTTCTATAAAATCCATCACTGAAAAATTGAAATGAAACAAAATATTCAAGCTTTTTTTCCCCCCCAAAAAATATTGACACATGATAATTCACTCTGTATTTGTCTAAAGTAAAATTCCAGAAAAATCAATGGTTTCATGAAATATTCTGGTTCCCAAAGGAGTCCTCGCAATGAAAAAACTGTTCCTGTTGAAGTTTCTCCATACAGCTCTGTTCAGCATCAGATCAATATTCAAGGCTCTGGTGGCACTCAGTTCTTTCCCCGTGGAGCTGCTAGACTAAGCCAATTTCTAAACGAACATCTTCCCTTAGGTATTTTCTTAATGCTTGCACCAGCTCTTCTCAGGCAATTTGGAAAGTGGTATGTCTATCACTCTTCTAACTTCTCTTTGTTTTTTTCCTCCCTCCTTCTCCCCTTCCCGCTCTCCTCCAGGAACCTTCTGCATCATTTCACTGTGCACGTGCGTGGCTGGAATCAACTTTGAGCTCTCCCGCTACCCTCGCTACCTGTATGGACTTCCTGACGACATCAGCCATGGCTATGGCTGGTCCATGTTCTGTGCGTGGGGGGGCCTGGGCCTCACTCTTATCTCTGGCTTCTTCTGCACTCTGGCCCCTTCTGTCCAACCTGTCCCCAGGACCAACTGCCCCAAATCTAGACCTGAGAATGGGACAGTGTGCTAAAACAAATAGCAAACAAATACACACACACACATACATATATATATATATATGTCTATGTATACCTATACATGCATATATATGTATATATAATTATATATATATATATATAATCTGAAATTAATGCCAGTGCCAAGGTAGAGCTGAGTCCAACACGGCACTCACATCTCCACCGGACTCTGTGTTGCTTCGTTCTTTCTCACAGCGATGGGAAAGCTTTTCTCTCACATGGCTCTTCCATCCAACTCTTAACTTCAGCATCATACCTTAGAGGTCGAATGAACATACAGTTGCACCTACCTACTGCCATTTGGGAAGGGGAACAGGGGGTCCGTGTGGGGGATCTGGAACCAGAATCTGTGCAGGACATGGAGGGTGGGGTGAGGGGGACAAAAAGTCTGTCCATTGCAGCAAGAAGGGAAAATGCAAACAGCAAGAAAAGGAACAAATCAAGCATTTGAGCCACCTCTACAACGTACCTCCTCAAGGCCATTATCAGAAACCCATCCACTTTCTTTTTCTTTCTTAAAACAAAATGACAGAAGTCTGCCCTGTCATTGGTTTTGGGGTTTTTTTTTGGTTTTTTTCTTAAAACACAGAAAACAAAATGGACAGAACGTGTGGGGAAAAACAGAAAAGCATTTTCTTTTTGCCTGCCAAACTTTAGAGAGAAGCAAACAAGTGAAAATAATAATAATAATAAACAGATCTAACAAAACTAGAAAACAACAAAAAAACTCCATGAGGACATCTCAGCGGACTTTCCAACAATGCGGTTTTAATCTTCCAGCTGCCTTACATCCAGGCTTACAACTGAGGCTGAACTGCTAACGTAAATGCAGCAGAAGGCCTTTTGAAAATGCTGTGATACATGTGTGTATAACTTTTTCTTCCCTCTTCTTTTATTTATTTTTTTTTAAGAAAAAGAAAAATTTAAAACATTGCAATGTGATTGTCCACTAAACCATCCATGCTGTGTTTGTGGCCCAAGACCGAGGCACCGCAACTGCAGAAACATGAGGAAAGCCGTCAGGTCTGAGACAGCGTGTCTCCTCTGGTGGATTTCAGGATGTTTTTTTATTTTCACAGAGCATCTGAGAGTTCAGGATGCTGGATCCAAGGGAAGACCGACCAGGGAGAAGGGAGGTGGGGGGAGCCCTGGCAGTTGTTCTTCCCAGGTATTTGCTGGAGCGGGATTTCATCGAGTTTCCATTTTGGATGTTTAAGATGACTGGGCAAAAGCCATTGCTGAGGAGAAAAGGGGAGCTAAGTTTTGTAAGGGAGAAGTAAGAGACGCCTCTTGTTGTGTTCATGTATGCCAAATAAGACCTTCCCACATCTTGTCTTTGGAAACTGCCCCAGTTCACTGGACATCTCCACTCTCCATCTGGGAGAACTGTGTACAGATGGAAGCAAAAGGGTCAGATGCAGAGAACGGAGATCCATTTCCCATGAGCTCAAGCGTTGTATGATATAATTGTGAATCTGCAAATGGGACTCTCTCCTTTTTGGTCTTTCTCTTTTTCCTGCTACTCTTCTTCCCGTTGTCTCCTTTTTCCTTCACTCTGCTCTTCCCATCATTCAGGTCACATGTCCCAGAAGAGCTAAATGAACGGTGAAGTCTGGAGAGGCAAGTGAATGCCATTAGGGGAAGCAAAGCATTTCGGCTGTGAGGGCAGTGGATCCCTGCAGGGGAACAGTGGCTGAGGGGAAGGTGGGGTAGGAGGGCCAAGCGTGTAACCAAATGGAGTCTGAAGAGGCGATGACTGAATGGCCATATGCAGGAGTGAGGGTACCACTGACAAATGTACAGGCAAAGGGAGACAGGGCAAAGAAAAAAGGCCTCCCCAAAACCAACCAACCCACCCCAACATGCTCTTAATTCAGGGATAGTACCAGCAATCCTTTCTTACAAGATAGCTGCATGCCATCAGTCCTCATTCGTCAATAAAAATCATCCTTTGCATCTATAAAAGCTCACCAGGAGAAGGAGGCAACCTGTTGAAACTGTGCCTACTGCACAGAAATGAAGGCATTAATTTCCAGGTCATGCCATTTACACAGCTGTCAAGAAACAGTATTTTGCTCAGTTAAAAAAATCCAACCACAAATAATTCTTATGCAATGCAATTGCATAGCCAGCGATTCCCCTTTCAGCCCTGCTTCCTCTCGTCGTTACACCTTGTGTGATGATGTTGCTTCATTAACAGTGCCCAAAGAAATTGAGTTTTTGGAGGGCATTTTGGAGTAGGGTAGATCTGGGTTTCTTTCATTCTTGCTCAACTACCTAGCTTTTGCTTTCTCTGGTCTACAAATTCCCCAAACATGCCAATGCCAGCTGCCAAGTCAGTGTGTTGCCACTGAAGTGCCATCCCTGGCAGCTGAAGTTTTGTCATTTCATTCTTCATTAGATCTGACTGGAGAAAGTATTTATTGATTCATGTTGAAAATGGCTTTTGAAGAAACATCCTTTTTAAGTAGATTGGTTTATTTCTTTTTTCTGGCAAGGTTTTTAAACAGAGTGGTTTTGAAAAGCTTTGAAACCATTTGACTGTGCAAGTGTCTGCTAGGTAAGGAGGCTGATGAACTACTGTTGGAGTGAAGAAGGAAATTAAAAACAGCTCTTGGAAAGCTAAATGAAAACTGAAAGCAGAAAATCAATAACTGAAAATGAAAAGAGACCTATAAAGAAATTTGTGAAATTTTTCAAAATATGAACAATTTTGAGAGAAAACAACTTCTCATTATGAGATTGATGCTTTATAAAAATGGTAATTGTTTCATTAAAGCAGCTTTGAACGCAAACTTTCTTCTTCCTCTGCAGTGCTGAGTGCAACAGGGAAGGTGTTTCATGTGAATAGAGATACCTGGAGTGACCCAGGTAAACTAAAGGGCGCAGAGGTATCTAGCTGGGGTCCAGTGTCAGGCCCTGTGGTGTGGAAGGCAGTACGACAGCTCCTGTGGTGTTGTACAGTCTTGTGTGGTCTGTGACTGGTCACAGGGTGTATTCTTTTACAGATACAGTTTTGAAAGAGGTAGAGGCAGTAAGATTTAAAGAAATGGAAATAATTTTGCTCTTTCATGGATTCTCAAAGCTTTCTTTCTGCAGCTGGCATGAAAATAGTTCTGCTTTGATGAAGTATTCTCTGACAGTGTTGGTTTACAAGCTGTATATGAGCCTGTGTGTTTGTCTGTGTGTGGCGATGGTGGCAGAGGGTTACAATTATTTTTATTTACAACAGAAAAATGTTAACCCTGGATCTTTAGGCCAGTTCTGTGATTTTCCACTCACTATAGCATAGGGTCTCTAAGACCTGTGTGGCTATGAAGCATCTTAAAAACTATGGGAGTAAGCATCTGAAGCAGCAGATGATCATATAACCTTAATCTCAAACTGGATCCCCAAAGGGAGCATTCATCCAAACACCAGTTCTCTCATCTTTGGCTCAAATAAGAGCAAAACCCCCTTGGGATATTGTGAATTTCCCTCCAAGATACCCTTGAAGGGGGCTCACAGCCCCACCACACTTTCTGTTGGCTCAGACTCATCTTTAGAGAGCGGCTGACTCAACATACATCCAAATCCAAATTTGCAATGGTTAGTGTCTCTGTCTATCCTGAGCTAAAGCACACTCCCATCTAGTCTGAGTTTCTGTGGTTTTGGGAGGCTTTGAAATATCTTTCTGAACAGAGATTCAAGCTTTTTGTCTAGTGTGTGGTTTTCTAGTTGGAGGAGTAGTTAATTATAAATCTGTTAGCTGTGATCCCAGCAGTAAGGGGCTTGACCCCATCCCTCAGCTCTGCTCTGGCGAAGCACCTAAGCATGTGCTTTACTTGGAGCATGTGACTAATCCCCTTAAATTTGGTAAACTATTCATGTGCTTGAAGTTAAGAATGTGCTTTCCTGGATGATGTTCAGTTTCCTGCAGATTCCAGCCCCTGCTCTTCTTTTCCTATCCCCTCCTTGTAGATAAAGTGACACTGTTGTCCTAGCCTGGTGTACCAGCGGGTGTTTGGTCTCCCTTTCCATGAGATGGTAACGTGGAGTCTGTAGCTGGCAGGCTTTTTCCTGCACGTGGCCTTTCACGTTGCATTGCTGTGACAACGCATCTCTTTGCTCCAGAGATC
Source organism: Strix aluco (assembly GCF_031877795.1). NCBI lineage: Eukaryota > Metazoa > Chordata > Aves > Strigiformes > Strigidae > Strix > Strix aluco. The sequence goes on from NC_133935.1 coordinate 13,376,427, forward strand.
ACAGAGGAACTTGACTGCAGTGAACACAGGTGTCATCAAATGCCAGTCTTAGGGACGCAGGATGAATTGGCTCAACCCACTGCAATCTGGGGGCTGAGGTTTTGTGTATAGTGACTCTCAGTTATTGTCCAGTGAAGTTGTCCTGTGATTGCAGCAAGTTTGCTACAGGGGGTTCTGATGTCCACCCCTGCCAGGGGCACTGTATATGTGAGGGGGCTACATGGCAGGAGCCCATGTGCTCTGTATCTTATGTACTGTATAGGACACCTTCTTCTTCAAGCTAAAGCTGTTTGTGTGTTAAAATTCCTGACTCGTATTGGCCACGTGTATATAGCATCTCTCCCTCTCCCTCTCTGCAAACATACAGCTGATCTTCCCTGATCTAAACAGTACAGTCCCTCCAGTTAAATTTCTAGTTGGGCTTTTTTTTTCCTTTCATTCTACCCCAGGGACAGTCACAAGTGGATCACAAACCACCAGTGACCAGAGCAATTTCTTTGAAATATTTCTTTTGAAAAATTGCCATTACTTTTTTTAATGTTATTCCAGCTGCAGTAACAAATGAAAGGAAAAAAACCCAAAACCCTCAGAGTCCTCTAAACAAAGAATCCCAGGAGAGAATTGTGAGAGTGCAGATATTCTGCTTTCCTGTAGATGCAAGTGTCATTTGGGACCACTTTTAGCTATGGCACGTTAGCTGTGCAGTTCATTGGATGGTGAATAAAATAACGGTTGGTGAGGGAGAGGATTGATATGCAGGGTGTATCTCCGATTCCCAAGCCTTCTTGGAAGACTGTGTGCCCATGGCTGTCCATTTACCCACCATGCAGCACCTCCGAATCAGGCTCATCCCTGGAGCCCCACTGATAAGCAGAGCTCAGAAGAAAATCACTGTAATCTGTCCTTAATTCTTGAGTGCCAAGCTAACTGCCAGCAGTGAAACAGAGAGGAAATAATATGTTACCAATATAGCTTAAATAAAGACATACATTATTCGGGCTCTTTCCTCTGTGTGTCTCTACATAGGCCTAGAAGGGCTAAAGGAGTGCTCAGGCACATTCACGCAAACCAATACTGCATTTCCTTGGCCCCAGGTTTTGCAGTCTTTCATGGTCCATACTGCTGTGCTCATCCAGCCAGCAAGGGAAGACTCAAGGTGAAAAACTGAGACAGCTCTGAACGATTGCCAGGCACCACTAAGAGACAAAGGGTAAAAGAGTGTGCATGAAGCACAAATGGCACGTAAAGATTAGTGATGGATGGTTTTCCAAGGTCAAGAACTGAGTTTCGAAAAAACCTAAAGTTTGATTGCAAACTCCAGGACAGATCCACAAGATCTTGATACTGCCAGTCTAAGCTGAAAACTCATAAAAACAGGGCTTAGTGCAAATCTTATAGCCCCACTGTTTCTAGTTATAGCCAGGAATATAATGCATCTGTTCCATAGTCTGTTGAAGTCCACAGAAAGCTTCCCCTTGGCTCCAGTGAGTTTTGAATCAGGTACCTTAGAAAATATTTTAGTGCTGTCTTGGTTAACACTGAAAATGAAATGCGTGCTTACACACTCACAATATCTAATCTTTGGCTTTAGAAAGAAACAGTCATCAGACGTTACCTTTTTTTCCCCCCCCTTAATTTAGGGTTTCCATCCTGTCTGCCCCACTAATACCCCAATCCTACAGACTTCTTCAGAGCCATAGTTAGAGATTGCAACATTTTTTTTAAAACAAATGACCTATTGCTGGTTCCAGGGGGCTCTGACAAGCACCCTGTTGACATCAGTGGGAGAACTGGAGCCTGATACAATGCTGTCAATTTAATTGCAACGTGCCTTGCACGTGTTTAGGATTTAACTTAGAGAAAGAGCCTAGACAACTGCCTCAATATAGGCCACAAGAGGGAAATGAAATGCTGGTCACCTCTACTAAAGCACTCCAGAATCACAGATCAGTTGTCCTTCCTTGCTCAGGGAAGACTTGCAATGAAAATAATGGAGGCTCAGATAGGTTATCTCCAGGGGAAGGTGAGGGAGTGGAAAAAAGGGAACCTAACAGCAGTTCCTATAGGTCAAAATTGGCAGGCATTGGTAGAATTATGTGAGGACGATCCAATGTTGCCAGCAGCAGCAGGAACTGTCAGTCCCTTCTAGGACTGCATTTTTATATTTTTCCTTTGCTGATTAACACTCATGCAGAGTGGCAGAAAGCAACTTCAAAAGTTTTCTTGCTTAGGGTGTATACACACAGACACCCTCACTCCCCTTCTTCCTTAGACACACACACATGCATATCCCACACGACGTGGGTGCTAGTAACCTGTAAATATGTGTACTATAGAGAGAGAAAATACATGGCAAAATGCAGCATAATACTTTGTTTTCTATTCTTTTATACTTAACTCAGGAGTTGCAATGCAATTCGGATGCCATCTGCGTCTGTGTTAGGTTGTGCGTGCAGATCACATGGAAACTATCTGCTGAAGAGATGTGGGGAAGTACAATACAACTGGGACTAATTGGGTATTTGCCATCAAAATGTATTTGGATATTTGAGAAGGAATTGCCAGTGTTGTTCTGATCCCAGAGATGCAGGGAAAGGAAGCAGCTGAGACACAAATATGTGTTTCTTTCTGCCTATTTTGCCTTTGAAGAGATACATTCAGCAGAAAGGGAGGCAGTGAACAGCTCAGGGCAGAAACATTCTGAAACACTGCAGCAAGGCTCTCCAGAGCTGACCACCAGTGCTCTTCAATACAGGGTTTCTACAAAGCTACTTCTGATCCAATCAGCCCTGAGCTAGCCATCCTACCTCCAAAAACGCAATTTTGTCCACAAGTCCTTACTACCTTCCAGCGCCACAGACCCTGCTAGTAACCATGTGTGTGCAGTACATATGGGTGTCACTTACTGTGTGCATAAGGCTAAGGGAAAAAATCTGAAGTCCCATCAGAAGGACAGCCATGGTATTCACAAGATTGGTTCTTGCAACCCGCTGTTGCAAGATGCTTCTCTGACGCAGATGGCCTCAGTCACAATTGCGCCATATCACCTCCAAATCAGAAAAGTTTATGATCCCCTAGTGTAAAAATCTCTCTGTGCTGAGAGGCAGCGCCATGGCAGGACACCACCTGCGTCTTATTTCTGACCTCTGCAGAGGGCTTGTGCGGGCTGTCGGTGGCACGCAGACCACAGTTAATGCTGCTTGGCACAGCATGGAGCTTCACTCCCCGTGGCTCTGAGCCTTACCTGTGGCAGCAGGGCACGGGAATATCTCTGTAAAGGTAATTCCTTCTAGCGGCCTTGTTATTTTGCCAGCTGGTCAGAAATACCCAAACAGTAACAGCGATTCTGCAGTGGATGAGATAAAGAGTCAAGTTTTCAAAAAGCTGCATGACCTGCGGGTTTTACCCCAGTTTCTAAGTGATCTAGATACCAAGGAGCACAAATCAGATACGGCTCAGTCTCCCGGGGCCAGCTACACAAAAGGGCCTCAGCATCCAATTCGTCCTTAGGTAGTGAATAGGAGGAAAAGACTAAATGCCTTTGGTGCCTACATATTTTTTAAAAAAACATATACGCTCCTAATTTGCTTAAGTTCTTGTGACATTTTATCTCAAGAATAGCTTCCATCTGACTGTAGAGCATAAGGCTGTATTGTTTTATGAAGGGTTATTCATTAACAATATAGATCATAAGAAAAAGGTTTGAGTAATCAGAAGAATAAAAGTGCAGCCTTAGTCTATTCAGTTAGAGTGTACTGAATTATTTATAACTCCTGGGCACCAACAATAATCACAGACATCTAATTTAAACTGTTACTATTTTTACTCAGCAATTTCCATCACTTAGAGTGTTTATATTCATGTATTTGTTGTTTGATCTTTTGCAGGACAAAATTTCCCCTGCTTACACAGAAAAGCATATTTGGGGACTTCTGAAGATATTTTTCTGCAATAATTTTAATTATTTTAAAGCATTTTGAGGCCTAGTATGACACACGTTACAACTTTCAAGCCTGTAAACTGTACCTAAAATGGGCTTGAACTTTCAATTCTTTCTCAAGTAAAATTCCTTTTGATTACAGATCATTGAAATCAATGGGAAATTTGCTTCATTAGCAACTGTAAGACTGGGTCCTACTTATGTGTGTATGTGCTGAGGGGAATTCGATAAGGGGACTGTACTTGTATGTCAGCCCACTTAAGGATCTTTTGCATAGACACAGGAACAGTCACTGCTAAGTCACTCCAACTTTATTCCAATCTCTTTTTGTAAAAAACAACCATTATACTTGTGTGTGGCTGGAATAACACAGTGGTAAATCTAGCCCATAAACTGACACACATAGACGTGTATATATGTATATATATGTATATATATTTGTAAATTTATGAAAAATGTCCATAGCTTCATGATTGCCTGAAATAACCTGAGGTTGATGTACAGAATTTCAGGCAAAGACTGTTTCTTTTTCACAATCCTCATGTATCTCAGATTTAAATCAAAACAAATTAAAAAGTACTATTTCCCAGGAAAATCCTCATTCTGCCATTGCACCAGTTGAGGAGGGGTACCACACCAAGGTCAGCGACACGCACATCCACACACGTATATCCAGTCATAGGTACTGGATCTCAAGGGCTTTTTTAAGGAAAAGAAATGGACTGAAAAAGCCATGGCAGAATTTCTGTTCCACATTAGCTCTCTCAGTAGACTCATTTATCCTTTATCGAGAGGCCCTTTGTATGGACGTTGTTCTTCTACACTAGGTATGCATTTGTGAGGAACACCTTTGTGGATGAAGTCAAGCTACGCAAAGGCCTGGATTTTCTGACCTGCATTCATCCCCATTAACCTTAGGCACTTAACCGAGCTCTTTGTATTAACAGGCTCATCTCCCTTGGTTTCTTGTATAGTTAATGAACAGAGACAGTTGCTTCTAGATGGTGAGCCAGTAAAACTGGCATCTAAGTCAGCTTTTGGAGCTCCCTCTTGCTCCACAGAATGACAACTCACCTAACTTGAGTGGTGTCAAGATCTTAAAAGATCTTAAACCCCGGTGAGATGAATCAGGAACGTAGTGCAGAAGAGCATCCATACGGAGATCAGCCATGGCCCTTTGCATCAGGTGCATGGTCTGGCTCACCGTGCAAAACACAAGTGTTAATTGTGGAAGACTGTTGGAGCAAAAGAAGATGTTCACAGCAGCCTTCCCCTCCCAAATTGCAACATGACTGCAAAGGATAGGGCTTGCCCCACCCCCTGGAAATTGCATTTGAGGTGAGTTCCTCGTGGTGGTCTCCAGGCACAGGTGGTCCCAGTGCTGGAGGTCAGAGATCTTTGGTCTGAACTCTTCACCTTTCTCTGCCAGTCCTGGGCACTGCTGAAGCAGTTCAAAGAGTGAATTTATATCCTGGAATTTGAATGGCTGAAACTGTTACTTTCTTGCTTCATCCTCAAACGGGCCTGAAAAAAGTCATCTAGCTGGTAGTGATAATCAAAAAATTGTCCTCCAAGGTTCAGTTTGGGTAGGTTTGGTTTTTTTTTAATGTTAATAACTGCTTTACAAACAGTTTACATCATGGAGATTAAAGAGATTAACATCCCTTATTGTTGGGATTATAGTTGTCCTCAAAAAAACTGAACTGAGGACTCAACAAGAGAATGAACTGTGACTGTATTATTCAGAAACCTGCTCTGACAAGGCTGAACATACATCTCCATCTCATGATAAGAGTCTCTCAGAGCCAAAATTTGGAATTGCATATTGATAGCGAGTCTGTCTGGAAGGACTAGCAATTTAATCCAGTATAAGAACTTCAGAGCTCTTGTATATTCCCATATTTCACCTGAATAAAACAAACACAGTCAGAGGAGTGGGAGAATTAAACTGATTTCTGAAAACTCCAGGGCTAAGTGAACTCGGATGTTGTGCCAACGTATGGTCACTAGTATTTATTTCTACAGCTAAATTTAAGTCAGTGACTTGACAGTCCTCACCCATCTCTCAGAACAACTTTACTTTTAAAAAGGTTGTTAAGGTTATGACAAGAGGGACTTCAGCTGGCCTGCAGGGACCTGTAAAGTACAGATTCAATACTGTGTGCCAGTAATTAGGGAAAGACTTTAGCTAGAAAGTGGAAGATAAAGCTGGGTTCCAGGGATCGAAAGTTCTTTTTCAGCATGGGGTACCTTGACCGACCTGTACTGTTTCATCCTGACATTCTTCTCCTGTTCTCCCTTTCCCTTTTTTGAGGAGTCAGATATGTATGTCTCTCTCCCTCTCTTCCTTTTCCTTCCTCTGTGTGACAATATAGAGATGCTTCCTGTAAAGACATTTTTCTCTAAATTCCATTCCATACCAACTCTTGCATATGTGACTGTTTTGTTACTTGAGATGTCTGTGAAAAAGAAATAAAGGCTTTAAGAGTGAACTCTGGAGATGAGGAGGAGCTTGAGAATAAATCAAATTTAAGGATGCAGCACCATTTTCTGCAAGACTTTTCAGAATGTTCTTAAATTCTCATCATCGCCCTCCTGCCCTCCCTCTCTGTGAGAGGGATGGGGAGGGTCCTGGGATGTGGGACTCTCAAAGGTTGCTCTTTTATCTGTCAGCTCACTGTGTGCCACAAGGGTTTTGCAGACTTTTCAGAGTTTTACTGCCGAACGAAACCTCCTTTTAAAAGGTGATAAAGTCACCTGGGAGGAGGCTCTAAAGGGTGACTCTGTCCCAGTTTATCTTTCTTTCCCATTCTTTACAACAGCCCTGCGTGTCCAGCCATGCACACTCTCCTCCCTCCTGGGCTGACTTTGCCAAGGGTGTCGCTTGCCAAGAGGGGCCTACTTGGCCCCCTCATCCCCATGCAGCACTTGGGTTATCTTCTTGGATAATTTTCCACTTTCTCTTAAAAAAACCCTGTATCACCTCCTAATGAAAGCCATAGCCACTCCTGTGACCCCGCAGCAGGGCGCACATGCATAGCCCCCTGTGGGACAGCAGAAACAATCCTAGGGGTTAGGCAGGAGGACGGGTGGAACTCACATGGCCATCTCACATCAGAGAGCTAAAGCATCACCTTGCCTTGCAAGCTCCCACCGTGCTGCTCATGAACCACTCGGCCAGTTCAGAATGAGGGTCTGACTCCTCGCTGTCTCACATTTGTGCCACCACGCACCCCTATGGCAAATACGTGCAGGGATGGCAAAACACACCTGTGTGAAGGCACTAGTGTTTTGCACAAGGGTTAGTGAGAAATCAGACTCACTGGACTCTCCTCCATCCACAGTAGGTGCATCTCATGCAGGTATTTGCTCTTTGGGGGTTTCTTCTGCCACAAGTAATATTTGTCCTAGCCATGAGCTACCACACGGGCTAAAAGTTTTTGGAGGGTTTCCCTTCCTTGACTCTCTCATTGGTCCTTTTTCCTTAAGGAAAAGCATCTTTTCGCTCAGAAGCAGTGAAACAACTCCCATAACCATCCTTTGGTGATGACAAAGGTTGCCATCACCACTGTCTGTAACTGACAGTTTGGGAGGCTTAGGATAATAATTCACTTAAATGCCTGCAAATTGAAGTATGTCAGCACTTTTCTAGGACATTCCCAAGTAAATTAATATGACTCGCACAAGGCATTTGTCATGTGGATGCATCTTGGCCAAGATGTTTGTATTTCCTCTAAGTGCAGTACACACGTATCAAAGCTGGATTAGAAAAGACCTAGAATGCCACAATACTTGGGCATATTCAGAAAAATGCATTGATACGTTGCATTTATCTGGCATATTTTCTCTTCAGAAAATTTTACAAGTATGAGTCACATCAGACCTGTCTGAGACAGGTAGGTGTTACAGCCATTTCAGAGATGGGAAGCCAAAAGCCTGGGAAAAGACCTGATGTTTAGTGATTTGATGCCTCCTCGCAACTGCTACTAGCTGCAAGGGGAGCCTCTGTTTTCAGCACGTTTGAAAATCCAGACTGTAGCTGGTTTATCCAAATCTGCAGTGGCTGTAAATGTGAAAGCCAGGATTAGGACACCCAGGGTCCTGACTTCATCAGAGCACTGCTACAGAGCTTTGATCCCACAAAGCATGTAAGCACTTGCCTAATTTCAAGCATGAATTTCCCATTAATGATGCTATTGCCATGCTTAAAGCTAGGCACATGCCTAATTGCTTTGCTAGATTGGAAAGTATATTAAAATATATTAAACATTAGCATATTTTGAAAATCTAAAAATTTGTCAATTTCTGATTATGTTTTGGGCATTGTCAAGAATATCTGAACTGTGTATGCAGCCACTCAACCAAGTGGAACACTTTTTAGCCAATCTGCTCAGAGTTCAATGAGTTTTGGGCAGTAACATCCAGTTGTCAGAAGTAATCCAGGGTGGCACATCCTGCAAGGTTTGGACTTCTGTGCTTCTGCGAGAGGCAAAGTGGCTCCTGTGGCCATCGGTGCTAACAATAAATCAACAACTGACTATTGCGTTAGATCGTTCTGGTAAGATGTGAGTGTGGTGGCTAATTTCACAAGTAATGTGACATGTTATCAAGTGTATTGTATTTTTCCATTTCTTCCTGTAATCTGTTGCAGAAGAGGTGAACAGAAGTTGTTTAAACACAAAACAAACCCAAACTTCTTGTTCCATTAATCCAAGGTGCTAATCTGCAGACACATGGGTGTTTGTGTACATGCATCAGTGTTTGCAGGACCATGGCCCTGAAGAATCATTTTAGTGGCAGGGTTGAGATCAGGGAACTAACAGGGGGAATGAACAAACCCCTGTAACTTTGAAAGACAAAAGCTGCAGAAAGCATCACAGGACTTTGACGAAAAACTGGCTACATCTTACAATTTTCCTTCTGTTTTGATTTTGTTTGGTTTTGGTTTTATCCAGATTGGCACAGAATACTGTATTTCCATTGATTAAAATCTTGTCTGGTAACTAAATAAACAACTTGTTCATGGAAAATTAAAAAATAAATAAGTAAACTGTCAGTTGTGGAATGTAAACTGATTAAACAAATAAAAAAAAATCATGTTGTGTGTTTTAAGCGGCTGTGTCTGCTTATGTCAGGAGCAGGACTGGAACAGCTCTCACCATCCCCATCCCCACCTGAAGGATGAAGGACAAAGAGCAGAACTGGAAGGTGGGTGTCCTCTGAGTTATGGGGTTCTGGAAATGCTCTTTTAAAACCACAGAAATACTGTACGAAACATTACAAACACAGCCAGTATCTCAACCTGACTTTTCTGCCTGTCATAGAAGGGATTGATTCCTACTGGAGCCTTGGGAACTGCACGTACTCTTAACACCATTAATCCCTTTTTGGAGCCACTTAACATGTAGAAGCTCGTGATTTGACTGCAATGGATAGAGATGTCACAGTAGTTTAGCCCCCACCTTCCCCCAGTAAATAAACAAACAAAACCAAATATGAAATACAGCCTTTCAGGTTTTCAGTGCTCAGCTGTAACGGCTTTGGGAAACCTGGCAGGCACAACGCTGCACTGATATTAGTGCTTCCTCACCACACTTGTAACCTCAGGCCAACAATAACAAATCAGACATATATTTTCTGTACAGCTTTGAGTGTAGAGTCTAGAGTCAGGCTGCAGGTGTCCCAGGTTGAACACCAAAGGTCAGGGTATTCATAACAAATGTAAAGGTATAAAAACTACCCCAAATATATAAAAATAAATTAAGAGGAATGGACAAAAGTGCTTTCAACTGTCCTAGCAGAGGAAAAGCAAAAGAGTAGACCAAAGGGAAAAACACAACTTCTTAATTTTTTAATCAATGAGTTTTGAATTAATTAACCTAGAACCAAACTATCAAAAAAAATGCAGTCAAGGTATTTTTAAAACATTTGTTGGGTATAGTGTTAAATATTGAAATTGTCTGTGTTGGCTGTTTTTACCTGATTTAGCAGTTGTACCTATCAAGACCTGACAGTCAAATATAAGGAGGCATCTAAAACATCCTGCCAGGTGGCACATTTTTCTAGCTGATGGTTCTTCCCAAGCTGACTGGTTTTTAGCAACAGACTTTGGGTTGTAGCAACAACAATCTCCTGCAGTTCTCAGAATGGAGTCCTTCCTGCCCCCAAAGAGGTATTGTCTAAAATATCAGCTGCAGTAAGGAACCACACGAAGGGTCTGAATGGAGGAGCATAAAAGGGAATTCTCTGTCAAAAACCTCATCGGTACTAGCATAAATTCCTTGACCTCTTTCCTTGTCACTAACGGCTGAGGAAGTGAGAAATCTTGGTGATATACTAAACTCGGAGGATGTGCCTATTTTCGCCACACTTGGAGTGAAATTGCTTGCATCACCAATGCTTATGACCTGCCTGCTCCTGCGAACAAAGTCTGCAGGGCAAAGCAGAGAGCAGGAGGGGGAAAGAGCTGGGCGGGGGGTGCAGAAGGTGGGAACCCCCGCAAGGCAAATGAAGGGAGGAAAGGCTGTACAGTGGCATGTTCAGCACCATGAGGGATTAAAACCCTTTCAATTAAAAGTCTCCTCTTCTTGCCTACTCCTGCCCGTGCCGTCAGGCACAGCCACCCATCCAGCCATCTGCATCTGCTTCATGAAACCTCTCTGGTTTAGCGGGAAATGCCTGTGGTAGGGGCTGCTTGGGTCTTTGCCATCAGCAGAGGCAACGTGATTCATCGGTGCTAACAATGGAAGTCTGCAGAGCTCACTTTGTGGCAGGAGAAAAAGCAGGTGCCCTCTCTGGTGGCAGCAATGGCAGGGAAAGCCTCAGGAGCGTGGCCACCGTCGCAGAAGGCTCAGCTGCTCAGCACTTGTATGGGGAAGGGAGAAGAAGAACATGAACTGAAGGAGCCGGCTGCTTCTTGAAGGTTGAGCTAGAGACGCCGTCATGGAAGGGCCTGTCCTGCAGAAGGAGAGTGGCCCGACTTCAGGAAAGATTTGTGCGTAAAACGCCAGGTTTGCATTAGCCATGTGAAGGCTGAATTTTAACCCCCCAGTGCACTGTTGCTCCCTGCAGCGCCCAGGCCGCCCAGCCCCACTGCTGCAGACTCCATGGGGCTTTGCAGGCTGCCGTGCACTTCTCAGGGTCCGGCTGTCTGGCACAAGGGGAGACACCGGGCAGTGCCATAGCACCGTGCAGGAGTCTGCAATCCAGCTAGACAAAGCAGACAGCGAGCAAGAGCAGGGAAGACTCATTAACTGTAGTTCACCACAGAGCAAACAGTGAACAGAGGGATTTGAATAACGCAACATCACACAAGCCGCCTGTGGCAGAGCAGGGCTTGCTGTGCCCTTGTTAGGCTGTTTCAGTCGGGAAGGCAAGGGCTGAGGCTGCCTTACACAGACACTGCCTCCCTGCCGCGCCGGGCACCTGCAATCGGCAGCTCACGGTTTGGGAAGTGCAGCAGGAGTGCTCATCTCTCATGGCCTAACTCCCGCTTTGAATTAGCACCATCACCTTCAAAGATACTTCCATCTATTCAAGACTCCACCTGGTCATGAAGGGAAGTAACTACTGGCTTAGGAAGGAAAGTAGTGAATATTTTGAGAATTAGGTATAGGAGAGAGAAATCTATCCATTTGCTTCCTCTGCAACACAGTGGGGCCTCAGCAGGTCGGAGGGAGAGGGTGCAACAACTCCAGTTTTTCAGAGCAGTGAAATCTCTTGCTCTGCCCCTGAGCTGCACCCCAAAGCACAGCTTCCCCTTTGCTTTGGGGTATCTGCTAATGCTTTGTGCCCACACAGGAGCGAGGACCCTCTCACTGAAATGCAACCACTCTGTTTCAGAGGCAGGATAATCTCACAGTGACCTTTCTTGTCAGAAGCACATGATAACTGCAGCAGACTGGGGCTGCATGGGGTGAGGATGCTGGTAATGAAATGCTTTCATAGCTCGACACTCATTATTCCAATACATTATTGGGTTCTTCCCCAGGGGCCTTCTAAAGAGTCACGGCTGAGCTCTTTTCCTGCAGAGACCAAAACCAGACCACCTAACAAGCTACATTTACTAGAATTTTTGCTCCCGCCCTGCTCGGGGAGGGGGGGGGGGGGGGGGGGGGCGGGGCGGGCTGGGGGGGGAGTGTGGCCTTGTTCATTTGCATCAGACAGAAGTGGAAGAACTATGCCAGCTCAGCGATGATTTTATCAGCCTGCTAACCCACGCCAAACAAAGCAGCCAGCCTATCTCCAGCCAGCAGTGGCAGAGGCTGCTGCCACCCCAGAGCTCACCACGCAGGACCTGTGCTTGCCCCAGGGTCCCCAGTGTGGCTCAGCAACTCTCTCTCTGCTACCCTGCATCTGCTGTTGATTTGCAAAGGTCAACCACTGACCACTTCTTTGTAAGAAACTGCACTTTCCCTTTGACTGCTTAATTCCCTGCGATTTCTTCCCGTCCTCAGATAAACCGTTGGTTTTCTCAGTTCTGAAATTCAAAGTGGCCATCACCAGGGGCGAGACCTCACCTGGAGCTGGCTGCTCAGAGTGAAACCTGCTTTGGCCGTGATAGCAAAGCTCTCTGACAGAGCCCAGCTCTTTACCAGGAAATGAGCTGGTGGCCTAAGGGCATGCCCAGCAGCTCAAGAGCTGTACTGCCAGCAGATACACTCAGTGAGAGGTCACAAGGTCTAAGCTTTGGGCCATCATCTCCCCCCACTCAACTCCCCTGAGACAACCTTTTCAGTCAAAGGTGGTGGTGGGTATTTCAGGAGGTATTAAACAGGAGAACTGGCGGCACTTGGGATCTTGCTTTGGCTTTTGCTAACTGTTCACAGCAATACTCAAAATGCATGCCAGGAACATAAAGGGAAAAATAAACCCTGCCATAAGGCACATGTGATTTGGAAACGCAGAGGCAGCCAAAGGGTGAGAGAAGGGAATAAAATGCACAGGCGAAATCTTCATAGCGACAGTCAGCACTTGGAGTTGGCCATATATATCTGAAACCACTATGCACAGAAAGCCACTTAGTACTTCAATGCCTTCTGATGGCTAAATAAACTTTAAGTGAGCACACATGCATGTACACATGCAGACACACACGCACCCTCAACTGGTAGGTAAAACACGAAACAAAACTGAATATCCATCTTCACAGCAAGGCAGATTTCCTCCTTTTCTGTTATGTTTTCTTACAAGCTTCCTGCAAACCTGTCAGAGAAAAGGAGGCTGAGTGAAACAAGTTGTTCTGTGCATTGAACAAAGCCTTGACTTTTCAGTTTCACATTTGGGGTGTCTCTGACAGGCTGCAGCTTCTGCTTCATTTAACCTAGCTCGTTCCTTTTGGGAATTATCTACCCACCATGTTTGTGGCAAGAAATACCATGTGCTGAGGTTTATAAGGAGCTTTCAAACAGAACGGGTGACTGCTGAGTTCTCCCTTCCTTCCCTTCTGTCAGATGGAGATTCATGCACTGCCTTGCACTTCTCGTCTCTTCCCAGCTACTGATGTTCAAAATTAGAAATCTAAAGATTTTTGAGACTTCTAATGCTCCATTGAATTTGTTTGCAAGTAGCCAGCAGATTCAAAGGTTGATGGGGACAGATGGGCAGACATGAAGTGACAGAATCTTCATTTCCTTAGGAAAGCGGGCTAAAAATATTAGGTTCAGAGTTCAGGTTTTTCCATGAGGATGCACAGTTTCCCAGGAGGCCCAGCCAAGTCGGTGGACACAGGTGGCAGCAGCATCTCTGTGTCCTGGGCGACACCTTTGCCCATCACAGCTGTCATTGCCATTCCTGCTAAAGGTGTGTCACGTCGGCTCTCCCTTTCAGCGGGGAGGCTCTGCGGTTGTTGAGATCTTTGCTCTGTGTAGGAGCCCTGAAAAAGGAGCCCACCAGGGAGGATGATACGGAAACCTTCATGGTCAGAGCAGAGATCCACATTGTCTGAGACAGGATCTGAATTCTCCCAAGCTAAACCTGGCAAGTTGAAACATATCTGCAGAGACAGGAGGATGCCCTGAGGGAAGCTGTGTCTCAGGATGGGCAGTCAGCCAGCCTTTCCTCCCTCCTCTAGCTGCAACAGCACCATCCTGAGCGGCCTTGCAGGAAACCTCGCAACCCACCTGCCTGCCTTGCTTTGCCCACCAGTAAGCAGGGATGGAGGCTCATATCTGCAAGAGGTTATTGTGAAGACTACTAAGGTAGTGCCACTACAAATGTTGCCAGGTGGCATCGTCCCAGTCTGTACAAAACAGCCCCAGAGCCGCCTTTGCGCCATTTTGCCAGTAACAACAAATTAATTTTCACCAGCCTGGTGACTTCTCTGCAGAGCTAGATCTGAGTCACACATTTATTAGTAACGTGCTCATCTATTCGCGAACACAGGGTGTGCTCTCGCAGCCCGGGGGCTCGCAGGACTCGATAATGGGGGTGCAGGAGATCATGCACCAGGTTCACTGCCCTGCGTGTGTGGGGAGAGGGGAAGAGGCAGAGGGGAGCAGTGCTCTACCCCCAGGCGGTGCTGAGGTGGCTGCCAGCACTTGGCTTCTGGGTGGTTTTCCCAACCAGCACTGTGGATGGCTCTTGATTGTCCTGCCAGACCTTTGATGACAAGTACTTAAATTGAGTGAGTTCATCCCATAAAATTTAAGGAAGAAGTGAGAGAACAGAAGAATGAAAAGCAATGTATTTTTCTTTTAGCATCTCTCTTTTTCTTATTTTCTCCTGAAGTGTCAGCACCTTAAAAGGCCTTTTACTGCCTCCTTGCTGCCTGCATTCAGTTACAAATAGTGCACGCTGTTGCAAACAGGCCAAGGTCTCAGCTAGCCAGCTTGACCCTCAAGGGTGCCATCTCTGTGCAGAGCCCTTCATCCTCCTTCCTCTCTCATTTCTCCGTTGCTGTCACATTCACTCCTGACAGCTCAGAAAACACTTGCCTTTTGCTTACAGAGATCAGAGGAGGTTGAGGGCAAACCCTATTCCCATGGTCTGCTGCTTAACTTCCATCCCACAAAGAGAATGGCCTGGAGAAACCATGTTACTGATTTCCAGTCTTTCACAGTTCATTTCCAAAGTTGTGAACCACACTGAGAGCTGTTGAGGTATCGCTCTGTCCCTGCTTCCCCCTGCAGCCCTGAGGAGGGTTGGCTAGAAAGGGATCTCCTACAAATTCTGCTTCCTGGGCAGCCCCTATTAAGCAGTGTGAGGGTGTTGGAGATCAGAAACTTCTCTCTCAGAAAAAGAAACATCATCTCCTCAGTAGCTCCAGACAGAGTAAGGGTACCCTGTCACCAGGCAGGAGGATGAAACAGGGTCCTGAGTAGGACCTGCAGCCAGGCAGAGCACTGGGCTGACAGACCATTCCTAACCATGTAGCAAATGCTAAACCAGGGGCACTCATTTGTTGTTTTTTTTCGAAGCTGATTGCATTTTTGCATCTCCAGACAGCATTGCAGCAGAACAAATGCTGGCAGCATGCAATGCAAGACATGAGTTATGGGTGAGCTGCACAGAGGAAAGCTTCAACCTCTTGTTCCTCCACATACACCGGAAGATGTGCATCACTTTTAACAGCGTAGTGGGAGCCCCTGTGGCCTAGGACACCCCTTGTTTCTCCAAAAACTGGCTGCATACATCATCTGTGATGTATTTCTCCACAGGAACATAGTCATAGGCAAGTGTAGCCCAGACAGGAGGGTCACACAACATGAATGGCAAACGGACAAGAGATTTACAGGTAGTTATACCAGCAGAGGCGGGATATTATTCACCAACTTCCCATTTTATTCTTTCTTTATGGATCCAGGAGAGTTCTGTATTTTTAAAAACCCTTATTTGTTATCCCTTTGCCCACTTTACTGAAAAATGTAGCTGGGTACCTCTATATTTCTATTATATTTGCAGTAGTAATACTGAATTATTGAGGTAAATGCAAAATTGTATATTAAAACAAAAGGGATTTCAATTATTTGGAGGAATACAAACTAGAAAGAGGCTGGGCCAGCACAAAAAGGCAATGACCAGTAACGTTTCCCAAGTCCAGACTAAATCCAGGCATCTCTCTCTGCCTTGGCCCTCTCTCACACAGTAATTCGCACATACACACATGCATGTAACATACCATCCCCTCATTGATTTAATTGGCCCTACTTCACTTCAGGGGCCGGATTTCCTTTTCAGGCATATGGCTAGGCGTATCAAAGAGGTTGCAAACTCATCTGCGATACTAAGAAAAGTTTTCCAGGCCAAAATGGACATCAAGGATAAGAGTAGAGTTGATAAAAATAGTGAAGCTGGATGAGGATATTTTTGATGTGCCCAGAGAGGAAGCAGTCATAAATGTTTCCATCAGGTGTGCAATGTACCTATAAAATGTTCCAAATATATTTTCATGCATTTGAAGCTGAAAAAAAACCCCTTACATTTATCTCCAGTTATTTTACCAGTGAGACAGATGATGATCTGTTGTTGCACTAGACAGTATGGATCAAAGCTGGGGATGGGAATTGTTTTGATACATGTTCAAGTGGCTCTGTGCAGGTGTAACAGAGCTAAATATAACCTGGCATGGCTGATAGGCAACAGCAGCTTGAAAATCTAGCTGTCTGCTCTTCATGAATGCATTTCCATTTGCTTCCACGAGCTGAGAATCAGGCTCCAAATCTTTTAAATATGGATGCCTCAGAACTTCTCTGTGGTTTTGCTTTGCTTAGTGCAACATTAGGTGCTGCTATATATCAAGAAGAAAGTGATGGCTTCCTAGTCCCATGCAAGACCATCCAGTTTGTCACCTGGAAGCATCTGACATATCCAAGAGATGTTGGATCACTGTCACAGAGCTCAGCTTCACCATGTCTCCAGCAGCTCCCTGGGCTGGCCTGTGCGAAAACGTGTTTGCCATGGGAACCCAGCAATATTGTCTCTGCTGAGAGGTCTCCCCGCTCACAAGGGGAGGGCTCCGCAACCATTTCTGGTCCTGACTGTGCCTTTTATTTTTTTTGTAACTGGGTCATGTAAAGTAGCCAAACTCTAGAAAAGAACTCTGTAATTGAAACAGGATTTTCTTGAGCTATTTAAACCTTTCTCAGAAAATAATGGGCAAAAATCTATGAGAACAATCTCCTTCAGAATTATCCATCACTCACTGTGAGATTCAAACTTAATTTGATTGCTATTATCACATGTACTTTTTATTGCCCTCTGTTTGCTTAATGAATGTTGCAGTTGCAGTAATAAGATTATTGGTAATATGAAACAGATTTGCAGAATGATGAGAAGATAATTAGATGATACTTTGAGGGTGATTTCTGTTTAAGACACAGTAACTATGTAATGGAGTAAATAAACTTGGTGAGGGAAGATATCAATGGCTGTCAACCTAAGAGACAATTATTCCCAAATTACCAGGATGTACATTTCTTTACAGTGAAATACCTGGTGACTGATGCTTGGTCCAGGCTCTCCCACCCCCTTGTGAGGCTGTGGGACAAAGCCTTGGCCAGGGTGTGAGCAGGCAGCAGCGGTGGTTCCCCACAGCCTAAGGTGCAGTGATGGAGGTGGGACTCAGCACCCACACCTGAGACAACCCAACGTATTTACAGGACTCCCACTGCCAGTTTTACTGTTGGGTTGTGAACTGTGAGGTTTGGACAAGTCCAAGTTATCAAATTGTACCTGTCTTTAAAGAGCTCTGCCTTATGTCTTGTCCAGCTCCCATTGCCTGTGTGTGACGGCAACAAAAGCCTGACAGCACAGCAGTGACAGGGATGCTTGGCTATCAAAGTTATAGTCTTAGGACCACATTTTCCTTTCTAATTGATGCTTAGCAACACTTCAGGATCAGTGCAAGGAATCTGCTGGTGCTGTATGGATCTGCCATACTGGCTTGAGACAAAGCAGTTGCATAGCCATGAACCCACAGATCCTGAGGCTGACACCTCTCCTGGATGAAACAACAAACTCACAGAACCACAGAATCATCTAGGTTGGAAAAAACCTTGAAGAAAACACTGACCTTTCTCAATAGTTGGGTGTAGTTGGGAACCGTCAGTGTTAGGTTCATGGTTGGACTAGATGATCTTCAAGGTCTTTTCCAACCTAGATGATTCTGTGAGTGTGATTCAACTGCACCATGTTCCTAAGTGCTATGTCAACCCGACTCTTAAACACCTCCAGGGATGGGGACTCCACCACTTCCCTGGGCAGCCCATTCCAACACTTAACAACCCGTTCTGTAAAGAAATACTTCCTAATATCTAGTCTAAACCTTCCCTGGTGCAACTTGAGGCCATTACCTCTTGTCCTATTGCTTGTTACTTCATTAAAGAGACTCATCCCCAGCTCTCTGCAACCTCCCGTCAGGTAGTTGTAGACTCATTGCCCCTTTCTTCCCTTCCTGCTTGGATTTGGAGATGATCACACAGCTAATTGTGTGCTGGAGGTGACAATCTCCAGTGAATACACAGCTGCTTGTGTCCCACTGTTTTAATAAAGTGATGGCAACTACTGTACACATACACAAGTAGATAGACAGCTCTGCAGCTTGTCCTCCGTCATCCAAATGAACCATCTAAATCACCTGCATTTTCAGTATAGATGGTGAGTTTTACCAACTTCCTCGGTACCTTTAATGGTCTGTGGAATAGTTTCCTGGCTCTCTGCTTAGATTTTTCAGTCCCCGAAGGACTTTCACACATTCATTTTGATCCTAACTAATGAGAATTTCTACATAATTTTTAATAGTAATTCTGCTAATAATGTTATTTATTTTCTCTACAGTCTCTCTCTCAGCTATATCTCTGACAATCATAATCTGTCATTTGTTCAATGTTGGACAAAACTTTGGTTATTTGGTTGGTTGTTTTTCTAAGTTGATCATTGCACACAAAATCTAATTCTAAGCTGCACCTACTGCATTTGCACACAGGTAGCTGGGAGTGGGTCTGGGCCCCCAAAATGCCTGCCAGCTGTGCATTTAACTGCAAACAGTAATTCCAAGAGCAACTGGCTTGACCATCTCAGTGAGTGTGGCATGGCCAATTTCAGCAAACACTGTTTTCTGTGAATTAAAGCCAAAATATTTACTAGAACACACTGATATCACATTTCATTGGCATCTGTGGCACAGAAGTCATTGTTTTGCACCATTAATAGTGTCCTTGGAGAAATAAGTGTATAACTTAACTCTTGTGCTGTGAACTACTGGAATAGAGTCCCCTAATCAACTCCTTCATTTTCTCAGACTCTGTATTAATATCAACATTGCACATCCATTAAACATCACCACGCAGCAGTGCTCCAGGTGGTTGCTGCAAGAAGCTACATTGGAGGCAAATGTCTCTATGTTACCGACCTTCCCAATGAATCTCATTTTCCTCATCTAAGGGGAGGACAGGCCCTCCTCTGCCATGTCACCATGATCTACTCATTTTACTTTTTATGTTAATGTCATTTATTCATACATTATTTACATTATCTACAATTTTCTATTCTGTTTGCTTAGCTTTGTCCTGGCAGTTCTGGCACTAGGATATACTGTGCTTTGTCCCTACAAAAAGGAATGTGACGGTACCTGTTCTAACATCCTCTGTCCAATGATCCTGCTAACATCCCCTCTTTGCCTTTGACTTAAGGATATCTTTCCTAAAATTAGAATTGCAGGAAGGAAGTAGTAGCATGAGGCTAAGGGAGGGAGACTCTTCCAGGTCTGCTCTGTATTCATTTGAGATCTCTCCCGAGTCACTATTAAAAATTATGCTTTTTCCAATATATTTCCCATTTATTTTCCAGTTTTGTTCACATACTTCTTTGTGTTTAATAAGCTTATCACTGTACATTCTGGGTTCCATATTTACTTTTTGCTATGTGTGACTCTCCTACAAGCATCTTCTAAAAGTATTTCTGTCAACACATTTGCTTCTGTATAACAGTTAAAAAATAAATGTCCTATTTACTTCCAGTTAAACCATTTCATCTTTCGCTGTTGTGTTGTATATTTTTGCTATAAAATTTTCATCTAAGCAAGTGGTGCTGTCCTTATTTTCTTTACCCATCCTATTTATTCCTTTTGTTGGTATTCACATGTTCTTGTAAAGTGAGGTAATCCCTAGTACTCCTTGCATCTTTCATCATATAATGGACATTATCTCAACTTATGTTACCTACTACAGTGTGCATAAATCCATAAACTGTTTTGCATGTTTGATGTCCTGAGTCTCCTCTTTTCTATGACTTGAGATTATCCACATATCTGTAACATCAAAGCCCTGTCCATCCTCTGCAAGATACGCTCTGGACCAAGTGACTTCTGTCTCTTGGCAAAGCTTATCTTCTCTGTTAATTCTTAATTGTAAATCTCCTGTTAGAGGTTTAACTGCTTCATTCTTTCACTTATGGTATTTCCTTAATTTACTTTACTCTAGGTACCTTATGGTATTCAGTACTTAAATTACGCTTCCCATCTGTTCTCAGAAAGGGAAAGCAGGAAAACAAAGCACACAAAGATGTCATATAAGCAGAGTCAATAACTCCTGTGAATTTGGAGAGCATGGATAACAAGTAGTGGCTTGTAACTGTGGCTCAAACCACTTTCATTTAATGTAAAACACAAGGCTGTTCTAATGTAGCCTAGTTAAATCCCAGAGTTTTACACTGCCCTCAGCATCATCTTATCAGAGATCCTTAAAGCAGCTTATTAAGTGAAAAGAATGTCTGAACAGCATGAAAAGCAAAGCCAACCTTTGAACAGACACCAGATCACAATGTGATACAAATTCAGAGAAAATACACTGTATGCAGTGGAAGAAACTACATGGAATTCAAAAGCAATGTCTGTGTTACAATTACCATGTCAATTAATAACACAAGAATAACAACAACAATTTTAAAAATCATATCATTGAGTAACTTTCTGGAAGATAAATGCAATGTAAAACTGTACAAACACCAAACTAGCCACAGAGCTCATTGAAATACATTTGCTGAAAAGCTAGAGTTTATACGGAAAACATGTTTGGAAGAACTCTAATGTCTTCCAAAACCTAAGGAAGCAGTATATATCTGACAGGATCTGTAACTCCAGCAACTTTTTTCTTATGGGAAGAGTGAAAAGATTACCTTTGAAATAGTTGAAAGCTGGGAGACAATGAAAAAGCAGAATATCAGATTTTATTCTAATTTAACTAATCTAAAAGGAAAAACAAAGTACAGTTATGCATTCGCCAACACCCAAAAACATTAAGACCTTTATTTCACAGACCAATGAAATGGCCAGTAACAATTTATAAGCAAAGGTCATTGTCAGTATTAGATGCGGGATATATCTTTTGGCAGGGACTCAACTAGACCAATTCATAGTAATTCAGAGGGATTGTACTCCTTCTAAGTGTCCATTTTGTGCTCCAGAATCCAAGACAAATTAATCTTCTAGCTTCTACAGAGGCAAAGATATTTTGCTGGAGAAGAGGAAGGGGAGTGGTTCATCATTACAGTGATGGATTTTCTCAGCCCGCCTTTGCCTGTGACTGGTTCTCTTGTTCCCCCAACTCCACCTAAGGAAAGGATAAAACAGCTTGTCATCACAGAGCACTGCCATTGACTTTGGAAGAAGTGAAACTTTGAGCAAACACAGTAATGTGCTGGGTATGCCATCTAAGATGTCAGCCAGATGTGTTCAGTGGGCCATGGTGATGCACACAATTGAATCAAACCAAAATGAAAATAGAAGCATTTAATAGGAAACCAACTGGGAATCTCTCCTTCAAACTGTTGCTGTTGCTCTTTGATTACAATTGCCCAAGGCCCCACTCCATCTGGTCCATAGATTAGGATGTCACTGCCTCAGTGAAAAATGAATCATTGATACAGATGTATTAGTAGTTTTCAGGAGCTCTTCTGAATATAAAATCATTTGGCCACAGGATGTAACCAAGATGGTATATAGCAGCAGCTGGATTTTCAGGTAGGTGATATCTTAATGTAAACACAGGTAAGTAGTATGTAACATCACATTTCTGGGCACACTGAAATCAAGAAACAGTGTAAAAGCCTTAATTTCCTACCCTCTCTCTCATCCAGTTGTACAACAGGGATAAATGAAGAGAATATGGCTTTTTTTTTTTTTTTTTTCCTTTTGTTAAACAATGAGCATTAGTCTCTGCCAGAAGCAAAATGACTGAGTGGAGATTCTCACAGTTTAAATCACTCGGATTCTGTCTGCAGAAGTGAAAATGCCTGCTTGCAGATGTAAACCCAGGAGATGTTAGACATTACCAGCATGCTGGATGACAGCTTACCTCCCTTCCAAATAGGTGCTGCTTAGAGAGGCATGCACATCCTGTGAGCATGCCCGCACTATGCATTTGGTCTCTCTCCTTCTCTCTCCCTCCTTGTATCATACTATTGTCTATGTAGAGTCCCTTAATACATAGCAGGACCACAGTAACAGCATCAGCTCCGAGATGAGTGACCTTAGCCTGGGTCAGCAGGACTTTCTTAAGGGTAGGAACCTGTACCAGTAATGAAATTGATGTCCTCAGCGTAGCTCTCGCTAACACCTTCACTGAAAAGCAGAGTATAGAGTGGCTAGTGTTAGCACAGGAGCTGCTACAGATTTTTCTGTGCAGGAGTTTGTGCTGCTGGGTGAATGGATAAATCCCAGTCCCAGGGCACTGTCCTTGTTCCTTCATTTGGAGCAGACTCAAAGGAGATCTAACTGCTGCTAGAAACGATTTAATATCTCTGGCCAGCTTTGAGATGACAAGCTTAGAGAAATTTTTGTCTGTCGCCCTGCTACACCTAAAGCTTAGGGTCCAGAGCTGCTCACCCTAATGCCCCAGTGGCACCTGCATTTACTGAATCCAGATAGGTTTGGAGTGAGCGCATAGCCTTCTGAAATGTGCCTCTGCTAAAGGAACAAGTTCCTGACAAGATTGCCACAGAGCAATTTAATGGATTTCTGCTGCTGTTCAAAAGCTGTGAATATCTCTATTCATTCCATTGGAAAAAAAGGTTAATAAACTCTGAGAATCAGGGAATACTTCTGTGTAATAGTTCGGTTGTGGAAAGAGGAGGCAGGGCGTAAAGGTGGTGGGTTTTGCTGTAGAAATATGCTAGGCACACTCCTGAATTTCCTTCTAGGGAGGGTGAAGCTCACGGCGTGTTCTGCTTACAGAAGAGCCAAGGAAGAGCATGGAGGGGAAGGAAGGGGAGAGATTATTCTCGTGTAGAGTTTCTCTGAGTTACCCAACCAAAAACCCTGCCAGTGTGATTCAGATCTTTCTCAAGCCAGTGGAGCAGGCACTGACTGCAGACATGACTACCCCGGGGACTCACACCTCCAGGCAGAGCTGGAAATGAGGGCAAGAGAATCATCATGAACTTTCTCTGCTCTCACAGGCAGGAACTTGCTCTGATTAGCTTCAGTGGCTGCAGCACTCCCCCTCTTACACAGGACAGTGGCCAGCGGTGGCACAGAGAGGGACCTGGGGTGGAAGAACGGCTTCAGGCCCTGGACACAAAACCTTGAGAAGAAAAGCAGAGAAACACTCGGAAGCCCACCAGATATTTCAGCTAGCACAAGAACAACCCCACCACCACCACCACCCCAACAGGGAGAGAAAAAGAGTTCTTTCTTTCTGCAGCCCACCCTGTGTCCACAGCTTGTGGGGACAGAAAAGCTGGAGGTGGATGTGCCTGCAAGGCTGGAGCTCCCATCCCACGGCCTGGTCTGGAGAGACACTCAGCTGGTCCTGCTCCCATCCACCAAGGAAAAGGGCTCTTCCTCACCTTAAGTCTTGCTTGGCGTTCAGGTGTTGTGGAATTAAAGCAAAGCAAATTATAATTTTTCTCACTGGGCCAGAGGCATGCAGAGATTTAGCGTCTGGGGTTTTTCTGATCAGCTGCACAAAAACTTGAAGGTTTTGTGAAGATGCTCTCCCCTGCCACTCTGGCCACAGTGATACTAATGGTGTGTAACAAGGTGGGGCGCGGGGGAGAGGGGACAGACTACAACCAGAAACAACGCTGCCTCAGTCTGGCAGGAACACGGACTTACATTGGAGTGGCAAACACGTAGCTCCTACAGAGCAATAAATTTGGCCTCTTTGGAATACAAGTGGCTACTTGTAAGGAAGCACCTGAAGACATATGATCACCATGATGGCAGGAGATGTGGTTGACAGCACTGTTCTTTGATACTCTCAGCCCATCCTTAGCTGAGTCATGAATGCCCGAATAACCAGCAGGCAAAGGGGTCTCAATTCTCCGTTGCTGTAAGGATGACAGAATGACTACATTGGACTGGGGATGTGCCTCTCTTTTATGCACACACAGGCATATATCCCTTATGTTACCATCATTCAAAAACTCCTGTCTGCCCTTGTACAGTGTTGATACAGAATTTACTGGAGATGTAGGATGGGGTCATCCAGTTCAACCATATGAGGATTACCTATAGACCACATGGCCAGAAGTAGCTTTCAGACCATGAATTTGAAGAAAGCCCTGCTGGTACTAATTGGTGGCTGTGGACAGGACTTCTGTTCCTGATTTCAAAGGTCTCACTCAAAACTACACAGCAAGTAATGAAATCAGTGACTTTAGTAAAATAATTGCGTATGTTCAATCCCATTCCCAGAAAAATGACCACAACATAAACACGGCAACCCAGATGAGTTAGCTGAGGTGAGGACAGATTATGCTGGACAAGAAAAGGAGTCTAAATCATTCTCTGTCCTTGTCAATTGTAGGGTATTGCCAAGTAATAAATCTCTCTACTGTTTCACTCATATTCTCTGGCTAAGAAGAGAACTGAGATGGTTGAGCATGTAACTTTCCTAAAGTTACGAACAAATATGTCCCTGAAGCATGGTCATGTATCTGAGGCTGCTTCTGCTAACAGGCTTGGCACTGATGGTAAAGACAGGATGATAAAAAAATCGCTCTTCAAAAATGGGTCAGACATGAGCAACCAGGATGAGGCACTCACCTGTCTTCACAAACCTGTGAGATAATTTTAGGTGATAGCATGCCCAGTCAAGTATTAGAGTTGCAGAGCAGCTTTTCGAATGACTCTTTTTTACACAAGCCATACAACAATTTTAAGAAAACAAAACACATATTCCAGCCTCCTCCAAGCAGTTTTCTGAAAAAGGTAGCAGTCATTTTACTTGGCTACAGCATATAATCTAAAGGATGTTCAAGAGCAGCACTTTATCCTCTCATTTTCCATTGCACATACTCTAATACTTACTTCTATTGATCTGATGTGCAGAAAACTAGGAGAGCTAAAAGAGAAGTACCTGGTACATGCAGCAGCATGGCAGGTGTGATCTACCTTGAGGGTGATCAGACAGCCATAGCCAAAAACTAGGACACACATGTTTACCAGGAGGGATTTCGGAATGGGCACTGCATCCTAAGTAAAGCCAATTAATGAGACAAGTGCACAATCTGTCATTGTTGTCTGCAATGTTTCTTTCTTCTAAGGGCAGCTCTCTTCGAAAAGCCCCATCTCAAAATCACCAGCCCAAATTCTCAGATAATGTCACACAATCCCAGAACAATGGAGATGGGACGGGACCTCTGGAGCCCATCCAGTCCAGCCACTCTGCTCAGAGCAAGGTCAAGTCCCTCTGCTAGGGATGCTGAAAGACAACTAGTATTTGAGCTAAAATTTCTCATTTATACTAACTCTGATGTGTTTTCATGCATATGAACTCAGGAAAATTTCCATTCAGCCATCTTAGAGATATTCAGGTCTTTCATGCATTTAAGCATTTTTCTGACTGCTCCGAACATGTATTGGCATACTAAAGAGGCTTTATTTTAAAAATTCAAGCTTGTTTTGGAAGCATTATTAATAAACACAACTGTACTCAGTAGACTTGGTTGCAAAATAGGAAGTTACAGATGCTTATAAATTATTTGTGGCACCTCATGAGAATTATGAATTTCAAAAGTATTTATCAGCACACAATCTTTTAATAAGCTAAGGAAAGCAGGGTGAGAGTACTAGTATCTGTTGCTATCGTTGCTGTTAGCAGTTGGCCACACCACCTGAATCCTCACAGAAAGTAGGACACCACCAAAAAAAAAAGCATGACATTTAATCACTCCACACCACCTGGAACATTCAGCAGCACATCAAGTGCATGTACTCAGCACACTGAGATGCACTGGACAGATGAACTTGGAATATTTAAGCGGGAAGTGATGGCTACTGGATGAGGTTGTGCCTGAAATATTCATCAGGAGCTGATAGTTTAATGTTTTTCTTAGAAAAACAAATCCCAAATCTTCTACTCTACAAAATGAAGGGAAAAGAAAACCCAAAACACAGTAGGGGAACTAATCCATAGGGTTTAATCTGCTTTCCTTATCACTAATAGCAGAGTGTCTTCTGGACCATCTTCTGCACCAACTTGATTTTTGCAGAACAGACCTTTGCATACCCAGAGTCCCAAACTTTGCCTTAAGCAGCTCCCTTATTTTGCTATGCTCATCCCATCCAGACATCATTAAGCAGAAGTATTTGGGGAAGCGTTTTACAGAAAACCCATTTTATTAACTTTGACATTTTTGTAAATGTTCAGATTTTGCTGAAAACAGCATTTTGCAACACGAAAAACATTCTGAAAAAAAATTTCTGGCCAGCTTTATGTTCATTACCCTGACCTGCTAGTCCCTGCCAGACTGCATCGTTGTTGGTGTGAGTTGTCAAGCCCAGGTCCCTGTCAAGAGGAGGGCAGTGGTCTACAAAAGCAGTGTTGCTTCCTCACACCACTTACTTGGCCAACGGTTCGTTTTGAATGACCCGCCGTCTCTTCCTTTCTCATAGGACAGGGTGTCTCTGAATATTAGCCACACATGCCACCACTTAGCACTTTTATGAAATCTCTGAGGCCATTCACCATCTTTCAGGTGTCACGGGAAGCCACGGCTTGAGCTAATGCTAGAAGAAGCCACCACCACTAGATTGTCTCACAGCTTTTCCCACCATGAGGTCAGGTCTTGCCACTTAGTTGTGTTTCCACCTTTCCCTGGCAGGACATTTGTGCTGTTCACGGCTGCGTGGCACGCTTGCGAGGATGGTCTGTTCTCCATTTGTGGCTGGAGACATCTCGCCTGGTGTTCATGGTCACCCCCTCGGTGGGGCTTGAACAGCAAGCCCCAGGTACTTCCTAGCCAACATTTCTCTCAGATGAATCTTATGAAATATTTTCTGGGTTTTGTATTTTTTGGGGGGGAGGGAGGGGGAGGCACCTTGAATATTTCCATGAGTGTGAAAAAACACCTGTTCACTTTTGTCCTCTGCTGTGCAGAAAGTTTCCTGCTCCCCTGGCTCCTGGCGGTGGTCAGGCCTGTAGCTGCGGGTTGCCCCGTGGGCTGGAGGGTGACCACGCAGCGAGGCTGCGAGGGCTGGGACACAGGTGGGTGTGAAAACACTTTCACTTGGGACTTTTTAAAAAAAAAAAAAAAAAAAATTTAAATTGAGGTAGGGTGCCTGGACTGCATCAGAGAGCACACAAGGCCCAAGGCAGGGGCACAGTAACATGGAGGGGGGGGGGGGGGGGGGGGGGGATGTGTGTGAGATCTCAGCCCTGCTCGATGCGCGGGGGCCAGGCTGCCCAAACCCAGCACGGCGGGGGTCGGCAGAGGCCCCCACCCCCAGCCCGCGGGCCAGCGCCCGGCGGGCACCGACCGGCCTCCCCGCAGGGCCGGGAGGGCGCCGGTGCGCGGAACGCCGGTGCCGGGGGAGCCGTTTCCAGCCGGGCCGGGCCAGCGGCGCGTCGGTTCCCGCCGGCCCATCCTGAGGGGCGGCCGGTTTGCCCCGGGCGGCCGGGGGTGGGGGCGGCATGGCCGGGGCGGTGAAAGTGCTGACCACCCTGAGGAATCACTGGAAGAAAACCACGTTCGGGGTCTGCCTGCTGAGCTGGGGCGGGAACTGGCTCTATGGGAGGCACTGGTAACTGGCGCCGGGCCGGGAGGGAGGGACGGAGGGAGGGAGGGAGGGAGAGCGGGGCCGCCGCCCCGGCCGTGTGCCCGCGGTTCTTTCACAAGCCACCGGCCCGGCGCGGTGAGGGCATCGCTGCCATGGTCGCCGCGGGTGACCACCCTCTGCCTAAGGCCGTCTGCCCTGGCTGCTGTGGAAAGGGGGGTCTCCCCTCGGAGAGGCTCCGGCGCCTTGGGGGGATGGCTCTCCCCCCTGCTCCAGCAGCCGACAGTTTAGGAAGGCTCAGTGCCTTTTTGCGACTTCCCACCTTGGCCTTGTTATAAGTTTGGGGCTAGTTCAGGCGGTAGTTTTAAACAGAAGTGTTGTCAGGGTGACGTGAATCATTTTGGGGCCTGTAGGAGAGGAGAAAGATTTCTCCCTTCTAACTTATAAACAATGCCCTCAGCCAAGTGCATGTCATCGGCTTGCTTGCTTTTAACCATATCGTGAGGATAAATGAAACCAGAGGCCCTGCGCCTGCAAATGGTGCCACTGGTACCATGCTGACAGGAAGCCACCTTCATGCGCAGAGGGTGGCCATCACAGCATGGTGGCCATGTGCCCATAGGTTTTCCCACCTCCTTTTTTTCTTTTAGTGGTTGAGTACGCCTCACGAAAGATTCCAGATTTCTGTCGCACGAGCCCTTGTGCCTTTCTTGAGGCCCGGCAGCAGCCATGCACTGTACCTCCCTGTGCGCCTGCTTTGCTGTTACCACCCGCCTCGCTGGAAGGAGCCCGTCAACTGCTGCAGCAGCCACTCTGCTAACATAAGTCGTACCTAGCAGGGTGTCATTTCCACTGTTTATCTGTGGAGCAAATGTTCCTTGCAGTAAGCAAAATCCTCCTTCACAGTTTTTAAATAGCTAGGCTTATATTTTAATCCCTGTCCTTTAAGATTATGGTTAATACATTTGACTAAAATGCAAGTATAGCCAAATTATTTTTAAAAATTGTTACTTTTGGTGCTGCTGTTCATTCTGTCACTGTCTTAATGTCTTTTTAATTGTTCAGTCATGATTTTAGCAGTGTTCTGCTTACGTTAAAATGCTGCCAAAGCCTCAGTGGAAAACTTAGGAAAATAAATTTGTTTATGTTCTTTGTTATACTTTACTTCTTTGTTTCCTTTTGCCTAGGGACTTTCACATTAAATCAGTCTTTGTTTTGAATGGTACATCTGCTTTAGTTGGTTACTTCTTACCTGAAGCACTAAGGCTTGGTTGACTGCAGGGCAAGCAGCAAAAAAATTCTCCCACCAAACTTTTTTCTTTGTAATTGCTGATTGTACAGCAGGCTATGGTAAGATAGAGAGTAACTGTGTGAAAGTGGTGGTAACAAGGTCATGGTTTCATGTGTATGCCTACCAGACCAACAGACAGAGAAGAAGTACATAGTATACTGCCATGTTGTAAGCAGAAGTATTTGTGTGCTAAACAGGTTGGGGTTTTTTTGATGCCTTTGTGTAATGTCAGTGGTTCCTTGAGCTTGCATTCCACTTTTCCCTCTGACAACTTCAACTTTGAATTCTGATAAAATAGCGAAATATAAATGAGTAATTATTTGA
Organism: Strix aluco; assembly: GCF_031877795.1. Taxonomy (NCBI): domain Eukaryota; kingdom Metazoa; phylum Chordata; class Aves; order Strigiformes; family Strigidae; genus Strix; species Strix aluco. Next base: position 13,405,917 of record NC_133935.1, read on the forward strand.
ACTTCTAGTATTCTAGATATCTCTTAGCCAAAAGAATGAACTTAATGTACAAAATGAGGAGGATGGAATTGCTTGGTGGCATTCATACGAGGGGCTGGCTCATTGGGCAGAGCAGCCTGTGACCTTCCCAGGTACCCTGCTTACGTAAGTGGTCTCCTTACTGGTCCTCTGTTTCCACAGATACTAATGACAGCAGGGTGCACGTCAGGCCCTGGGTACTACAGACAGCTACTGAAATAAAGCATTAAGAAAAGACTGTATCTGCTCCTTGTGCATATGGAGAGTGGGCACTTGAGGAGGCCTAGAAGCAGCGTCAGACACAACCAGTCTCCCCTGTATGTCTGTTGTTTCTGGGAATTCATGTGCCTATGTACTGTTGGTTTCAGCTGTATTGATTTCCTGTGCAGTAACTGTGAAAACATGTTATGATCACGGAGAATGTGAAGCATACCATAGGTGATACAGTGGTGAATAAGGAGGGAAATATGAAAGGCAAACAAACAGAAAGGGAACTTTTAGTATCTAAATTTCAGTGCTTGGAGGTTATTTGCACCAAGTGTAGGCATGGTGCTTTAACCCAGATGAGGTAGTGGGGAAAAAAAATAATGTTTACAGATTCCATTCTTTGGTCTCCCCTTTCATCTGTAAGGGAAGATACAGCATTTCCTTACCAGGCATTGGAAATGCAAGGTAGGAAACCCTGTGATGACAAACAGCTCTGTGTGACTGAAGTAGACTGGAGCACAGCTGTAAAGTACTGCTTTTAGAGATTTAAATACTGTTTGGAAGTGACAACTGTTTAGCCATTTCTTTGTGGCAGATTGTTTTAGCCAGAGAATAGAAAAACTAGGAGTGACAGAAGAACCTGATGGCAAGAGTGTGAAAATTCAGAGGTGGTCTCAGCAACCCTTTCATGGTGCTCTGTGCACAGTGAAGGCCTTACCTTGTGGCTGCTGGACAGCAAGGAATAGGCCAGGATCCCTCTCTGCAGCTTGTTTTGCCTCCAAATGTGGTAGTGGCTTTTGGTGGTGGTTTTTTTGTACATTCCCTTTTCCCAGTTTCTTTGTTTATGTACCAGTTATGCTGGGGAGCACAAGAGGTGCCCCTTGCCCCACACACAAACTGCTGCAGGCAACACTTGGAGAGGTTAATGAGGGAATTGCATATGGGCGATGTTGGCTGTGAGGCTTGCTGTTATTGACATCAGAGGCTAAATTACCATGCATGAGACATACTTGACTAGACTTATATTTGCCCTTTTACAACAGATTAAAGGTTTAGTGAAGTCTTGTGCTTTGGTTTCTGGCATCACTGGAGTTTCTGACGAAGGGGCTTGCTTTAGCACAGCATCAGTTCAGATTAGCCTCTGACTTCTTGGAATTAACTGTCTGAGATGTTGCTCATTTATTTGCAGCTGGAGAAAATTTTTGTTTCCCATGCTGCATCCCTCTTCTTGGCTTTTCCATCCTCATGGATTTTCTAAGATTTTCTTGCAAAGAGAAGATAATTTGCTTTTTTGACTTCTCAAGTTTCATTCTTTTAGATTCAGAGGCTATGATGCCTGCATTAAGTGGAGCTATTGTAAATAACAATCTGTCCTGCAAATAAATGGCAACTCTTTTGTGGTCATTATCTACGTGCCCATAGGGGCAGAAGAGCTCTGGAGCTCTTTAAGCTTTGGAGGATGCTACTGAACAAATATGGACAAGAGCAATGTGACCTTTTCCAGACTTGTTTCCTGTGCCTCTTCCCTGCCTGGAAATGGACCTGGGTGTCCCCCTCCTGCACCCTGCAGACTGTGCTGTGGGGGCTGATGCGGACGCCCTTGTGCTCCACAGGTTTCAGAGGAAAGAGGGGCACTGGAGTGTAACGGTTCATCGCTGAGTTAGTCTAAAGGTTGTGGATGACAGTAACTGTAAAGGTCGAGGACCTTCTTAGCCCAGTCTTGTATGATACTTTCTTCACGCAGCATTTAGTTTCTGGATCAGTGTGTTAGGCTTTCATCTTTGGAGGTGTTTGCTCAAATACTGACTGATTTAAAAGGAAGGGGTTTTTGGATGAACAGGAAGAGTAAAAAGGAAACCTTGTGCTGATTCCCCCTCCCCCATCTGTGATTCATCTCTTCTAAGCAGGTAATATAACAGAAGGTGCCTCTTCAAAAGAGACATCGATCAGGAGGTGGCAAAGGTTTTTCATGTGTAAAATGATAGGCATTATGATTGATTGAACTACTGTTAACTAAAACCCTCTCACTATTCTTACAAAACCTTAGTGAGTCTTAAAATTCCTTTCTTTCTCATAAAAGAATGTGTTTTAAAAATCCACTGTCTTTCATTTAGGATAGCAAATACTCTTGTAGGTTTGGAGGAATAAGAAGATAACTCAGCGTTGTCACCTGTGAGATTGCCTCCCTTTAATTTCTCTGGATTGCATGAATTTATGTATTAACATCACTTTAATCTGTCTATTTTAATCTATCATTTTAATCATACTACAGGTGCAAGGGACACCAGATTTAATGTACTAGATCAAATCTTAGAGTGTATGCAGATTGTCAGATAGACGCTCATAGACAGTAATGTACTTCTGTTTGACATACATGTGAGGTTGATTACAGATAAAGTAAAGATACCATATAATTGTTTTAAAATTTCCACCAAGTTTGGAAGTCCCTCTCACCTTTATGTCCTGGGTCACCTTTCCTGAATTGAGCTGCTGCTGTTCTTTATGTGTCCAGGTGGTGCAGTGAGTCACCAGCTATGTCAAATCAGCAGAAATCTAATCTCTGGCATGATGGACATCAGCTTAACTGGTTGTCAGGTTTGGCCAGACTGTTACAGTGGTGTCACTGGGTCATCACTTTGTCAGGATCCGGACCCTTGATATTGTACTGAGGCAGTGGACTCATCGGATGCTCAGTTTTACTCTGTATATGTTGAAGTATTGACTTTCTCCGTAGAAAATGCTGGCAAGACATCTGGGCCTTTGACTGCTTGCCAGTAATCCGAGTGTTATTGTTATCTATAATTTGAATGCTAGTCTCTGTGTGTTTGCCAACTGATAACTCACTTTGTCACCTTTCTGCATATACTTCCTGAGTGGCTGACTTTATTTCATCAAAACTTTATCAAAAAAAGGGAATATAAATTCTGAATCTGGGTAAAGCTGATGAAAACTAAGATTTGTCTTTCATGCCCTTCCAAAGCCAAGCTGGAAGTAAATGGTAATATCCAGCAAAGAGGATGCTGTGCTCTTGCTATATTGTAAGCAGCCAAAAAACTCTCTGCTAAGATAAAATCTCTTTTAGGAGTTCAGTTATAGCTCTTGAGGAGTGATCCTATATGCACAGCTTTGGTCAAGTTTCTCCTTGCAGACACTGAACTGAAGAGTTTTTAGGCTGCTTCTTGCTTGAATGTACTTAATAATCTTAGATGTAATGCCCATAACCCTTTTTGAAATGGGATCTCACACCTGAGCTTTTTTATACATTTGTAGTATGGTCACTTTTAAGGGAGTTGCTTTGGTTGACTCTAAGATGAAGGCTGTAGCCATGGGCCTCAAACAGCTTCTTTGGTTCAAGTTTGCTGTCTTGTTGTTGAGTTCATTGCTGCCCTGGCTGACCTTTCATCTCAGGAACCGTCCTTTCAGCCCTGGCTTCTGCTGGCACTGGAGCAGAGGATGCAGTCTCAGCTGGAGGAGCATACATACTAAATTGTGTGGATCTGTGTGCTTATATGTAAGAGTGTTAATTCCCTGTTCTAACTGAAAATGCATAGGACAGGAGCAGCGGCCGCCAGTCCTGTGCTGGGGATGTTACAGACAAATCAGAACAGCCCCTGTTCAAGTGGGTTGTACAGATGCTGGGCTTTCACAGCCCAGCATGGTCTGGCAGCCTGACACGGCTGGTGTGTGGTGAGCTCTAAACAGTTGCTCTTCCTTTCTTTCTGCACTGGTTCCTTGCTTTGGCGTAAGCCCGCTCTGTTCTCTGAAGAGGCTGCGCTGCAGTGACTGCCAGCCTTGCAGGTTTGACTGATACCTTTGTTGAAGCAGGCAAAGGTCTGTCCATGGGTTCAGTTTTAGACATCCTCTTTCTTCCATACCCCACTGCCACTGCTCATTCTGCTGTGTCTCCCAATTTTTTACTCCTTAAGCAAGTTGGCCCAGTTGTAAGCTGTGTGATGCTTAATTCTCACAGCAGGAAGGCAGCCCGGGGTTGGCCAGCAGATGTAATACTGCACATCTGTTTTGCTTTAAGGACAGAGTTGTGTCTGTAAGCACTTAGAGGAAACGTAAAGTAAAAATTGATTTTTAGTTTGCTGTGGATATGGTGCAAGTCAGAAGAAATCTCTGTGTGTTCTTTAAGGCAGTACAGCAATTTCCCTCAGCCTCCACCTGCTCATGTTCAAGTGTTGTTGAAAAGGCTTTGTCACTACGTAATATTAGTCACTAAAGTACAAAAAGTCAACAAAATCTTATATTTATTATTAAAGTCTCTTCTTCTCTGGGAGCTGGTACACAGCCGTATTTTGATAATCTAATATGTACTGAGACAGAAGATTAGAATTTGCCTTTTTGCTATTTTTAAGATTTTTCTAGCTGTATTTATTAGTTGGTATGGCCTTCAGAGGACTTTCAAACGCACTTGTAGTACTTAGGTGAGCCATATGAGATGAGTACAGGCAAGAGGTGTGGTACAGGAGGAGGATGCTGTTCTCCCAGATACACCCCTGTGAGTGCACTTGCACTGTTGTTTCTTAAGTGTGAAGATAAGTGTTGACATAACCTTTTAAGGAAATAAAAATTTTCCTGTTACCTGGCATCTTTAAGCCAAGCTCAGATGACTTTGAAATATATGTCCTAGTTGAATCAGTGGGAATCCTATGAGTATGGCTGGGATGGCATGGGATTTTGGGTGCTGTGCTACTGGAGGGGTGAGACAAATCGCCAAATTACTGAGCAGTAAATGGTGGTTCTGGTCTCAGAACCTAAACCTTTCCTTTGACACCAATATGATATGTGTCAAGAGTAGACTTTTTGTGTTCTGTAATGCTTCAGTGCAGGAGAAAATAAACTTAAATGCTGACATCTAAAGTGTCGAGCGTAATTTTCATGGTTAAGACTGTTCAGCTGAATCAAGTTTGCATCCTTGACAGGTTTTTTTGAGGGTCTTTGCAAGTTGGGACAGAGCACAGTATCTTTTGCTTGCCTTCAGAAAGTGCTGGACTCCACTTTAAAGGCAATTAACACTGCAGCATAAGGTTGCGGGCACCAGGAAAACATGCTGGCTGACGATGTGACACAGCTTGACTTCTGAACAAAATAGCATCAATGTGAGGTAAACAGATAACATGGATTTAACTAGAATTTGTTAATAAGGTTAGGACAGCAATTCTCAAATACATCAGCTGTGCAGCCATCATTTGATAGTGGAGTTTTCTTGATATCCCGTAATAATTCAGCTTTACATATTGAAATTGCAATTGCTTTGTGTTTGCTCTGGCCCCGCGTAGTCACAGAGGGAAAAGAAGTCCTTATATGAGGGCTGCCCTCAGCAGCACAGTGTGGACTTAGCCTGTCATGCTGTCTTGATTGAACTGGAATTAGTGGTGACAATGTTGTTTAGCTTGGAACACAAAATTTCTCAGAGATAGTTATTTTAACTAGTGCGCTTTCTACTGCAACCAAAACCAAGTCTGCCACTCCTTTAAGTAATATTTCAGGTGCTTAATACAAATGACTTATCGTTTGGTTTTAAGGAGCAAACATGACAGTTAAAAGCATGCCTCTAAGGAAATTTTTTTTAGACATTCCAGTTACTTGTTATCCTGGTGAGGTATTATTCACATATTTTCTTTTTCCATGCTTGAATTATTCCTTTGTCTTTTTATTATTACCAGGAATAAATTATGACTTTTTTGCTGTAGTTATTTTCTCAGAACCCAACTTTATATCTCACCTGAAGTCACCCTACTTCTCCTTCTATGGCATTGCAGCATGTTTTGGTGATGCCAGAAAGAGAAGCTTATATAGCTCCAGTGACAGATAAATACTGTAAACTTATGGAGTTGAATAGATCACACTCGTGTTTGGGTCCAGAGGTCTGACCAAGGCCTTGCCTTCTCTTCTGCCACTTCCCTCGCAGGACTTGGCCTGATGAGCCATACTTTGTGGCAGGAATGTGCTGCTTTCCTAATCACTTGTTTTCCCTGGTTGGCATTGAATCCTTTTAATTGGTGTGGTGCATTCATGTTGGTATGCTGACTATAATTGCAGTTTTTTTTGATATTTTTGATTTTTTTTTTTTATATTTTTGATATTTTTGATATTTTTTGATATTTTTGAGACACCAATATGCTGTCTTGCCAGGTATTGGCAAGGGCAAGCTGAAGGAGTGTTTTGGTTTTAGCAAGGAGGGGGAGTGTCTATCTAGAGGACATATGAGACTTTGGGCACTGCAGAACAGGACTCCTCCCTCTTTTGCCTGCAAGGGCCAATAGGGCATTTTTTTGTCTGAGGAAGAACGGAATGTTGTTCTTCCCTCAGTAGCTCTGTCTCCAGTCTGCTTGCCAACTGTACCCTGCTTGCCACCTTGCTGATGCTCTCTGTCACCCATGACAAGCACAAGGATTAGTCTGGATTTTATTTCTGAAATGACCATCAGTGACATATCTAATACTGATGTTTTCTTCTTTGTTTTTAAACTTCACTTAGGTGAGTTGAGTGATTTTTGCCTCTGAGTTACTGCTTTAGGCCACGCTCAGGCTTAGGTGGGTGGTAGGTGCTGCAGTAACGTGTTCGGCTTAAAAACCAGTGGAGAGGGGAGTTCACATTTACAATGCACAAAGATTTAAGTTCACAGAAGTTACACTTAAGTCTACTCTAAATCCCTTCTATACTGCCAGAATGATAAGTACCTTCAGTGTAAATAACAGGCAGCATTAACATGGAAAAACGCCATGCCTTAGATCTGGAGTACAGTTATGTAGCAATTGAAAAATAAATCACAGTTATACAGTGTCTCATAGCTTATGTAATATTAGCACACTTGGCATCCTGGTCTTTGTCTTCTGCTTTTCTTTACTATAGAAAGGGTGTTTGTGTGCACATGCAGAAAAAAATTATGCATGTGTGCTTAAATGGGTGTGTTTCATCCTTAAAATGTGTTAAATAGGCCTTAAAGAACCTGTACTTTTTAATTTTAGTGCTGTCAAAGTGGGTGTAAAAATGGTATGTACCTACCTTTTAAAAATGAGCAAATTGTTTTAAACTTACACAACCTAATGTCCACTCTCTTTCTGTCTTACCTAATAGTGATAACCTGCTACGAAGAGCTGCATGCCAAGAAGCCCAGGTAATACCGTTTAAAGTGATAAAATTAGATTAAAATCTCCCTCTTATCTTGGTTGTGCAGGGCTCCAGAGATTTTCCCAGCAGGCCCTCTCTACGTGACAAGCCTTATAATGATGCATCTGTGTTCTTTTGCTAAAGTGCCAAAGGGTGGACGAGGCCTCCAGCCTGCAGCCAGGGTACTTACCTTTCATGCCCTGACTGCAGTTGCAGTGGATGGTGCAGTGGTGTCTCTGGGGTAGCTGTAGCTCCCCAGACCTCCGTTTCTGCAGGTGTAATTGCTCTGTGCCTCTGAAGTTCTAGTAGGAAGGGGATTTCTTGATAAGACAGGAAATTGAAATCTCAGATCTGCTACAATGGGTGGTCTGAGCAGAAACACTTCGTGTTAGTGCTCAGCTGGAGAGACCTTGCCCTTGTCTACTCGATCCTGAGTGACTTTATCAAGGATACTAAGTGTGAGGCCTGACCTAGCGCTTTTGAGACCAGTGTACTGGGAACTTAATGGAGACAACCCATTTGCTGGTCACTGACAAGAAAGCTAGCGTTCAGAGAGAGAGAGAGTTATTCTGCGTATATTGACTATTGCATTTTGTACTTCGTGGCCTGTGTGGGCAGCCAGCGATGAACACATTCCCATACTGTAGTATTCCCAGAAAGAAATCTTTTCTGTAATAAGCAGTCTTTCAGAGGCGCAGGTGCTGCTGCCCATGGGTGACACCGCTGCACGGGTACTGCCTACTAGCTCTCATTACCTTGGTGATGTGCTGTAGGATTTTAAGAGTCTTTCTACCTCCCGCAAATAAAGTTTATTGTAAACCTGCTTCTCCATGCCGGATGTTAGAGATTTTGCAGGGTATAACACTGCTCCCATCATTGCTATGTACTGGGGCCTGAGAAGAATGGTGAAAATTATTTTTCTTATTAAAGAACTTTCCTTGAGATTACCCTGCTTCTGTGGTGCACCTGAATAATCCCAATTTTAGCCTTCCTGCTGTTGAGGGAAAGATATTCACAGCAACTTGATTTGGGCAATGGAACTTCATGCCAGAATGGATGTAAGGGAACTGAACTCTCATGAAAGAATAAGAAAAATCTTTCCCTGAAAATACTGCTTTCATAAATCATACTTACAGCGTCGGAGTCAAATGCATTTCCAACTCATAGTATCAGTTGTTCTTGATTTTTATGTTTTCAATATTCAATTTTACTGCATAATAGCAAAATGATACAAGTTTTTTATATCACCAAAAATAGCAGTTAATTTAATACCTCGGTATTTGAAGCATGCTGACCAAATTAACATTTAAAAAAAAGGCACAGATTAAATGATATATAAGGAGAAGTTAAAAGACCTAAGTGTGTATGCTGTCAAAAAGGTGTAAGTGCTAAGGAAAGACTGGTACAAGAAGATAGTTCTGTTGTGGAAATTCTGACTTTCCTGTTTCTTAATTCCAGTCATTAAGTGATGGGATCTATTCCATTATGGCTTATTCTTATAAATGAAAGTGCAAAAACACTGTCAATAGAGCTTCCTACAATTTCAGTGGTTAAAGCCTGGGAAAATATCCTGCAGAAGACTCCTGCATTAGAAGGAATGAACCAGAAAGCCTAGTAATCAATTCTTGCTGTAATTTCCATTCTCACTGATGTGTGAGCCCCAAATACTGCTTGAAAACACGCAGCAATACAGCAGTAAGGCGATAGATGTCTGATATGTTCTTCAAAATAACAACAATCTGTAACTGTTTGGAAAATGCTACTTGCATTTATAGTGCTGTATAAGTATTGGGAAAAAACAGAGGCAGACTCACCCAAGAAAAAGTTTAGTCTGAGTGAAGTGGTAGGTTTTCCCTATTATTTTTACATCAGATTTTTAAGTTTTTAAGCCTGTTACAGTGCCAAATTGATGAGGCGCCTGCCTTCCTGCCAGAGTATCCGCTACAGCAGTACTTCATGCAAAGATTTCACCGTGCATGTCCGAATTTAAATACCAGTTTATGATGACAGCCTTGGAGTGGCAAATGATTATAGAAAGATTCTATAATAAGGAACCCATTTATCATATTTTAAACCTTTTACACCTCCTTCTCTGGAATAAGCCAGTGTCAGCTGACTGTGGGCTTCCTTTGCAGATGTGGTCTCGCTGATTGACCTTGTTACTAAACTCTCAGTGTGTGTTAAAGAGTTCCTGTTTAGCTGGCAAACAGTTCAGTCTCTGTGAAGCAGGGGTAGTCGTCTCCAAAGGAATGCGGTTTCTCTGTTAGTATTCACGAAATATTATAAAGCCTTTGTCTAAAGGGTTTTGCATAGGTGCAAAGTAGCGGTTGTCGTCTTAGAATTCCAGAAATGCAATACCTGCAAGTGTGCACTTGACAAGGAAGTGGAAAAGGCATTGGCTTTCCTAAATTGTACCGTCATATATATATATATATTAATAACTATTTTTAATTCTGACTTTAAGTTGTCTTTCCTTATGTTGTGCTGTGAAAAAATGTCTTCTAGAATGTGGCATTACTATTTTTTTTATTTCCTGTCTTAAAAGTCAGCATTTGCTTTAGAAATGTCCCTGTATATAACATAAATATCTAGGTATATTACATAAAGAAGTGATTATGTCATCACTCATTAATTCTTTATGAGCCTTGTTAGGTTGTTTAGAGCAAGCAAATACATGCCCCAAGCAAATAATTAATTGTTTCTAACACTGTAACATGCTAGAGGTCCCCTATATTTCCCATTCCTGCCTGGCAGTTGCAATAAAATGAGTTGGTCTGTTTTCCAGCTGACTTTTGAAAGCTTAAGAGCTATTGATTTGTTTCCTTTCGTTGAAGATTCCTTTACTCTCAGTAACTTCTCTTACCTTTTTTCTTCCTTGAAGAAGAAATTTGAATGTTTTAAGCAGCATAGGCAGCTGCACACTTTTAATTGAGGTTTCCTTAGCAAAGTTGGCAATTACAAATCTAAACAGCTAACAATCACTAAATTCTACTCTGCTTTGTGTACAGTGTCCACCTTCTTCAATATAAAAATTCCTGCTAGGGGGATTAACTTTCAAGATAAAGGGGGAAAAAAAAACAGGGACAGCTGACATTGTCTTCTGTTCAGCACAGTAGTCTTTTGTTCCTACTTTATTTCTGGGGCTTCTGGATGGTACTGCTGAATATGTTGTCATGCTAGTACTCAATGCCAGTTTGATTTGGTGTAGTGAGGATGCCTTTAGGTGACCTAAAGGAGGTTTACAGAGTGGGAAATAACATGCGTGGAAGCTTTGCCTTTTCTTTCCTCTCCTGTGCTGAAAATCTGTGGAAATAGGTACAAACAGCTAAAAGGTACAAGAGGCTGTATGGAGTAACTCCCGAAGAATTTAAAATCAAGGCACCTATTCAGAACTGGATTCAAAGTTGAAGAGGAATTAAGTGATTTTTATATGGAGACATTAGGAATTAAAAATGTCTGAGAAATAGTGAACTTGCTTATAGGTCAGGGCAGATTCTCTGATTATCTTTCATATCTTCAAAAACTTAAGCATAGGAAGTACAAAAATGAGCAGGAGAGAAGAAATTAAGTACAGAAGTGGAAAAAGGTGCAGAAAGAAGGTGACAGGCAGGTGCATGAGACTTACATAAGGAAGGAGAATCAAGTAACCTTGGAGTCAAGGATAGCTCCCTGGATCTCTGCCCATGGCAGAAAACCAGAGGTTGACAAAAGCAAAACCAAAATGGTGGTGGAATTGTAAAAATGAGCTAAAGAGTACTTGCGACAGTGGTGTGAGCTGTTGCTAAGAATGCAGGTCTTTGAATAGGAGACCTCTGCAGTGGCTGAAGGTGGACATCATTTAAATGTCATGAGACTTGAAAGCCCATTGACATTTATAGATACGCATTATTTTGAACCGTTTTACCAATGTTCTTAAAAGATAAACTGAACTCTGCTCTTTTTCTCTTAGGCTTTTGGCAACCAGCTGATCCCTTCCAGTATGCCATTGAAGAAAGCAACAGTGTTTCTCAACCCAGCAGCTTGCAAAGGGTAAAATTCCCCCTTCCCTGCACTCGTATGTGAGGCACTCTTTCTGTATTTTTTGCTCTGCCATCCACTATAAAAGCCAGCCAGATTTTTGAGCTCATTTTTGCCTCCCTCTGATGCTGAGCTGGTGCTATGTAACTATGCCAAACTTTATTTGACCAAAAATATTGGGACGAGAAATAGAACTAAATGCTTAAGTTGAAAGCATGATTTCTAAACATATGTATATTTTAAATTTTTCTTTTATCCCATGTTTTGGCCTTTGTTGTTCCTTTGTATGTGGAATTCCTTCCAAACTTTTGTATGTGATGTATCTCCGACCTCAAAAACTATAGAAATAAGAGGTAACTTTGATTGCTTCAAGACTTGAAGTTATCTTGGATATGATGTGTGTCTGTTTTTGCTGATAAGCTAAGCTTTGTATCAGTTGTATCTTGGGGAGGGGCGGGGACTTGTTAGTAACAATATGAAAGGAATAGAATAACTGACATGGAAGTGCTTGGACTTACGTGCTTTTGTTCAAAACACCCATGACTGGGAAATGCAAAGTGTTAATAAATTAAGTCTCTGACTTCTAGTCTCATGTTTCTACTTGTCGTAAGCAATTTATAGTTAATGGCGTAATTATTTTATTATGCAGTTACAGAAAATGCATCAGTCGTATAACAAAAGGTCAGATAAAATTTTGCTTCTAAACTTACTTAATAATATGTAACTAAATATTAAAAAAAAAAAAATGTTTCTGAAAACCTAAATGAGCCTTCTCTGTGGTCTTAAAGCCTGGTGCTCTGTAAGTCATTAATTTTCTAATAAATTTCTTTCTGGAGATCTTGTTTTGTTGGGGGTTTTGATTATTTTGGGAGAAAGCTAGATAACCTCTTCTGCAATTATTAAAACTGCAACAAAAACCTGACATGTGAGATGTGAGTCTAGAAATGTAATACATTTGAACCAAATCTCATCTTTCCTGACTGTCAGGTTGAGTGACTGATTGTGTAGATTGTATGCTCATTTTTAAGTAGATTTCTTCTTGTTATTCATTTGCTTCTTTCCTTTTAAATTTTTTTAGCCACCACACTACTGAAATTGTTTTTACTCTGTTATTTCTAGCAAAGCCAGAAACCTTTTTGAAAAGAATGCTGCTCCAATCTTGCACTTATCTGGCTTGGATGTAACTGTGGTTAAGGTAAGAACTGTTAGGTTCTGCTAATATAGTTATATTGTCTGCTCTGCTTTCTTCTCTTAAAGAATTGAAATTAAATTCTGGATGCATTTGAAATTCTCAGTTGTCCTGTAGACATCTTGTGGGAAGAAGTAAATACTGAAATATTAAGCCGGTACTTAATCTTTTTCTTTTTAGTTCTCAGTTAATTTACAAACTATGTAATGAGTTTTTAATTGCTAAAGCAGTACATGTGCTTGTCTGTCTGTCTAAAGCAGCCCTTCTATAATTCATGTTTGAGAAAAAACTCTCTAAATATTTGAGTGCTGGCTAGTGGTGCGTGCCCATCACTGTTGAAATAGTCAATTCTGCCTAAACTTGCAGAATTCAGAAGTGAGGAACTTTGATGTGCAGTGGAACTGTTCAGATTAATTAAAAATAACCTTCTATTTTTATGCTGAAAATATCTCAGTGTATCCCCAAATAATTCAATATTCCCATCGTGAAACCAGAAAACTGATCTCTAAATGATGTGAATTAGCAGAGAGGCTTTCTTTGGAAAGAGAACAAGAAGTAAACACGAAAGGATTATGATCTTTTTGCAGGTTTTTGAGGCTGTGATATGTGGATTGTTTAATAGTCACTGTGTCCTAGCAGCGAAATACTCTAATATATATCTTTCTGTCTTGGAATCTTTTTCACAAGGATTAGTGTTAAAGTGCTGTTTTTATCAGTGCCTTTCTTTGGTCATTGAAAATACATAGTCCCACCCAAAGAGAAATAATTATTTTGTAAGACTTGAAACTGATGCTTTGTAGCTTCAGACCTGACCAGTTAGTAAAACAGGGCTGGGCCAGTAACTGAGGCTGAGATGTCCCTGTAAAAGACATTCATTTTGCAGAAAATGGTTTTGATGGTTTATAAAGTCAGTGTACTCTTTACTGTTAAACCTGTTGTCAACAGCTTGTTGTCAGGCAGTAGCCTTTTAGGCAGCTGATGCTGTGTTTCAGGAGATGCACTTCAGCACTTTGTCTGCTAAAGATGTTGGGACTTTATCTGCAAGAGCATGGTTTGCTTGTGGTTTCATTTCAGTGTAAAACTGCCTGGAAATATGATTACTGCTGCGATAGTCTAGATCTCTTGAATAAGATTTACTCTGCTACCTCGTTTAGCCTGTGTGTGTGTGTGTTTGCACATATTGTATTAGGCAGCAGACGCGTTTTATAAGTTGAAGACATTTCAGTGAATGTGAGTAATATACAGTACTGTGTGCCTATATGAGAATAACCATTAAGCAAATGGACAAATGTTTCTTTTTTTTCTATAGAAGAGAAATCCTAGAAATAGTCACTTGAGTTCTCATGCTTGAATTTCTGTTTCTTCAGACTGATTATGAGGGACAAGCAAAAAAGCTGCTGGAATTGATGGAAAACACAGATCTGATCATTATTGCAGGAGGAGATGGCACAGTACAAGAGGTACCGCAGGAGCTTTGTCCTTGTTTGTTGAGAATCATAGTCAGGCTGAGGCTGAGAAGATTGAGTCTGTGTAATGTAGCAACATCATAACAACCATTGCTAGAGATTTGTCCATTTTAGTATCTGTGTTTTCCGTCAATGTTATAATCTTCTGGGGACAAGAAGACTCTGCTAGTTGTTGTTAGTCTAAAAGTAATGATGGGAGTGGGAGCAGAAAGAGTATGTGACATAACTATCTTTCAGAATTTTATTCTAGAATGAGAAAATTATTTGAGGAGACATGATTCTAACTTTTTCTGTGTAATGTAGCTGTAATGGTTTAATTTTCAAAGTTCATTCTGATCTGTACTCCCCAAGAGGAATGCATGTTTTGCTAAGTGGGAATCAAATAATTTAAAAATTAGCATGCTTTGTTATCACTCCCACGTATGTATTTAATAAATGCCTATTGTCAAGATGATTAATGACAGGAGCAAACTACCAGCAGAACTGGGGGATGCTCTATTTTTCAAGGAAGGTTGTATTTTATTAAAGCATTTCCTGGAATGCTAACTACTGGCTTCATGAGGCAATGGCTAAATGAAATGCAGTGACCTTAAGAGAAAGTGGTCAGAATATATCTGCGAGTTTCTCCTGGCCTTATAATTGATTATTGTTAATTGCACACTGACCAGTGCTATTTTTGCATTATGCAGAGCATTATTCAGTGTTAAAACATTTACGCTGGCATTGGTTGTGGTGCCAGATATGCTCACGTGCACTCATAACTGCTATTTCCATCAGGTTTGCACATTGAACATGCCTCCTTTCCCATGTAAGCAACTGTAGCACCTTCCATAAAAGAGTAGCTGTTCCTTAAATCTTCTCCAAAGAGTAAATGTGGGTATGAATTTTGTAGCTTTCTACTGTAACTGAGTCTCAGAGCTGAGCATTTCCCATGTTTTTCAGGTCATAACTGGACTTCTCCGCAGAGCAGATGAGGTGAGGAAGTGTCACTTTTAAAATTTTGTTTATTTCTTGGAGGAAGTGTCTTGTGCATCACTGTGATCTCTTAGCCTCAGCTGTCTTCTATGGATATGTTGCTTACTAATCTGGAGCCAGCTAGTTGCATAGTAAGTCAGCCACGCTAGCGTCCTGCAATTCTGCCCGTTGTTCTTCATTCCTTTTCTCAGGGAGTGCAGTGGCTCCCAAGCCACAGCTTTGGGAAGTTTCCAGTGTCAGAGCAGGGATTGTGGAGAAGCCAAATGCACAACTTTCAAAGACCCATGGACCAGCTGTGTATGCTGCTTTGTTTGGCAGAAGTATCGGGCAAAAGTACATGTTTTTCTTGTATTTGTACAGGCTTGAAACCGAATTCAGTTAGGGCTGTGCTCCTATTGCTTTATGATTGCTTTGCCATTTTTTCAAGCTGTGAATATCTACCTATGCAGATGGCTGCAGAAAGCAAATTTTAACCTCTCAAGGTGGATCGCCTGAAATGGAAATGAGAGCAATTTTTCTTTTTAAAGAGGGAGGACAGTGTTATTGAAGAAAGGAGGGAATCATTGTTCCCAAAACCTTCTGGCAGAAGCTGGCAAAAACTCAATTAAATGATCCAGACAAGATTATGATGATATCCTTGGCAGCTAGAATTGCATCTGTTTAGGCAGTTGCTTTGTCTGAGTGTGACAAGAGAAACTCTGCAACCAAGTCAGTATTTTTAAAGGGGTGCTAGCTGTACCAATCCTGAGACATCAATTTTTTTAAATTTATATATTATTATAGTTGGCCCCTGAGACCTCTATAACCTAAACATACTGGAAGAAAAGTTTTGGAGGCTTTACTGGCTAGTTTTTCTTCTCTGTTTTTTGACTTACTGTCTTGATGTAGCTTGGGTTGATTTGCAGTAGAGTAGAAAATTCTGCATCCAGCACTATTTCGGGTGGAATACTGCATTGTAGTATTGCCACTGTGTCACTTTATGTCTTTGGCCAGGGAATTCTTCTTGGCCTTCATAACACTCTATCCTAGGAGTAGAGATCTACAGTTCAGCCCCCTCACTCTGTGTTCTGCTTCCTTTTTTACTTGGGTATGTCATACCACTGTTGCTTGGATAAGAAGAGCCTGTGCAGGGTATTCCAGAAACCTTGTTCCTAGCAGCCAGGGGAGCAGAGCGTGACTGCATGAGCTGCAAAAAGCCTGTCGGCTGCACGCTGTAAAACAATTCTGAAGAAAATGAGAGAAAGGTATTTGAGATGTGTTAAGACTTGCAGGTGTCACAGAGATAGCAAGGGAGAAAGGGTGGGCATGAAGCGAGAGGGGTATTACTTAGTCGTTGCAGATTTGCAGTGTTGTGGTGCTGCTACCAGCAGTGCCTAGGGAGGGAGATGGTACAATGTGATATATGGTAGTTTACATTGATTTGCTGACACGCTTCAAGAAGCACAGTTTATTATGAGGTATAGTGTAATAACTTGCTCCTTCAACAAGCCCTTTTGCTGAACTGTGGTACAGAAAAATAACATGGTCAGTGACTTCCAAAAATTAGACCTTCTGCTGCTTCATGATTTGGGTGCCAGAGGAATCGATTAATTTCCTTTCCTTAACTGAGAAAATCTCTTTGCCATGCAAGGTTACTCTATCAGAGGGGGATTTCTGCAATGGCAAATGAGATTCAGAGCTTGTGATGCCATCAGTATTAAGAAAGATGGCAGATTGCTGACAGAATCCATGCATTAGTTAGGACGTGGCTGCCAACCTGTGTGTAACAGTGCTCTTAATGATTACAGAGTGCTCCTTTGTACCCAGTTGGCAGTGGTGGGTTCACAGATTCGGATGCCATGTTCTGAGTCATTATGTATTACTGCCTCATTTAAGGAAGTGCCTGGCTGCTTAGTGCCAAAGGAGTGATCTCAGACACAGCTGTGATCTCCACACAGGAAGCTTCGTTCAGCTGATGCAAATGTTAATTTACTCTTCTTATGTGTCCAGGCTGCCTTCAGTAAGATTCCTATAGGATTCATACCTCTTGGAAAGACCTGCACTCTGAGCCACACGCTCTACCCTGAGAGCACGAACAAAGTCCAGTAAGTATTGCGTGTTTCTGGATGGGGGCTTTTTTTGTTTGTTTTCAAGGAGCAGTGCTTCTCAGTTCGCTTGATACTTTTCTTTTTCTTCTATGTTACATAGAAGTTGGCAGTCTCTGGGCAGAGCCTGATGATTCTCTGGACTTGCCTGAGTTAATGACTTCCAAAAACTGACTAAAAATTAAAAGAAGGAAATGTATGTATTATTAGAACATGAAATCATTTGCTGTGGCTAATTTCTCTGTGATCGTGTGATGCTCAGAGGTTTTCTTTAAAAAAAAGATTAAAAGGATCAAGCCTCTTAGGAATAGTCAGAAAGGATATGGCAAGGATATAGCAAGGATATGACAAAACAAAACAAAAAAAAGAAGTTCTCTTTCTGTCCCTTCTCTAGTTTAAGAATTCTGGAAACCATTCTGCATATAACCTGGTTAGCACCTGCAAAGTAAGGCGTACAAGAACATCTTTATGGGAAAGACTGGATCCCATTACTGAGTTCTGCAGGGTTTCTTGCCCATCCCTGTGTTGGGACTGGTGCTGGCAACTCTCCAACAACCTGAATCTTATCTATCAGCATCCTGGATATGATCCAGTCTGGCAGTATCTGTTGCCTGTATTTCAATTTGTTGTGAGATTGTTTTGTCCACTCTTAAACTAATCCTTCTTTTCCCCACACTTAATTTCTTTTTATTTTTTCTCATCTTCTCCTCCCATACTAATGAATATATTCCTCCTTGCTCCTGAAATCTGTTCACTCTGGTTCTCCCAGTAATTCATTAACATTCTTCTTTGCGGAACCCTTGCTGGTATCCATCATACATAAAACCCACGAGCCAACTGGCATAACATCCTTCATTAAAACTACCAAAGTGCTTTGAAGCTTGGCAAGATGGACAAGGCTATAATCAGCAGCTAAGATTAAAATAATAATTTATGTTTGCGTTCTAAAGAAACTGTTTGAAATGAATGATCTTCTTGTCCCAAGGTAATGAACTGTGCAGGTGAGACTGCAGCATATTGGTGAATTTGAAAGGAATTTGGTCAATAGACTGCTTAACAACCCACACCAGTAACAGAACCTGACTTAAGAAGTACAGAAGTGATATTTTAAAAAGAAATATTTGGGCTTTGGTTCCTTCAGCACCGTCTTGCCTGTGGTGTATAGGAATGGTAGAAGTCTTGCAGAAAGATAAGAATTAGGAGTAAAGGGCTGAGGGGAGAGCAGCTTTATTTTCTGTCTCAGTATTCTAATCCTGATGAAGCCAAGGGCCATTTCTCCTCCTGATTCACATGAATATTGGGCTGAATCTGAAAACTGCATTCGGTTTTGGGTTTTTTTTTTCCCTATCCAGCTGAGACACTAGAAATGTGTGCAATGGGGAATTTAAATTTTACAAACTTTGAAAACAAGGAAGGGGTCTTAGTGAAATACATGCTTCAAGATCTGAACATAGACTTCTCTGTGAACTTGAACACTTTGGTTACAAAATCTTGAGTGCCATGCTTTACGACTTTAAATGAGAAAGTGCCTTAGCTATTGTCCACAACTTAATGGAGACCAAAACTACGTGAGCATTGCTGATAGGTAGATTTATGTTGATTAAAACCTTCAAATTAACGTACTAAGGCAATTCAATCCCAGACACATGAATTGAGACCAGTCTCATGACTATCCCTTTCTCTCCCAGGTTGTTACACTTGACACCAGTAAAATAAAGCCATGATTTGGGTCCTTAGTGTGTTAAGTATCCAAAACAGCAAGTAACAGAGTTGGCATGCTATCTTCCAGATTAGCTGAAGAAGGAGGAATATCTGAAAAACTTAGGCTGAGAATTCCTATTGCTTTTCAGGTCTTTTGCTGTTTGTTAGGATTCAGGCTTTGTCTTGTGTTGCCATCACCCAGTTTGCTTTCTGATTTCAAGGAAGTGCAGCGCTTTGTCAGAGTTCTTTCCCTGGGGTTATTGTGTTTGCTGAAAAAAAGCCCCACCTGGACTTGTATTGGGGTTTGCTGAAAAAAAAGTGTAATTTTAAATCTTACTCTTTTCTTTCCTTCCTGTTTGTTTTCCTTTGCTTCTCTCCTGTTTGTTTTGCAGACATATTATTAATGCTACATTGGCCATTCTGAAGGGAGAGACAGTTCCGCTTGATGTCTTGCAGATCAAGGTAGAAGCATCTGCTTATTTGACACCCAGCATTCCTAAAACTTCCCTATTCTCATGTTGTTCTGTTTACACAGACTGCTTTTCCTCTGTGTAATGCTGTCATGAATTTTGGTTTGTGATATCAGCAGTTCTGGTGGCAGTTGTTTCTCCACTGTATGCCATGGCATCAGGTAGTCTAAACTGGAGAAAACACTAGAATGCCTGAACAACTTTTTTTTGAGACTTGAGGAGTATTGATGAATACAAAACTTACTAACACTGGTATTTCTGTAGAAATGGTGAGAGATAACAATAGCTGTCTGAGCTGATTTAATGCATTTGAATGTATTGTGGAGTTAATAGCTTTCTTTTACAAACTGAAAAATTGAAATGGGAAGACTTTTGACTATGCCCAGTATGGTTTTTGAATATTATTTTTCTGTTATGTTGTAGAATGGACATTTCTGCAGCGAGAACTTAGTGTCACTGTGCAAAGCTCCTTGCTTTTGGCTGACAATATCAACAAAATGAAATGGCTATTGCTGGGTGTGCAGTCAAACTCAATCAACCTCTTCAAAACTTCACCTCTCATATTCCTCTCTGGGAGCAGATGGAATGTATAATGCTTAAATTCTGTTTAGCTTTATTGCTGTTAGCTATTTATGATACCTCTTCTGTGAAATGTCACTTTTGGGATTAATCAGAAATGAGGTTTTATAAAGAAATTATATTTCTCTAGCTGCAAAAAACAAAGTTGGAAACAAGATAAGAGAAGGCAATTTTGCAATCTTTATTTTTCTTTACAGGGAGAAAAGGAACAGCCTGTGTTTGCAGTGACTGGTTTAAGATGGGGATCTTACAGAGATGCAGGAGTTAAAGTTAGCAAGTAAGAAAATACTGTTTTTTTGAAACTCTACCTTTTTTAGCATCAGTTGCCTAAAACGACATACCCACCTCTTGTAAAGAAGTCTTTTTTGAGTGTAGGCATTTGACAGGCAGAGGCACCCGCTCTTGTTAGGTCTCACATAACATACATGGGAGTGTAAGACATTTCAGAATTTTTGTCATAATGTATTTCAAATGAAACATGTATTTGCTGCTGACCCGTTCTTAAGTATTTACTTTCTGCTTGCCTTCTGATGCCCACTTTTGGAACTTTATTCAGACTGTATCAGTGGGAAAAGCTCTCCCTTGAGTAAAGTCTAAGTAAAGTAATTGGCCATTGTTTTTCATCAGTTGCCAATGAAAAGACACACGCAGACTCTGTAACTCAATTCCAACAAGGGACATCAGATGCAGTAGAAATGCCCTTCAGTTCCTGCCAGAAATGGCATGGACCATGCTGTCTAATGGCTGTTCTCTGAATGCTAAACTAATAATTGTTGGGCTTTCTCCAAATGGACATTTAATATGCCACTGTCTGTGTATCAAATGACTAGCATTATCTGGTGAAGGAGCAGCAGGGCCAAAGCAGTTCACTTCTCAGACTGTTATGGAGGAATGGCAGCACATGCCTCTGCTGCACAGCTATAAGGAAATACCGTGTGTTTTGGGAATGAGCTCTTTGTCAGGAAACAAGGTAGCAGACCTCTGTAGTCTGGCTGGCAGATATTTGAGTAGGATTGAGAGATGATATGAAGTGGGGGAGATGCAGTAAATAGCCAGAGTGTTTGTCCCTGGGAAGCAAGGGACATGCTTGGTAGCTTGTGTAGGTGCTGACTTGGCTGTGCTGCAGGCTCTCCTGCTAATTGCAGCCCCAAGATTAAGGAAGTACACTTCTCTCTCTGTACGCTCACTAGGTTTCCTATGCATGCCCTGTTTTTTGCCTAGTGTCAGCCTTCACATCTCTTCCTCCAGCAGTTCCCTGTTGTAAGAATCTTTTGGATTCAGTGCTGGAGGCACAACAGTGCCTTTTGTATTTGCGGCAGCGTGAACATTTTCAAATGTCATTCTCTTGCATGAATGTTTTTGCATGCACGGAAAATGTGCCCAGCTTGGAAAGCACTTCAGCCACAAATGAATGGGTGCTCAGAATGTGCATGGGACAAGGACCACGTGTGCTTGTCCTGTTTTTATACTTCTCCCTAAGCATCCACTTTTGGTTCCTATCAGAGATGGGTTATTGGGCTAAATGAACGTTTGGTGTATTCCAGTACAACTGATCTTATACTTAAAAGAAGGCACCTACTATGAAGGGAGTCAAGCCATAAGCCCTAGTTCCAGAAATTTGTCTGGCTATCCCTCTGCTAAGCACAGTCCTGGTGGAGACATGGTGCTGTTTTATGTTTTTGAGGTTTTATTATTTTACAGACAATTTCACGACTTAATGGGAGCGGTGTGACAGTTGCACGCCTTAGAAGCTAATGATACACTTAAATCTGCAGTACTCTTGAGCTGATGGTGTTTAATGTTCTTTGTTGACCTTCTTTGGTGGAAGACACTGATCAAAATATGTGCCAAGCCTGCCCAAATATAGTCACATCTTTAGATTCTATACAATACTTTATGGCTGGCAGGATTTTTATTTTGTGAAACATTGATTTTGATCTGGGAATCCTTTGGGGCAAATTGATGTTTGCTGGCTCTGTTCTTTTTGTCACTGAAGCTGTTAATTTTTGTTTGTTTGTTTCCTCCAACCTCATTCTTTATTGCTTATTGTGGAGTTGCATGCCACCGGCTGTTAGACCACAGACCTTTAAATCATTCCAAGTTGTGTCACATAACTAGGTAAAATTCTGCTCCTGAGATATTATACATTTTGGTGATCTGTAGCTCAGGAAAGCGATGTCACTGCTAAGGTGCTGGTGATGTGTAGAAACTATCTTGTAGTATCACTAAAGCTAAAGGTTGTAGGGGAGTACTACTAACTTCAGTAGCAAACAAGGCTGTGTGCTCTGACTTCATGCAAGATTTCTCCCTTTCCCAGTATCAACCCCTGGATATCTTAGAAGTTCTGTCTGTGTTCTTTTTTCAGGTACTGGTACCTTGGACCTCTGAAAACCAAAGCAGCTCACTTTTTCAGTACATTTAAGGTAATTGCAACAAAAGTGTTTTTGTAGTTGGGAAATGAAAAGTCTGACTATGCTTTGTATAATTTATCTGCAAGTTCTGGTAACAATATAAAATGTGAGTGAAAGTCGACTTGTTTAAGAAACCTGCCAATTGATAGACTTAGCTTCTGAAGAGATGAAGGGGAGGAGGAATACTTAAAAAAAATTATTCTTTACTAAGGATCTGTTGCTGCGAGATCACCAGGGGGAGCCAGTAACCACCTTTGAAACTGGAGAGCAGTAGTGGTGCTGAAGATAATCGTTAAAGTGCTCTCTCACCTTTTCTCAACAGTCTTTCTTATGATAACATTTCATTCTGATTTATTCATCTAGCAGAAGTGGCTATAATTAGCCTGCTCCTGCACGGTGATAATCAAGCTTCCATATGTAGTAAAATGAACATGAAGATTAATAGCTTATATCTCACCTTAAACTTCTCTGCTGCTTAAAATTGTCCCTGGAAAGATTAAAATTTGACCTGCATGAAAGGTGAGGCATTTTCATTCACGTGCTTTTCCTGTTCTCTGAACATACAAGAAGCCTCATGAAAGGCTGTGGAAATACCCAGGAGCTGCTACAGTAGATCAGATTCTGCAGTCCAGCCATGCTGTCTGTGATAGTGCCCGTGCTTCCTTTATAGGAAGCTCCTGTAAAGGGGAATTAAGTTGTAATGTGTCCATGAGATTTGAGATGATGATTCTGTGTGCTGGCATTCCAGGTAGAAACCTGCTTTTCACTTCTCTCCAGCCCTTTCTCATTTTGTTGAGTACTTAGCCTCAGTTAGTGGCAGTGATAGTGGATTTCACTGGTGAGCTATTCATTGTGCATTAAAAAGATCTGTTTGACCTCCTGAAGGTTAAAGAGAAGTGCCCACTTTTTCTGCTATTAAGATAAAAAAGTTTCTACCTGATCTCCCCTAATTGTGGTATTCATTGCTTTATGTGCTTCTTACGTTATCATTTTGTTAATTTCCATAAGAAATGACTCCAGCCTGTTGAGCTTAATCTCTTCCTAGCCTGTCTTTGCTGCTGTCCACTTCATCTTTTCTGGTTTTGCTGTAGCTGTCGTTTGAAACAGGATGACCTATAGCTGAAAACAGTGTAAGGGAAAAGAGCTCACCTCTGATATTGGCAGGGGCATTGTTATGAGTGTTATCACCTTTTCTAAAAATATACAGGCTTAAATTATCACAGCATTGCTGCTTTTAATCATTAATGCTTATTGTTCGTGTATTGCCCTACTGATGCAATCTCTGTTTGTCCTGTGTATTATGTAAGTGTGATAGTGGAGTCTTTCCTTGCTCTCAGAAGTGTGAGGTAAATTAGCTTAACAACCTGTGCTGTATGATCCAAAACTACTTCTAAAGTTTTGTGCGTAGAAAAATAATTGTATCAAGTACGTGTGGGTCCTTGACTGGGTTGTTTTAGTATAAAAAACAAGCATATGATTCCTTCCATAAGTCCTATGTTCTGAGCACTTCAGAAATTATTTTTAAAACAAAATGAGAGAGAATAAACTTTGTCAGCATCTGGAACTATTTCAGGAGCTAAGGTTCTTCTGTAGCCCATCGGCTTCTGGCACTGGAATCTGAAATATTACCAAGAATAATGTGTTACTTCTTTTTTGGTTTTTTTTTTCCCCCTCAGATGCTTTATAAAGCTCACCTGACTTACCTTAAGACCTGTTGTATTGCTGTCTATAAGCACTTGACTATAAGGTCAGATCTTGATTGTTTGAGTTGTTGAAGAACAAAGGCCAGGCAGATTTTAGTGCCCCTTGGCTGCACACAGCACTGTAGTCTTTGTCTGTTTGCACTAGACCCCGCTGCGCAGTTGCTCTTTGAGGTTGCCTTTGTACCATGCAGAAACCAATTGTGCTTTCAAACATTAATGTTGACCTTGCCAGTTTTGGTTGTTCCCTCCAGCCAGAAGCAGCTGTGTCACCCTGCCACACATCAGCAGCAAAGAAAACATCCCTTTACTCTCTGCTTATAGAGGGGAAAATACCTCACTTCGGTTTGGGGAAGGAGTAGATTAGTAGACTTGGGAACTGTGGGTTGAAAAAGATTTTTTTCAAGCTGCAAAAATGTCATGTCACATATGAATCTGGAGGCTGGAGAGCCATAAAGTAGTCTGAGGCAGTGGTGGGATCTGGGTAGCTCTGCAGGAGTACTTGGGAGCACAGAATAGGCTAAAGGACTAAACAGAATAAAGAGGTAGGTGCTAAGCAAAAGGCCCTTTATCTTCTGTCTTTCCTTTCCATAATAAATCCAAGGAATGGCCTCAGAAACATCAAGCAGCTCTCATGTATCTGGGTCCAACTGAGAGACCTCCAGAAGAGCCAGAGGAGAAACCATCCAGACCTCCTTTGTATGTGAGGCTTTACAGGCGACTTTGGTTATACTGGTCATCTCGTCCAAAAGGTGAGGTGTATGTATTTTGGCATAAACTCACAGGCAGGCTTTACTACTCTAACAGATCAGAGTTGAGGGAGTGTTTCTGCATTACTCTTCTCCTCTCTCATTTTTATGTTATTCTTCTTATTGTTGTTTATTTATTATTTATTAAAACTGTGACTTTGTCAAGATAGTTATGGTGGTATCTGCCACATATGGAACAGAGTAGTCCTGCCAGTACTTGTCATCTCATAAACAAAAGTGCAAAAGTTGTAAAGAACCAGGGCATTCCCTGGGCTCACAGTTGCTTGCCATTGCTATGGAAGCCTCCATAGGGGATACTTGGCACTTACGGGCAAGCTTCTTGAAATCTTCCTCCTGTAGAATGGCTTCATAGTGAGCTGGCAAGAGAGGAGCAGCCCTTGTGTTCCAAGGTGGGGAGAGTTGCTGACACAGAGCAACAAATGTTACTTAAAATAGAACAATAAAACTTGGGCCATGCAGAAGCCTTAAGTTTCTCTTAGTACATTAAATGTCTTTCTGTACCATACATTTTCTTCTGTGTGCTCTGTGAGCCTCTCCTGGGTTGGGTTGTTAGCTAAGCAGTGCATTTGGCAGACTGCAGGAGGAAGGGGAGGTGTATTTTGCACAATCTGGTGTGCTGCAAAGTCCTTCTCATTCCCTCTTGGCTAGCAGAGGTGATGTAGACAGAAGCATGAACTAAGTGACTTGTTTATGAGAACTAAACCGTGAAGTTTCCTCGTGTAGAAAATGCATGTTACCACAGTATCCTGAACATTTGAGTCCTGTTTTTTTGGTAGCAGCGTTTCATGTATTTTCTAAATGCTCCTGTAATACTAGCCCAGGAGATCTGTCAATCCCTGGGTATAAGGACTGACAGGGCTGCCATGTAAAGTGCTTGATAGTCTCGCCTGCTACTCTGTGAATGCTGGTGATTATTTTTTTCTTTCCTTCAGTACTCCCAAACTCCTTTTTCCTTTTTTAAGATTTTGACTTTTGAAAGAAACAAAGCTAGTGGTCACAATAGGTTAGAGTGATTTTTGCAGCTGGTATTGGTTTTTCTTGCTTCATAGCAGTGAAATAATGATCTGTGTAATTAAATTCCACTTAATGATATCTTCTTGATTTGCAGAAATCCCCCAGGAGGTAACCCCAGAGGACTGGGAAGAACTGAAGCTATCCACCATTGAGCTTTCCATTGCAACTCGGAACAGACAGCTTGATCTGACCGTAAGACCATAGTATAACTGGATTCCAAACACTGGCTGCCCACACAGTTTTCCTTTCTTGCTGAACTCCCATTCTTGTGTCTATATAAATAAAACTTACTACCTTATGCAAGGAGGGGCTCATGACTGAATCCCTGAATGGGAAAGTTTCAGAGCCAGTGTAAAAGCACTGGAGACCCATGTAAAACTGGGATGCAGTGGGATCAGGAAGAATTTCTACAACAACGTTTCACTAGCCAAACAGAAGCTTTAGGATTGCCCAGGAGAAAACAAAGCATCAAAATAGGCACTGCTTTCCTTCTTGACCCATGGGATTCTGTTTTGTCAACTGGTGCTGGAAGGAAGTTGAGCCTGGAATTGTGGCTTTTTCTCTCTCTTTTGGCTTGCAGAGCAAAGAGTTAAAAAGAACAGGGACTAGAGAAAGGACAGGGGCTACAGTGAATTGAAGGACAGGAGATGCAGGTGGTTGAAGGAGTAGAACCGAGGGAGCAAGGGAACTGTTCCTGTCATAACCTTCTCAGCATGCTCATGCAGCTCGTTCACTGTCTTAAAACCTGTCTTTAGCTTATGTCTGTGTTTTGGTGCGATTTTTTTACTGTGAAAGCTATTTGGATAGATGTCAGTCTTTAATTTTACTGGGAAATGCTAACAAGTGATCCCGTACTGGTGAGGTGCTCTTCATGTCTTCCTCACGGCTGCAGGAAACCATGGCCACCTACACCCAGATTAACAGGAGGTGTTGAATTTACTGCAACGTGTTTCTTGCTCAGAATTCAGGGTCTTTAAAGACCTGAAAATTTGTGTTACATCAGTATGTTATCTTTGTAGGATCAGACAAATAAACTCAAACCAGAGAAATCTTAGAATTTCCTCTTGTTTTCATCTTAGAATGTACTACATAAATTTAAGTTTCTTCATCCGTGCTTATGATTTGGACCACCAGTGTCCTAGTAAAGGTAGGAGCTAGACAGAGTAGTATTTGGGTATTTGGTTTTTTAGTTGTTTCTAGATGGCACTTGAACAGAACAGTTTTGGTCGCTGAACTGGATTGGAGTCAGTGATGTAAAAACAGACCTGACAAGAACTGAAAAAGTATCTCATTGCTGCAGACTAGCCCTTGCATCTTTGTTGGTTTTTTTTTCTTCCCTCTGTTATGCCTTCAAGATGCACTTTAATACTGGTATTGAACAAAGAAGTGATGTAGGGTGTTCAGGTCTCTTGCATAGCCTAGAGAAATGGACAAGTTCATGTTGGGGCAGTTGTACTTTTGTGTTTCTAGAGCTGGAAGTACCTTGATAGTGCATCTTTTTTTCTATGGATATGGACCCCCTTATAACTCCTTTTATCTCCCACTCTTGGAGCCATTGTCCCTGTAGCCATCAGAGCTGAACAACAGCTCTCTCAAATCGATACCAGGGTCTATCTGCTGAGTATCGTCAGCCACTCCTGTCTTCTGGCTTGCTTCAGATTCATGCCTGGGCTGCCCTGTTGAAGAGAATCTGATAAAGCCATACAGGTGCAGCTCAGTACCAAGCCTACCTCTGCACATACAGCAAAGAAATAAAACAAGTTGTATTTTTACTTCTGTCATTTTGATTGCATCCGCACTAGGACTTTTGCCAGGACAGAAATGTTAAAATAAATAAATAAAAAATGAATTGCATCTTAATCAAAGTTGCTTTCCCAGCAAAAGCTTTACTGTATACTTGGTTTAAGGGCAGGCTGTAAATAGAAAAGAAGCTAAGTATGGAGTTTAAAGGAATGATATCAAGAACACTTTGACCTCCAGTTTGTATTGTTTAAAATTCTCTTACTATAGTGTTTGCTGGCCAAATGTTGCATCACTCTACTATTGCTTAAATTCATGGAAGACCCATTGATTTGAAATCTTCATGAACAGAAGTAAACCCAAGTGATCTGCTGTCACTGTCTTTAATAAGTGTGTGAAATGTAACAAGAAGCCAAACGTGTGAATCATCATTTTGCTTCTTGCGGTATTTATTGTTGAATAGTCATTAATGAGAAATTACTATCTATAATTCATAATCCGAATCTCGAGTCGAGAGTGGAAAAAAACATGAAATGCAGAAATGCATCTTCTGCCTCCTTTTGTGGGACAAAGGACTGGGCATTTTGTGAGCATATTGCAGTATCATGGGTGTGGCATTTTGAAATGTTAACTGCTTGATTTCTGAATCTTTTTTTGCATAGCGCACTGAAGACTTCATGGATATTTGCATTGAAGCAGATACTGTCAGCAAAGGGCAGTTTGTAAACAGAGGGTGAGTATGGGAAGGCTGCAAAAAGATGACAGAATCTTTGAATCGGAACAGTAATTCTGAGAAGTGTGCTGTTTTTATCTGATCTTGTGCTGCAAAATTCAGAAGCAGAGGACTACAAAGGACACCAGTCAGTAATGCTTCATGGGGATTACTAATTTTGTTCTTTAAAATTCTTAGTAATTTTCTCTTTCTGGAAACAAAACAGAGCAATCTGCCTGAAGTTTTTCCTAGCTTCTGAGTTTGCTATACCTTTCGTCTTTTCCCTCATTGCTATTGATCGGTGCTACTTGTATAATACTGTTATAACTGAGTTTTATAGACAGCCATATAGACTTATCCCCAGAATCTTTTAGCCCTAGCTGCTGATTGAGAGGTCGGTCACAGAGCTGATACATTTGTACTAGTGGTACCTGGAATTTTTGAACTGATCAGACAAGGCCCTGCTTCTAAGAGAAGAGCTCCCTTGACTCAGTAACTCTGGTGAGAAATTAGGTCTGAGCTGGAAGAAGTTTTGGAAGGTGTGAATTTAAACAGGAACTTTAAACGAATGTATTGATGCTGCTTGTACGTGGAGTAAGAAGGCTGCAGGTATGAAGAAGCAGCATGTAAAGAAAAAGTGAATGTGTATTGCTTCCTTTGTGTTTGAAATGTTGTCTTGTAGTGTGCTTGTTCCTCCTGCTCTCACCTGACACAAATCTGAGCTGTGCTTTCCAGCTCCTCATATAGTCCCACTAGCAAATACATTGCATCTTCAGTGCAGTTTTTACCAGCAACAGATTTTCCTACTAAATCCAGGAGTGCTTTTCTGCATTACCTTATTTGCTAATACTGTTTTCTAGTCTTAGAGCTCCCTCTAGTGAAATCAGTGGAAAGATTTCAGCACAGTTTTACCTGCTTGTCATCACCCTAATAATTCCTGCATGTGTGTCTTTTTTATGATACTAATAACAGCAGCAGACCCCTTATTTGAGCATCCCACGAGCCTCAGTGGGTATAGGATCTTCTGACCTATGTGTATGTGGTAGGTCAGGTTACCACCTGCAACTGCTTTTAAATTGTATAAGCCACGTGGAGCGTAGGTTGCTTGGGACTGAAATCTTTGCTTTGAAGGCTACAGAAGGAGAGGAGGAGATTTTTCCATTAGCAGCAAGAGGAATCTGGCCTCTTAAAGGAGGGAGACAAAGGAGGTGCTATGCTGGCTTGTTGAACACTTTGCTAGCAGAAAAAATTTGGATGAATTTATGTGATTTAATGGAGAGGTTTCGAGTGTACACCCACTGGAAAGAATGCCTCCCATGTGGACTGGACATGCTTCACACATTTTCTGACTGCAACTGCACTGTCATGCAAAAAAAGCCTCTGATGAGAGTTAATATGCCCTGCTGGCTAGAGCTAATTAGAGGCAGTACCAAAAGCTTTGAGCTGCTGTTCAAGCAAAGTTCAAAGAAACAAGCTCTTTTGATTAAATAGTGCCCAAAATTCTGTAGGTAACAAAGAAAGAGAAAGAAGGGTGTATGGGGTGGGGGAGCAGCGGGAGGGACTGGTTAGTCCTGCAGAGAGGAGTCAGAACAGAAAAAATGGGCCCTGTTTTTGCAAGGGAAAATGAGGGTCTTCAGGGAAGCTCTCCACCACACAATGCCTTGGGCAGCTAGGTTTGAACAAACCCCTTTATTAGAGTCTCCCCATTGCCTACTACCAACAGGGTTTGTCTTTGGAAATGTGTGGAGAAGCTCTTTCTTTTTTCCTTCATTTTTAATGCATAACTCCACCAAAATTTGGGGGGTTGAAAAGGTTTTTAGGGAAAATATCTTACCAGTGCAGATATCAAGGGGGTTTTATATTGAAGAGGGCACTGGCCTGAGCTGATCAGAACTGGTGGATCATGCAGAGGAAACCACACATCCAGTGGGAAGCTACCTTGCAGGCTCAGGCAGTGTGTGTTGGGGGAAGCCGTGCATCAGAATGCTGGAGGGCAACTGCTGTTGGAATTCAAAGGAAGGAGTAGGTCATCCCAGGTGTATAGAAGTGCCCTCCAGCTGTGGATCAAAGTTGTGTAAACTGGAGCATCTCTGAGAGGGTAGAGCTGATGTTTAAGATAAAGTGGTTACACTGTAGTGCTTATTAAGAAGTACTGGAGGGAAGGAGAATGGGGATGGAAAGTGTAGCACCAGTAATCCACATCCTGGTAGCCAGCTTAGATTCTGTATATGGAAGGATGGAGAGCTGTCACTCCAGGGCATGAATACAGTTACCAGCTACAGTGCGGAAGACTGGGGTTTTTTTGTTAGAGTGTATTACTCTGAATCATTTAACATTGGTCACTTCTGGAGATGAAAACTAGGTTGAAATTGTGTGTGTTATCTGCAGTGGGTGTTATGGTTCTCTCTCTGCCTGTATTTTTGTGATTCAGCACATGGAATGGGATAAAACCATCAATTGAAACTGTTGCTGTTAGGATTTGGTCTTTCTCCTGTTTCACCTTGCCATATTGTCTTGAGTAAGGACTGGAATCAAATGCAAATTATTTCTGATCCTTTTATACTGGGCCACTAGAGAGGCAATCACTGCAAGTGGAGTTGTGTCTGTTTTCTTCTACCAGCATTCTCCTTTGACTGATCTTTAGTTCCATGTCTTGTCTCTTTGTGCTTACCTTGACCCCATAACTGCATCTATATAGAGCCTCATTTACCTTTGTGGACCAAAAAAATCTACTTGCTCACCAGAGTGCAGTATCTAGGACCTTGTATGTTAAACTTCAAGCAGGTTAACCTTTACCCGGGGAATCTTGCTGCTTGTTTGTATAGCACCGTATAAACTTACAGTATTGCATGCCATCAGTGATTTATAATTTATATTGCTGGGAGGATGTTTAGTTCCCTCACTTTCATTCATCAATCTTCTGATTAAAGCCAAACTTTCCACAGTTAATATTGCTTCTGTCCTTCCCTACCCTTTCCTTTGGCATCTTAGCTTTTCTTCCTTTGTCTTTGATTATCATCTCCTGTTTCAACCCTCTCTTCTCATGTTCTTTCTCTGTGATTTTCTGTGATTTTAAGAGGTGCTTGCATTCTTTAAGGCATATAAGACTTGGTATATAGGGAGTTTCTGACGTGGTTTTGTGACTTCTTTTCCTGGGCAATATTTAAATACACTCTTCTTTCATATCAGTCTACAGAACAGAAAAATTGGAGACAGCTGGCATTGCCTGTCGGAGGAATATGTGTGGTAATTCTGCCGTGCTTGAGAGCTGTGATATATTAACGCTGTAACTCTCTGCTGTCCCCTTTGCTATTTGTGTGTTGCTTTCTGTCTGTAGAGGGGCACAAACTGAGGTGTTACTGCCTGGGGCGTGGTGTACCCTTTGTCAAACGTCAGCCAAAAGGTTATGTGTGTTTTCAGTCAGGAGGCCAGAGGTAGGTCAGCGTACCCTAGAGCTTGTGCTTGCTCTGCAGCAGCACACGTTGGGAAAAGGAGTCACAACGTGCTATTCTTTAACAGTCGATCCAGTGACAGGACAGCAACCTAAGTCTTGAAAAAAACCACATGGCACTTGCACCATGAGCTTTCTAAGACAGGCAGCTGCCTTCTATGTGCTCCCATTTGACATCCACAGAAGTAGGAAAGTGGCACTTCCCTGAGTACAGTACGTAAATAAGAATCTCACAGGCACTGGAAGAGAGAGAGTAACTGGCAAAAATGGATAGATTGTTTGGAATGGATACAATGATAAGGTTTCTTCACAAGAATGATATAAAAGCAGCTGGTAAGAAACATCATGCTGACTGGTGTTGATGTAAAAAGCCAGGGTGGGGTTTGTTTGGTTTTTAGATGGTGATTTAGTGGTTCAATATAACTATAATTCTATCGGGTTTTTTGGCTCAGGGTTGTTTAGGTTGCTGGTAAGTTACATGGGTGTGTGGGATATGAGGAGATGGTAGTCGTTGCAGGAATTTTACAGTTCAGCATGTGAGGAGTGCAAAACGGTGCTATATGTTCCAGTATACGAAACTGTATGTTCAAATATAGTCAGTCAGCCTCGGAACAGAAGCAGGTTGGAGGCTGTCAGTGCATACTGATACATATTGACTGCAGCAGAAGAGGGAATGTCTGTTTTACTTTCTGACAGTTAAACCCGCAAATATTTGTATATATACATAACCTCTAAGTTTACCAAATGCATAGTGATTTACCAACCCACAATGACATGTCATCCCTAAAGATGTCTGTTTCCCAGAGAACTATGTCCTTACCTTACCTCTCTTTTGGTTTGAACAGAAGTCAAAAGATGCGTGATCCACATATGTGCCCCGAAGGGAGTCAGTGCATCCAAGCCAGCAGATGCATCTTGCAGCTTCCAGAGGTGAGAAGCTGAGGGAGCTGGAAAACTCTGTCACTTTTATTTTCTCATACCACTTGATGCTGCACATTAAGAAATCCCCACTCCAAATCTGGGAGGTTGATTACCCTGCCAGTGAGACACTCCCTCAGTGCAGCAACCAAGTCCCTGGCCAGGAAACACATACTGGTATTTCCCAAGAGGTCTGTAAACCAGAGGGGGAGCTTCATTCTGCCCATAAAGAGTGGCAGACCTTTTATGTAGACAGCAGTAGTGGTTGTAAAGGGTCTCTTACTCACATGTATTGCATATGCACACCTTCTTCTCCTTAGTATTGAAGACCTGAGTACATTTTGCCCTAGAAGGGATTGTGCTGTAGAGAAGATAAATATAGAAACTTTACTGAGACCAAGAAGGGTCAGACAAGGCAATGGGGCTCAGATCACTATAGGGAACTGTCTCAAAACTTTGAATAGATGAGGCTGAAAAAGAAGCCAAAGCTGTGTCCACCTATGTAATTTAGGCTAGTCTTTTGTTGCCTCGTAGAATGAAGAGGCTGTTATTGCAGCGTTGGGGAGGATGGTTTCTTGTTCTTATAAGGACATGAAATCAATCTCAGATAACTTCTATCTTCAAGTGATCTACCATTTGGCAAAGTAATTCCATATTAAGGGAGACTAGAATGTGGTGAAAGGTGAAAAAATCTGTCAATACCAAGTGAAAATCATGAATTATGATGTCATGATTAGCCAGCATCCTAACTTGCATCAAACTCATATCATGGTAATTTTGTGATTCTGAAAGAATTTTCTGGAGTGCGGAGTTAAGTGCAGCTGAGCCATAAGTAAGGGTTGTGGTATAAAATTAGGTGTTCATACTGCAGCTGCTGCTAAGATCCTCAGAGTATGTGTGCACGGCACAAAGCAGTGCTGTTCGACTCCATGACCTGTTTCTGATGAAGGATCTGGAGGTCGCTCAGATGAGTCTCACCAGCTTTGCAGAGAAGTGGGATATGTTGATCCAGGTGGACTGCTGTAGCTCTGACTTCCAGAACCTGTGTTACTTTCTCTAATCTGTGCTGTTCTGGTATGCAAGTTCACTTGGAGCTAGTTTGAGTAGCCACGTAACATAGCCCTACCTTGAGTCAAGTGCATGCAAAGCAGTCACCAGAGTTGTTTAGATAAAGTCAACCTGCCATTTTGATGAATGGTTTTAATCATTGGTGACTTTATCAGTATTAAAGAAAAACGCTTAAGAACATTCTACTACTGAGCAATTCCTGACCCATGAATTACTTTGCATCTCACGTTTCAGATCAATATAGTAAAACAATACCAAAAGGTGTTTGTAACATGGATTTAATAGGAGTTATTTAACAGGAACTGCTGCAGATTAGTTTGTGTCACCACTGGCAGACCAAGATCTAAGTGCATATAATTGTAGTTCCAATAGCAAAGAATCCTTCAGTATAAACAATGTGGGTCATTAAAGCTCCCTAGCATTTAATTATCACCAATTAGCAACTAAGTGAGGTAACATCTTATGCAACAGACTCTTAATATATTATGTGCCGTGAAAGATAGCTCTCACTGTCTTGTTGAGACCAAATGGGCTGGAAGGCACAGGGGAGGGGGTCATCTTGGTTAAGGCTCAGCTAAGTCTTCAACTGTAGTCTGTTAGTAAAAATCAGGTATCAGTATTATAGCATTGCTAAAATAATGTGTTCGATGTTTAACCCTGATCAGCACTGTTATCTGCACACAGGGCACTGAGGGATCCTTTGGCATTGATAATGAGGAGTATGAAGCTATGCCTGTGGAGGTGAAGCTGTTACCCCGGAAACTCCGGTTCTTCTGTGATCCCAGAATGAGAGAGCAGATGCTCCATGCAGCAGTACAATGAGAATTCCTGTCAAACGGGGCCAGTGTTTACCAGTCTTATCAGGGTCTCTTAGAGGCACATGAGACCTCATTAACTTGATTAACCCCACCAGACTAATAAGCCATTTGGCTATTTTTATGCACAAGGTACTTCCATTGGAAGTGGCTGATGTGGCTAGTCTCAAAGGGGTGAAAAATGTAAATGAAAGTCCTGAGAAATGCATGTTAACTTGATGGCATTTTTTTTTTTTTTCCCCCAAAGAAGTCATCAGTGTTCCATTTACAGCACTGCAGGCTGAGTGCTGTGTACCAGATGCTTCTTGCTTTAATGCAATTGTATATTAAAGTAAAATGAAAGCACACTTGTCCTTGCGTTTTAAGAGTTTAGGTCTACTTTACCTATCTATAGATCTCACAAAACCTGGGATTTTGGTAAAAATTTATTTTTGGGAAGTAATGCTAAGGAAGTCTATGAAATGTTGGAATTGCCACATTAAAACAGGTGGTTGGTTATTTACTCTGTCACAAAATAAATTGGAGATCAGTAATACAAAGCTTGAGAGGAAGTTTAAAAATTCCCCATATCTGGATATTTATGTTCTTTTTTTCATCTTGTCAGATTCAACAGCACAGAGTTCCAGTTAATAATATAGTAGAAATGTATTCCTTTGATCGAGTTTAGGTATATTACAGAGAAGCAAATTGGAAAATGTCATCATTGACCCAAAGCTATATGAAGTACATGTGGAAAGACTCCTTTAACAAGCCAAATGAGTCTTTTTTTGTAAGTATTCCTTTTATTCCTGTGGTAGTATAACACAAATAAGGGCATCCAAATAACTTTTATTATTCATTGTGTCTGGTTGCTCTTCTCTAATGTAAACAGTGCTCACCACTCCTTACACAACCTACATCCCCTTGAGCCTCAGTACTGTAATTAGTTTTCTTGCTTTTCTGAGCTTTTGTTTATAGCTTTGCTTTAACTGCTGAAAGGAAATACTATTGACTTAAGCAAGGTTGCTGGTTGCCCTTATTGTAACTTACAAGTTCACATGATTCTGCCTTGCTTATGGGAAGAAAAAAAAAAATCCTTATTTTTCTGATGTGATTGCTGTTTGTACATAGTCCCTGTGTTACACTGTGATCTAATCTAAGTTCATCTGTTGATTCTTTGCTGTAATCAGAATAAGGACATTAGTGAATTGGCTTCCAGCAGCTTTGTTGAAGACTGCATCCTGGCTGCATGCTGCTGCAACAGCATCCTCTGCTGGAGACTTGCTAAAGGAAAATACTTTGAAAGGGGGAGTAGGGTTGGTTTTCTGCATTCTGCCAAACTGAATGCTGTCCTTCCCTTGACTATACCGTGGAGAAACGAATTACCTAAGCTATTGGGACAAGCACCCATTCTTTTCTTGACCAAGATCTAGGGGAGTAGAAGCCTGCTAGTTCTTTTTAACAGTTACGCTGGTGATAGGGCCTGTGTTGTGCTTGCTTTCTTTTGATCTGCAGCAATTAAGAGTGCCCAGTGGACCTCTGAGTCATTCTCCAAGGAACATGTTGGCTGTGCTCTGCTCTTTTTGCTTGCCACAGAGACACCTGGAACGTTGCTCTGCAGCCACTGGCTCATTCAGAGTCGGGGCAGTTCTCACCAACTGAGTTCTTCCTCAAGCTGATGCTTCTGTAATAAAATCAGCAGTGTTTTTTTTTCCTCAAGTGGCAGGAAAGACAAGGCAGCAGCAGCCATTTCAAAAAGGTAAGCTTTAATTGTATTAAAAAATACCCATGTTTTAGTAAGCAGTTTCTCTACACAGCCACAGGCTTATGGGAGCAACCACACATCTGCAAGATGCAAACAACATCAGAGCTGTTAGAACTACAACCAGCCTGCTGCAAGGGGCAAGATGATAAGAACTAGCTTATGGGTCACCTGTACCATTTTACAGGGAAAATGACTCATTCTCTGCCATAGTATCAGACACACAGCTCCCATTACAATGTGATTCCTTGCTTGAGGGTAACCAAGAGCTCCCTTCAGAATTGGTATTGTTAATGCTGTTCTGATGTTGAAGTACCAAAGATCATCTGAGACACAGACTGATATTTAAATATTCATATCAGCATAAGTTGATTAGCTTGTATAACTACCATTGAAGTCATTCTTCCCCTTCCTCTGCAGTTCAGAGGTCTTCCAGTATGGGGTGGTTCTAGACCTCTGAATTGCAACATTCAGAGGGAGGTGTGAGGAAAACATTACATAAAATAAGCAGGGGCTGAACCCACTATCTACAGTGTTGAGGAGAGGACTCAGTTCTCATGTTTCTGTCTGACAGCAAGACAAGCAATTTTCTTTGTGTGAACTTCAAGACAGGAAGCAGGAGTAGAATCCTAGGTCCCACTCATGAAAACACTTACCCTGGCTTCAACTTACAGTCCAGTCTAGAAGGGCTTAAAATACTGCAACATAAATGAGAAAGAAGGATAACAACCTAATGATGGACCAGCCCAAGGCACCTGTTTATTTTAACCATGATTAAACCTTCCCATTTGAGTTGCATGTTGCATTAACGAGGACCTAAAATCCTGGCTCACAGGCATTTAGTACCCTCTGTTGTAGACAGACATATTCTGTTAAGTCAGTACATTCCAGTCCCTCACAAAAGACATGTGTGTTGTCTTCTCCCGTCATCACTAGACCACTAGCTTTGCAGGGGGGGACAGAAACAAGACAGCAATTTAACTTAGAAGTAATAGCTATGATGAGAGAATTTGGGTTAGTATGCATGCTTTGTACCTAGCTTGCATTAGGACAGAGTGCTCTTGCCCTCCCCTTCCCAGAGCAAAGCATGCCTGTCCCTTGCATAGTCTGTCACCAAGAGGGACACTGCTACTCCTAGTTTTTTGCCCATTAACTTTGGCAGTTCTTAAAATGGAAGCAGTATCACAGTAACACTGCTTTACAGAATAAGCTGTACAGTAAGCTACTTTATCTTGAAAAGGTGATGGAACTTTCTTCTGCCCTTAAGGATACTGGATAGGTGAGCTCATCTCCTGTGACAGCCATGACCATTGGCTCTACCATACACTGGAGTAACTACTTAATATTTTGTAGAAAAGAAGGTATTAGTATGTCTCTAAGACAAATCTGAACTCTAATTCAGTAAAATGCCTTTATCCTAGTATCTGTTTCAGTTCTTGGTTGTACTTGGCTCTGTGCAGCTTGGCCTAACCTTGCAGTGAGAAGACTTTTGCATGATTTAAGTGTCTGGCATGGTATCCCTTGTTCAGACTTAAAACCTAGCTTTTATTTCTCTTCCAAGCTTTACCTGCAATCCAGATAGTAATAATTCATTATTTGATTATACATTTTTAGTGCAACTTAAGATGCAATTATGAAGCTCTTGCTCCCCTGTTTAAACTCAAGCAAGTACCAACTGAGAACCTGCAATGGCTATACTATGACTTGGGTGTTAGAAGGAACACACATACCAGACTCTGTCTAGCAGGGCACAGGATATACATGGTTACTGTAACCACCATTCAACCTGGGCTCTGATCACAAGCGACTGACCAGAGGCATCACACCAAAGAAATTAAAGGCACCACTGTAAAGGCAAAGTACTTCAAATGGAGAAGAGGATTTTAGGGTAATCAGCAATATCCTACCTTATGCCACACTTCCCTCCCTCTTTTAATTCAAAATACACCAAGTAACTGTCTCCCAGCTGCTAGTATTCAAAAAAGCAACTATTAAGTGTCAAAGAGGGGATTTTAAATGTCTGCACTTAACTGTT
Source organism: Strix aluco (assembly GCF_031877795.1). NCBI lineage: Eukaryota > Metazoa > Chordata > Aves > Strigiformes > Strigidae > Strix > Strix aluco. The sequence continues at coordinate 13,444,117 of NC_133935.1, forward strand.
TTACCTTGAATTATGTTATCTCCTGGAAAGATACTATTCAGTTAAATTGGTTCCAAATGAAAACAGCCTGCTGAAGAAGCCTTCATGTCCCAAGCTGTAGCCATTTGTTTGTATTACATACCCATTTATCAAGGATTTTCCACATGTGACAACAATAAAAGCAATGTCTATTAGAAAAGGAGAGTGCAGGGGGGAAGTTCTTTTGCAGTGAATCAAACAAGGAAGGGTTAGGAGAGAGAGAAGTCTCTGTTCAGTTTTCTGTCTTACAACTGTCTGACTTGTAGCAGTCACTTGCCAAGGGAGGCTGCAGAGAAACAAAATTACACAGAAGAACAAAATGGGCTGTAGCCATCCAACTGGGATGCAGTGTGGATGCTACTTTTACACTAATCTGCTTGCTTTGATGCTTCTTCATCAACCTACTGCTAGCAACTGAAGATGTAGTTTCTGGAAAGCAGAGGTTCAATAAACATCAAATAGTAATTGCGGGAGGTTCTGCTCAGTGGGCTCTATCAGTGCTGTCTGGTAGACCTCATGTGCTGACAGCTTGTGAACACAGCGCTCTAACGCAGGGTCTTCGAAAGCCTCTGACTGCAGAGGTTGTAAAATTTCAATGACAGATTAAAGGTTTGTTTCTGTTCAGTTCAGCAAAAGAACTACTGACATCAAAGAGAATAGAAAGTTATTAACAGCTGACCACAGCTGAACTGTAGCAAACCTTCAAGAAAGAGGAAGAATTGCTAGGCTAGTTTCAGTTCCTTTTTTTATATCTGAAGGAAGTCAAGTAAGTGACAGCAATACAGTGCCAGCTATACTTCCTCAGGGGTCTTCACTGCAGACAGCATGTTAAAACTAAGTGAAAGTTAGAAAAAAGCATGGAGATTGTGGGTCACTTTCATGCTAGAGGTGTCAGTTTAAAACCAAAGCCTTTTCTTAAGGAAGTGAGACTGGTCTTTCCATTAAATGATACTCAGATCTGGGTTTTTCCTCTTTCTCCATTTTTTCCCCCAACCTTCTAAGGATGATTACATTACAGTTGTGAGCAACCAGCAATACAAGCAGCAGCATGTTTTCTCCTGTACAAAAACATCCAAAGCCCTGAAAAAGCAGGCAGGGGAACAGCTGCTCAGAGACAGGCAGATCACAGGAACGTAATACGCTGAAGGTCCTACGAATGAACTGTGCAATAAGCCTTGTGAGGCCCCTGATCCCACACCTCACTAAATCCTCTGAATCCACAGCAAGCAAAACTACCCCTTTGCTGCAGATAAGACAGCCTTCAAGGAAAAACAGGACATGCCAGCCTCCTTCCTTCCAGAGGAGACAATTCACAGAGGGTCTACTTGGAGAACATTTGCTTCACCTGTTTTAAAAAGAATTAGCAGGTGAGACTTTGGTGGTACAGGCTCTGTCTCATCCTCTAAAACGCTAGGATAAATGGATACATCAGCTACAGTTTGCATTTCTACAAACTGCAGAAAGGCTCCAAGGGTACTGGAGTCTGTTACAGTAGAAGCAGCAACTAATTAGCTATAGCCACAGTTCAGGAAGAACAGTTGGCTTAAAGCTGATGCTACTACTGGCTGAAGAATTTTGCGTGAAGCAGCATATCACACCTAGAACCTACAGTACCATTCTTGGATTTCACATGGTGAAGGGATTACTCTTTACTGGGATAGCCTTTCTGGAAGTAACTACTGGTCCTTCATGAACTGAATCCTATTCTTTTCACAGCACATGAATAAGAAACTGTTCATCTGCTTCTACAGCTTCTCTGCCCAGGAGAAAAAAGGCTTGCTGGTAGACATTGCTTCTAGCAGCTGTGCCAGTTAAGAACACCAAACTCCAAGGGAACCTCTTGTGAACTGCGAAACCATTCCAGCTGAAAGGTTACATACTGCTCGCTCTCTTACACTGAAAGCCAAAGACAGCAGCAGGCAGTGCTAAAGGCTGGTCGACAAAAGGAGGAAAGCAGTGTTAAAGCAAAGGAGTGACAAGTACTATCTGCTACAAAGGAAGGGCTAGTGACATTAGTTAAAGCATACTTAATCAACCCAGTCCAGCTCAGCACCATCTGAGCTGAGGCTGGAAAACATAGTGACTGCAAGGTGGCTCAGTGATGTTGGTCCCTGTTAAATGGGAGACCATCTTGCTGGTTTGAAGATCTTAAACCAAAACAGCAGCTGTGATGCAACTAAAAACCAGAGGAAGCGGTAGGAGGGATTAAGTAGAGATGGTGCTCTTCTCCAGCTATGAGATAGGTAGGTATAGTCTTTGCCAGTTTATACCACCTCAAATGCTGGAAGTGAAACGGTGCTGCTCTGGTAAGCAAAGTCATAAGATCCTGTAGCACCCCCTTATCCCAGACTTGCTTCTGCCATTGATGAGGAAGGGTGGCTTTATTCCAACTTAGCTCCTAAAAGTTGGTGGGGGATATTTAAAGGAGTCCTGGTTTTTTATCATTGGTTTAACTGTGCCCACCAATAAACATGGTAGGGCAGGTGTTTTATGAGACTGGGCCACTATCAGCCTGTGCTGAAGCTCTCTTCGGTCCCCAAGTGGAAGAGGGGATGATAGGAGGGTTTTCCAGTCAACTCTTGAGAGCTCAGCGACAGCATTTCACATTGGTCCCCATCAGACAAAGTGCTTTCCTGAAGTCTTCAGCCCTCAGGTATCCAGGCTAGGCCAAAGCCTAGCTATCACTGGCAACAGTGAGGATTGGTGCAAAGGTGCCACTGGTCCTATCTAAAGGAAATCAAAAAAACCACAAAAGAGAAAGGGAGACAAAACAAAACAAAGCCTGGAGCAGGTACTCTTTGGGAAGTAGAGGAGGGAAAAAAAAAAAATCATCACATTTTGTTTTAAAATTATAAATACTCTCCATATAAAGTTATTAAATAAAATGAGATCCGTCCAGTGGCTGTGGTGAGTTCCAGTGATCCTCCTAAGCAATGTCTGGTAGTCTTTAAAAAGTGATCTTTGCTCCCCATCTCTCTTGCCCTTGGTTTAAGTGCAGCAGGGGTTGTCAATGACTAGCATAACATCAATGCCATACACTTCCAGCAGGTCCATAAGGAAACTTCGATCCCCTTGGGGATCCAGGCCCATGCCTCGTGCGTGGTCAGCTGTCAGCGTCTTGTCCTGGCTGGCTGACACCTCCATCAGCGTCTGAAATATGCGGTTGTTCTGCTCCATGAAAAACCTATAGGATAAAGTCAGCTAAGGTGATGGCACTGGGCCCCCAAAAAAGATAGCATATTTACCAAACAGGCAGCAGAGCCCCAGAACTGCATTTAACCCCCTTGAATCATAGATCCCACCTTCTTAGGTGATGTTGTAGTAGCTTTCCATCCACCCTATGGATGACCCAGAATAAACAGATAAAGCAGTAATTTTTAGTTTACAGCAGTGCTTCTGTCCGGCTGATTTATGGTAGGCATTGCATCCTCAGAAGCAAGCCACGTTATCAGCTAATGTGTACTTTGTGGTAACCAAGTGGGTACACCAGACCTATAGCTCCCATAATGCAAAGGAGGAAACTTGTCATCCATCTAGCAAGCCACTGGGTAAATAAGTTCCCCATTGCTGGTGCAGAACACAGCAGCTGCTGTGCTACTGAGAGCTACTGCTTTACTAGTGCTTTCCTAGGAACGTGTAAGGCTGCTCATAAAGAGCTCTGACTACATCTGCGCGGCTCAACGATCAGAGCTCTGCCCTGACAGCCCTTCACACAGTTTCACCCCATTACTTCTCACCTGCTGCAGACTGTGAACAATAGCAACAGGCAGTGAAGGTGGTGGAGGCTTTCATCTAATTCTGTACCTCAGGCACTACACCCAGTTCTGGATCCGCTGTTTGCCAAGTACAAAGCCAGCCACATCAATGGGCCAGTCCTTCACACGCAGGTCTTATCTCCGCACTGTACCTCCCCCAGCACGGTACACTGCCTGCTTCCCACAGACACTATCCTTTCCTGAGCCAAATGTTCTGGCATGAAAAGTCCTATGGTGCTTATGTTTTCAAAAATGGGAGGGGATTCTTGCATTTCTAATTGTGTTTTTAAAATTCCTTCTCCCTCCCAGCACTTAAGAGACCCCAGTGGAGACTAATATGGCTGCATTTGGCTTCTCAAATGATGATCTGAAGAGGAAGAGCCAGTTTGGTTCTTTCATCCCTAGAGGAAGACGGCTGACTATGGAATTACGTTAACCATGGTGTTTCATAATGTGCCAAACCAGTGCAACATGAAATCAGTGAAAGAGGCTCCCTAAACCTAACGGTGACCAACTAAGTATTAGAGGTAGCCACTCACAAGATGAAAAGGTCCTCTTCACAGGAGCTACAGTCCTCACCCACCTCTTGAGAATACATTAACATCTGCCTGAGAGAAGGGAGACAGATTAATTGCACATACCTACAGTGAACCTCAAAGCATTATGAGAAGACAAGGTTTACAACTAAAAACTTCACATCCATTTTTTGGAGACCAATTAGACTTAACAATGTCGCCCCAATATCTGAGGCAACAGGGTAGTCTTTATAAGGCACTGGACTAGAAAGCAGCCGGTTTTCAGTTTTGTTACTGATCAGTGGTGAACTGATGGTGAGTGACAACCTCTGCTTCTCTTCCTGCCTTCTATCTGCTCCATCAGCTCACTGGCAGAGTGACTGTATGTGTGCAGGGTGCCCAGGGGCTCTCATACCAGTCAGCTACAGTGGAACCAGCATCTCAAAGAGATGAGCTGAAGCAGTGGGAAACTTTGAAAATACTGAGACAAGAAGGAAAGCGCAAAGCAGCAGTGTACTCTTTATATCACACTGCTCTCCCCTGTCAGGACCAGGACCACCCAGATGTCCATTATTACCTCTGGTCATTGAGCCGTCGGTACTTCTCCTTGTCAGCATTGTTAATTTTCAGGAGTGGTTGCAGATGCTCATGATGCGTCTTCACATTCTGGTTGTCCACATAGACATCATAGAGATCCCGTTTCTCCTCAAAGATCTTTTCTGTTGTACCTGCCAAAATCCAAGAAGACTTTCAGAGCAGCATGTTGCTTTCCCAGCAGACCAACTGTTCTCTCCTGCTTTCATAGTTAGTCATTCCATGCACATCCTATTTCTCATCAGTTTTATTCCACAGTCTGGTGTCTCAAGACATTTTGCAGCCTGAAGTTAAAAACGTCACACCTAATCCATCATACTTACAGGCCACATATGATACTTCTGTCTCCAGCATTTCTATGTCTGCCACATTCACATAGAAGAATGGTTTGGACTCTGGGACAGTTCCTCCAAGACCAGGCAGAGAAACATTGGCAAGGCAACAGCAGCAGTACACTGCAGACAAGAGAAGTACATCCTGAGATGCTTTCAGTATTCCCTCAAGGGTGTTCTGGACCCCACTCACTCAGTTCTCTCGCACACTTCTATGAAAACAATGGTTAGAGCTTTGAAATGCTCCTGAACACCAGAACTTGTCAAGTGGGGACATCCTGTTTTGGGTAGGAAATAGTCAGTTCTCCCATAGGAATCCCAAGTTCTAGATTCCACGAATTCATTCAGCACTCTTACTGTCCTGTGCTGACAGGAACTGTGTTTGACAATGCCAGTAGGTCCTTACCTGAAAGGCCTGAAGAAAAGCATTTTGTAGGAAATAGGTAAGCGTAGGCTGAAGGGTATCTTCACAAGGAATGGTTGTGATGGTTTTTGAAGACCTGCATGGCGTCTATCCCCTCAGTACCCACAGGCATTTCTGCAGTGCTTCAGCCTACTAGATCAGAGCTCTGCAGTGTCCCTGGAAACATACCTCTATAGCAGACAACTCCAACTGGGGGTGGTGAAAATATCAATATGCGCTTGCGCAGCAGGGCAAACTTCCAGAGGACAAGGATCTGCTCACCAAAGAATTTGATGAACTGAGACATGCAGCCAGCAGGGTGTGTGATCTGCAGGTGGAGGGAAAGGGAAGAAAACAGCTCAGAGGTGAAACAGGGACACATGCACAGATGCTAAGTCTAAATGTGGGAGCAAGACCAGCACACAGCAATGACAGAGAACTGCAGCTTGTAACAGTCCAAGTAACAAAATCTTATCTAAAGCAGCCTACAAAACGCTGGAGTGACTGCTTATATAAAGTATGAGACACCAGCAAGGAGCAGCAGCACATTGCCCATTCCTGCAAGCCTCAGAGCACCTGCCTCACCTTCATCTCTGGGTACATGTATCTGTGGATGGACGGCAGCCAGTGAACAGGTTGCTGAGAGTTGGGGGTGCCCTTGCTATCAGGGAGAACTCCTTTCTTGTCATCATAGAATGCTTCTAGATGGGAGTAGTGCCCTGGCATCTCCAGCTGGTGTCTGGAAAAGAAAGGAAAAAAGGGGAGATCTGTATTGTCTCCAGACTCTACTGATTTAGTGCCTTGCCCCCAGCCAACATCTGCTTTCCCAGCTAGCACAGGAGCCCTAGGTGCCTCAGTGGCACAGACTTAGCCAGAAGGGCAGCCGAAGCGTCAGGAGCAACACCAGCTTTCAGAGCAGCCAGGGAACACAGGCAGGACTGAAGCAGACAGCGAGCCAATGTCTGCATAGTACTGACCCCATTTTAAGTCTGCTCAGGTAGGAACAGCTTTCCCTTCCACCATCACCATTTTCCCTGCCAGGCCCACCCAACACAGCTGAAGCACACACCTAGCCAGGATCACCACTGTAGGTTTAGAAGTCTCTTGTGAGCCCTTAGTAAAATGGTTTTCAGAAGGAGAAAAGGAGACTTGTCCTCTCAACTCTCCCCTTGACACTTACATCCACACAAAATAAGTATTTGACTAGCCTGTTGGCAATGAACAGACTGCTGTTAATCAGTTCCTTGTCTCCTTCCTGTTGTGAACCTGAAACTCTTTCTGGAGAAGTAGTCATTCAAGGAAGTCATACCTCAGCGTTGTAGCCAAATTCTCACTCACACCCAAAACCGCTCTCCATCGAGGCAACGTTACCTCTCCCAGGTGGGGAGTGGCCAGTCCCATTCCCAAGGGAACTTACCTGACCTGGTTCTCCAGGAAGTGCATGTACCTATACAGCAGGGTGTAGGAAGGAGAGAGAATTCCCACAGACTTCATGCGGGCACCACGCTCTAACTCACTCTCCACGGGCATGTTGGCAAAGCAGGCCAGGCCAAAACAGAGCCCTTTCCGGAAATAACTGGAGACAAACGTTTGACAGAAGGGTTAATGTTAAAAAGAGGGAAAAGAAATGAAGAAAGATAGGTAACTGACTGCTAAAAATACTGATTTGGGAACACAGTTCCTTCTTTAAGGAATGCTGTCAAATCCCACCCTGCTATGCAAGGGCTGAGGACAGGCCTTGGGTGTGCTAGTCTTCTCAGGAAGATGACAGGACATTTAAGGCAAGAGTTCCCAGGAGTTCCCACTAAAGCCCCTATGAGCCACATCACAGGCTGGTAAGGAACGCAAGAAAGGAAAGAACTTGGAAGGCAGACCAACAGAGGATGCAAGACCCAGTCAATGCCGGGCCCTTCTTCCAAGGAAGAAAAAAAGCCCGCAGTGCACAAAGTTCTGAGTACAGTCCAGCTACCTTGTTGTTATTTTGGGTGCCAGAACATTGAAGCATACTCTAGTTGAGTGCAAGGGTTCATTTCACATGCCTTTGAGAAAGTAACTGTTATTCCTCACCAAAAGGAATTGTTACACTGTGATTCATTGCAAAACATTGCTGCATTGCAACACTGGGTTAATAAAAGGATGGGAATGCAGAAAATTCCTAGCTTGTCTTTCCACTGAAGGAAGCAGCTAGCAAAGAAGAAAGTGAGCAAGGACTGTTTATCACGACATTTAAAGGATCCAAGAGCACTGGCAGAATTAAGAACCTTTTCCTAAGTCCAGTTCCCTCAAAATCTTCCCATTTCAGTTCTGCCATTCTTTCCCCTTCACCCCAGGCCTCTGCTGACAGTCCCAATAGTGGCAGCGCAGTATGATTTGCCCAATATGCATTAAAATTTGCACACCACTGAGAACTGGCCTGCCCCATTCACCAGTGGCCTCCACAGCCCAAGCTGTTACCGCAGATCCCCACAGCTAGCTGGTACTTGATACGATGTTGACATGAGTATCTGAAGAGTATCTTTGTCTCAGCTAGATACAGTTTAGCAGCACATTTATGCAGGAACTTAACTTCATAAACGATACTCTTCTTGCATGTTCTGAATGAAGGGATGGTGGTGTAGATGTATGGCCAAGAGATGAGGTAATACAGCTCAGACGTACTCACATGAAATCTGACTGGATTTTGTGGGACCCGCTTGCCATGGATTTGAATTCTACACCTTCCAAATCAATATCTTGGGGTAAACACCACTCCACCATGTTGCCTGCAGAGAAGCAAATTTATTTGGGTAAACTTGAACACAGTACTCATTTCTAAAGGACAAACACCAGCAACAGAAAGTTGTTGCTTTTACATCACTGGGATGCCAGTAACAGTGCACTAATGCAACTCCTGAAATACTAAATTGTCACAGACAGTAGCTGACATACTGTACTCCTCACATCTCTTGCAAACATTACTTGTTGCAGCACAACACCCAGATATTGCAGGACTTCTGGAGTCGTTTCTGAAGCTAGTGCTATTTTGTGGATTTATCCTTTATAAGCTTAACCACAGAGCAGCTACAATTTTACCAGACAGTGGACAAGCTGTGGTATTAACCCTGTTCCACTCAGGCTGTCTACACGAGCATCCGATATAGGAAGAACCCAAAGTACAGACTGCTGCTCTTTAGGATGAGTTTCTGCAATAGCTCATACCACCATCAATATTGGCTTTTGCCTGTGCTTGGCAGGGCTGGTCAAACAGGAACCCCTAAGCCAGCATCCCAGTCATCACAACTTCCCTGGAATCTCTCATATTTTGTTTAGGGCAGGAGGAGTTAGCTGAAGCTTCATATGGAGGCTGAGGTGACCCAAGCACTGCAACATGTTTGTGCATGCTAGAATAACCAAACAAAAAAGCACATAAATTACAAGGTAGATCAAGATTAGCAAACATCTGTCACCTGCCAACCCAGCCAGAAAGCATGGAGTTGTTCAGTGGAAAAGGCCACCTGATGAGCCTGATCCTGGAACAGATCTGATATCAGAGAAGTCACAAGAAGTCCCCCAATGAAATCCTGCTCTGCCACTTGCAAGTTTACCACGGACAAAAAAGGGGGACTTCTCACACTCTCCCATGCCAGCATTTCAGAGTGTAACCTGCTCATCTGGACACTCCCACTGCACCGAGATATGGTCCAGGTTTACCCACTGAGTTTCTGTTCTCTGTCAGTCTGCCCACAGCAACATCATTTGAAGTAATGTGGCTTAGTTTTAAAAACAAAGCAAACAAATATTCTTCAGTATAATGCAATGGCAGATGCAGTACAAAGATGCTTTCTACCGGTACAGTCCTTCTGCCGCCCTTTAGGGTAAGCACCCCAGCTGTGCTTGCACAGACAGTGTACCTTTGGAAGGGCCTTACACTCAGCTGAGACTTTTAGAGATATTTAAATATGAGGCCGCACTTCTGAAGCCTGTCTTTTGTCTTATTACTCATACTGCACAAGTATATGCATGCACTCTCGCACAGGAATTGGGCTTAGCTACTGACATTTAAATAGGCTATTTTTCTTCTCACATAGATACTGTATTCAGCAGACCTCCCCCAACCTGCCTAGCAAGGACTTCAGAAAAGCAGCAGCGTTAAGCGTGGCAACAGGAGAAGTTTTGCATCCAACTATCCACAAGTAGACCTCTCCCACAAAGCCGGGCTGGCTGGGGAGCAGTGGCAGCCTCGTGACCTCGAGCACAGCTCTGTGCAATCACACACGAAACCACAGAGCTCTGCTGTAAAGCATCTTCGCCTCTGAGGCGTGTGAAAGGCTGGCAGAGAAAGCCAGTGACATCATGTCAGCCTGCGCGGGCCCCTGTAGGTTTTGCATATTATATATAGATGTTGGCTTTTGTTGTTTTGGGATTTTTGTGTGTGTGTTTGGCTTTCTTTTTAAAGGCACAAGACCCTTCCTTGAAAGAGTGAGGAAGTCAACTCTTGAAACTGTTGTCTCTTAACCACAAAATTATGTTTAAAGCCAGATCCGCTTTTAAGTCTTGCATTGCAGAGAATCACTTATTGGTCATTACCTATAGATTAATAGATCAATACACAAGAGCGCCATCAAGCAAAGGAAACTGTTTGACTTTGTTCAGTTTAGTCACAAACACTACTGTCAGGTATAACATCCACTACAGAGGTGTTGAAGTGGACATGGCCCAAACAATGTCTGTTCTGCAGCAGTGAGAAGGAAAAGATGCCTTGAAACAGAACCTTACCCTACACGTGACCACAAAACCAACTTGCATATCGTGCAACTATTTTTTTTTTTCTGGGATTGTGGGAAGCAACCCACACCTGTGCTCCTGGCCATTCCTCACGCCACCTTGCCCTATGAACGTACAGGTGACGTGGCAGTAGGAGAACAAACACGGACGTAAAAAAAAAAATTAAGAAAGTTGGTCTGGTGAAACAGGAGAGCAAACAAAGGAGAGACTTCACCCAGACGCAATAGCGGCTGTCAGCCTGCCCGAGAAACCGGAGGAAGGAGGAGGGAGCGATGTTGTAGAAAAACAGGAAGCATTGCCCTTCCCCGCGCGGAAAGCGGCTCTCGTGTGCATGGGAAACTTTCCAAGTGAGAGTCACCCAGCAGTAGAGAGCAGGCGAGTCGTTTCACTGAGAGTCAAATCTGCAGATCTGGAGATCTCTTGGGAGCTATCTCCCAGCTCCAGACCAGGTCAGAATCAGCACTCTCAGTTTCTGCGGCGCAACATTAAGGATGTCCTTCCTCTCTTGTATTTTCTCTCCCCTGGGTTTTCACATCCTTACAGAAATGGCGATAGCACTAGCGTTTGGTGGGCATCATCTGGCCCTCCTCGCCATTAGATATTTCCCAGGATCTTTAGGGTCTCCAGCTGTGCAATGCTACCATGTTGTGGCAGGACACAAGAAGCATGAAGTGTGATCCAGCTGTCGCACTACTCCGTTTCTTATATGGAAGAAGTGTGGAACAGAAAACCAGAATATTTGCATGTCCACTGGTACAGAACATATTACTTCCCTCTCTTCCCTCCTCGTCTCCCTCCATTACTCACATGACCCTTTAAGCCAATAGGCTGTGTGGGACCTCCGCAAGGTTGACTATCATCATCTCCATCACAGAAAAAAAGGCTAAGAAGGTTCAGCCTCTTTTCGACTATTCTGATCTGACAGAGTTGATGAGGCCATGGACTTTGCTTCACCTTTATCTCCCTCCCAAAGCAAAATTTATTGCCCTATTTTTTTTTTTTCCACTTACTTTACCCAAGACAAGTAGGAGCCTTGGAAAGCACACGTGCCAACCTCATGCCAAATAAGTCACACCTACCAGATGTATCCCCATTGCTGCCCGAGAGTGTTGGATCTTTTGTTGCCACCTGCCCAAGGAAACACCCACTCTACGAAATTCAGCAGCCTCGTTAAAGCCCCTCGTGACCATGCTCTTTAAGGGGCAGTGTTTGCACAGACCCGGTGCACAAAGTGTCAGAGCATTCCCAACTTGTCACTCCCTGAAGGAGGGGACTTCCAAAGGGCGGGGAGCAGCGAGAAGATGGCATGGTTGGCTCCCAGCCTGCCACCATTCTGCACTTAATTTACAGTTCACTTTCTGCATTAGTGCAAGACCTGTCTTTGTAACAGCAGTGAAAAGAGCTCCTTCTCACGTGCCACAAGGTTCACCATGCTGGAGGTGAGGACAGCAACACTGATTTAGAAGCTGCCTCTGGTTCTTATGTTTGGCCACTCGCACGAGCATCAGCAGAGTCCCGGGGACACCAAAACTGTAACAGTGGCCTGGCAACCCCATAACCTACTTTCATGAACTTATCACATGCAACTGATAGATACAGTGAGCTTGTCTGCTTCAAGCCAGTCTAAATTTAGGAAGAAAGCTGTCATGTTCTTTATTAGCGTAGTAACCACTTCATCCTTCTACTGTAAAACATCTCTCACCCACTTGCTTGCCTGTATTTGAGCAGGCATTACCTGCCACAACTACCCTCCCAGCCACCACCAGAGATGGTGCCTGAGCAAGCTACCAATGGGGATCTGCTGTACTTTTCCTGGGCAGGATCAAGCAGGTTTCCAGCTCAGACAACTGGATGATCTGCTTTAGGTCACACACAAGGACCAGATACCCTTATGAGTATTAGAGAAGTCCTTCATGCCATCTGATGTGGTTGACCCAGGAATTCCTATATCCCCTTTCTGAACCTAGCAAGCTCACACCACTACAGCTTCCAGATCTTTTTCCCAAGTCCACACCCTCCATAGGGCACTTCGCCCTCCCCCTGTGAAGCTGACACTTGTTGATGTCCTACATTCAGCATCCACGTTGAATACCATCAGGAGGCTGAATCTTCCTGGACTTGACAGACTACTCCAAGGCTGATGACACCCAGCATTAACTGCACATCAGATGTGAGAAGCGCTGTTTCCCAACTTTCCCTGGACTTCATTCAAAGCAACAGCTGGTTCAGACAAACTTCTGAGAAAGCTCAGCTTTCTGCCAACCAAGAAAATCTCACCATTTCATAGAAGGCATATGCTCTCAGATTGAAAGACAACCTGCTGTTGCTGCAGTCATCCGGACTCTTCCATGTTTTGGATACTTATGAGAAACACCTCCCCTTTCCATCTCCTGTTGGAAAGATGACATCTAATCTCATTTCGGATTTTGATAAGTCAAGAGCCTGACCTGTAGACTGAAGACACCTCTCTCTGGTGCAGCCTGAAATGGGTAACTTCTTGAAAGCTGTTTGGTGTTTCAGGACATAGTGGCCATGCTGTCTGGCAGTGTACATTTCTGACAGCACGTCACACCTGGGTCTCTGTTCTCTTCACTACTTCCTTGGGACTTTCAGTTCAAGACTGGGATTCAATCTTCACTATCAGGGCCCTCTTGTGAGCATGATGTCAGGTTACCTCCCCCTTCCACTGAAGAAGCCCACCATGCTTTATAGAGCTTTCCTGCCTCTAGTACTTCTGCTGTGGATTTGCTAAGAAAGTGTCTGTCTACAGAGGAAAGAGGTGCTCGCTCCCAGGTCTGGATGCAAAAGGGCTTCTGCATCTCCCAAGCTACCTCCTAAACTTTCTGATCATACCAAGACTTTCAGCTATGCCCCACTCTGGCCTTTGCAGCCCAGGTTGGTGCCAGGCAGTCAAAAGACCCAACGATCTGTCTGGGGACATCAGAGCCCTAAGCACAAGTACCTGTGTCGACAGATGCGAGGCAGGCGCTAACTTCCTATCTGTGTCATAACATCCTGTTTTGTGGATACTGCTACAGCAGCAAGACCAAGAAAACAATGTTAAGGTGTTTCCAGAAACGCTGATGTGCAGACTTGAAATTAATAACCTGTCAGTAAAAGAAGTGATACAACACCAAGGTCCGACAGCGCTGAGGGAGATGGATATGGCAGTGAAAGTCAGAAAATAGATTCCCTTGCCCCTCTCCTCTGCCCTCCTGGGTCACAGCACTCCACTCTAAAGCACTAAGCGTCCCAGAGGTCCCACCAGAGGCCAGCCTCTAAACACACAGGTCACCAGGAACCACACAGCCGAGCTGCTGCCGCTGCCGGGGTCCATGCCCTGCGCGCCTGCCGGATTTACACCCGCCATAACCGCCAGCCATCGCCGCTTGCCGCCGAGAGGGGTGCTCCGGGGATGCTGCTAACAGGTTGGTGCCCCCCCAGGCAGCGCTGTGCAGAGGCTCGGCCCGAGGCCTGGGCGCTGTGCGGGGCGCAGGGGGTGCCCCAGCGCTGTCCCCACGGTCCCGGTCCCGTGTTCCCGCTGCGGAGCGGAGCTACGCCCGTCCCTGCCCGGGCACCGGCTCTCCCCGGAGCGGCGCCTTCCTCCCGCCACAAGTTCTTCTCAGCGGGACGGGGCCCAAACGCCATCCCCCTCATCCTCCGTTTCCGGCAAAGCCCCGCGGCCCCCGGTGCCCTAGCGCACCGCGGCGGGTCCGGCGGGGGCAGCCCGGCTCCCCCACGCCGCCCTCCGCCAGGGGCCGGCGACACTGCCCTCCGACGCGGCGCGGGGGGGAGCGGTCCCCGCAGGAGGAGGGATGCGGGACCCGCAGCCCGGCCCCGGCCCCGCATCCATCTTACGCCAGCGGCACCGGGAGCCCCAGGCCCGCCCGCTGCAGGCCCCGGCGCAGCCCCCCACCCCCCCGGCGCCCCTCACCCGTGCGGGGGTCGAAGGTGACCACGAAGACGGCCACGATCTGGTCCTCCTCCGCCTCCGCCCGCGGCGGCCCCGCCGCCTCCGCCGGCCCCGCGCCGCCCCACGGAGCCGCGCTCCAGCCGCCGCCGAGCCGCCGCCCGCCGCCCGCCTCGGCCGCGGGCGACGGCGCCGACACGGCGGGGCCCTCGGCCCAGAAGAGCAGCGGCGCTTCGTCTGCGCGCTCCACCATGGCCGCGGCCCCCGGCCCGCACCGCGCCGAGCCCCGCCGCGCCGCGCCGCACCCCCCGCGCCGCACCGGCCGCCGGCGGGGGGCGGCTCCGGGGCGGGGACGCCGCGGGGGCGGGGACGCGGGGGGACACGCCCTCGACGCGGGGGGCGGGGCGTGCTGTCGGGGAGGCGGGGCTTGCCGCCGGGGGGCGTGGCGGGCCGCCGGGGGCGCGTTTTTGCGGGGTGTGATGAGGCGGTGCCCGCGCCGGGCTGGGGGGCAGCAGCAAGGGCCTGGCGAGGGGTCCCGAGTGCTGTGCCCCCCAGTGCCGGCTCCTGGAGGGTCGTGGGAGGACCAGGGGCTCCCTAAGACAAGGCACCCTGCCACCCCGTATGTCACCCCCTCCCGGAAGGCAGAGCTGGCCGCCCGCCTTCTGCCCCCCGGCCTGCCGCCTCCCTGAGAGGAGCGCTGAGGGGAGCCCTGTCGGGGCCGTCCGCCTGCGGGAGCCAAGGGAGTTGAGCAGAGCCGCCTCGGGGCCAGGAACGGGGCAGTCTCCCGCACCCCACATTGCTGCGGTGCAAGCTGCAAGCCACAAATCTGAAAGAGACAGTGATACTGGTCCGGTATATGCTGGTGTGTGTATACATATACACACATATACTTACGTATGTGCTATAGGAGGATGTGAAACAGTTTTCAGAGGAACAGAATCAGCTTGAAACTGAGAGATGGAGGCACAAGCACAACCAAGGCATCCACAGGCAGCCAACTTCTGTGTAATTACCATCCTCATTACGCCACCACCAATGTCATTAAGCGTCATTAAGTTTAACTTGCTTCCCTAGGACTTTCTGATTAATTGGATTACCCAATTAAGCAGGCCACAATTAAAGGGAAGATATTGTCATAAAAGCCTTAATTGTCTAACTTTGGTCCTGTTGAGCAGCTCTGAGTGTTCAATACACCATTAAGAAACTCATCACCCAATTTCCTCAACAGTGGGTTTTGCTTTTTTTTCTCTTTTTTTGGTAACATTAACGTCCATTTGCTGTGAGCTTCATTTCAGGCAGCTCCAACACCGAGTGGGCATTTTGTTTCACAAAGCCCATGCACAAGTTTACTTTGAAGAGCTATAAACTGCTGTAGGTGGTGCTTAGCAGATGGAGTTTTTCATGGAAGGTGACTGGTAAAGAAAAAAGCAACAACCCCTGCACAATATTTTGTATAAAGAAAATCCAGATTCTGCAAATACATGGCCACATGCTTCACTTTAACCATATAGACAGTGCCACGCTTCATTTTGATGAATATTTTTTTGCGTGTTGGTGATGCTAAAGTGACATCTTGTTTCTCTCCTCTCCTTCATCCCCACAGCGGTGCTGGCACGAATGTCAGTCTGTTCCCCAGCAATCCAGGCAGGGGAAACAAATCCCAAATAAAAATTCCTTGGCGACCCACATGGGCTATTTGCGGTGCAGAGCTGTTCCTGGTCCCCTTTGCTGTGCGGTGCACCAGCATTGCCCATGCATGAGGGAGGGGACGCAGCAGGGAGAGCAGCCAGTGACAGGGAGCAGAGGCTGCCAGCGCTGGCTCTGAGATACGTGAAATGTCATCACCCTCCGGGCTCTCGGCTTTTGGTGAAAAAGCCCTCATGGGACAAGAGACCTTGTGGTACCAGAGCTATTTACACTGCTTTGGCCAGCAATCTGGGCCTGCTGAGGGCACAACATTTGTTGGATACCTGCAAAAACCAAAGGCCACATTTTCTACTTCATTATTTCACCAAAATTGAAAAGACCTAGGCCAGGAGAGAATCTGACCCTTTTAGGAGGAAAAACTCTCCTTCAAAAGAAAATGAACACATCTTCCCTCCAACCAAGGGCTAAGGAAAGTGTCATCAGATCTTTGAGCAGTCCTCCAGAAAAAATATGAAATGAAAACATGGTGGCTTTTAGTTAGAACATGCAAGATGAACAAGTTGGGCCTTCTTTAAACAGCAAGCCCAACTTTTCTCCTTTATGTATCACATTCCTCCTTAGAAAGATGGATACTACCTATAAACCGTGAGGAAAAAAAAAAATCAAAAAATGTTTCAGATGGGCTTAAAAACTGTGGTCTGAACAAGTTGTAGCTATGGGGACTAAAAGCATTATTTCTTAAGATTTAAAATAAAATTTTCCTATCCAAGGCTTCAAGTACCAAACATCTGATTAATAGAGTCAGATCACAGCAGTACTGAAGTGGTCCTGTCATAGACTCTCAGCTGGCCAGATGCTGCAGAGACAGCTTTTCATAGCAGAAAGCAGCCAGCGCCGGCACTGCCGGGCTTTTGGAGCTTGCTCAAGGTAAGGTGCAGGGAGACGCAGCACTTGTGTTGCAGAAGGGAGCCTGCATGGCAGCAACAGGCTCTGTGCCTGAAAGAAACACCACAACCTCTGGGCCAGGTTCAGCAGTAAAACGGAGTTCCTGGCATGGCCTCCTAATACAGCTTTGGTGGCCTGTATCAAATTAATTGCTAGTCACAGTCTTAACAGAAAACTTCAGAGACTCGTATGGCCCTACTTTTCATTTAAAGATCGTGTTAGCAGAGCCGAGTGACCTCAGATTGACATGTCCCTTTATTTTCTGGTGGGAATTCCCCTCGATGTGTGCACATGTTGGTTTTGACAAACCCTCATCTCCTCTGGGCTGTGGCCACTTTCAATTTCTTCATGTCTTTCCAGCAGCTCTCCTCAATGCTAAGAAAAAAAGCTACTGTAACCTTGTTCCCAGTTAGTTAAAGCTCATGCTGGTCCCTCTTTGAAATGCAGGCTCACAAAGGCACAGAAAGATCCCTGTTTTCTACAGAGAGGCGGAGCAAGAGGAGACATTGACCCGTTCCCAGTGAGGAGCAGAGTGACCTCACCTGTGGGGCTGCCTTCACCCACGCAGCCAGCTTCTCCCTCCAGCTTCTCTCCTCTCCCTTCAAACCTCAAGATGGGAACCCATACAAAGACCTGTGTATGATCCCTAACTCTCTCCCAAAGTCTAGCACATTATAAATTAGGCTACTAACCTCTCCATGCAGGCTGCAACGCCTGTCCAAGCTAACATCTAAATGCAGGAAGTGAAATTCAGACTTAAAAGAAGGAAGCGGATGGCCTCATCATGACAAGACTCATCACTTATAAAAGTAAAGCCCACAAAGACTGCATCTCTGATGGGATTAACATGGAGCAGGCTGGCTGTCAGCAAACATCACCTTCCCATAGGCCCTGGGAAGCTGGAGGAGGGAAGAGCGTGCAGAAGCAAGATGACTCAGAGGGAGCCCTGGCTTCCCACAGAGCTGGTTACAGGCACAGCAAATCCACATCCACAGCAAAATCCCTCAGCCACCAGCTTTCCTAGGCACAGGCAACTGTGCACAGGTGCTGCCGAGCTCCAGATGTTTTCCATTAGCAATTGTGCAGGTGTGTGGGGTGGTTATAAATGTGCCAGGGAAGGAGAAGGGTTGTCTGTAGGGTATCTGGTAACTGCTTGGGGCACCCTCTGCTTTTACAGCTGTATGTAGTGTGGGTTCTTTTTCTCTGGTTGAGAAATTTAAGGTAGAAAAGAATGAAGGGAGGGCTCATCTGTGTTGTTCTTCAGTATTTAATTGCTTTCTTTCTATGTGTGATGAAAGTAGTAGATGAAGTATTAGCAGGTGGGGAAGTTGCCTTGGAGGCTTACAGGGTTACAGATACAACTTCTGAGTTCTATCTGACTTGCACCAACAAGGTGAAAAGCAGAATCTGTTGTTATTACGTGAACTGAATGGATTTGTATTTGCTAGTTCTGGGGTACTCTTCCTCAACCAATGCCATCAAATGACATCTACGAGTGATCAAGGCTTTTATGTATATGGGATCAGGGTGGGGTAGTACATGCAGTGATTAGAACTAATGCCTTTGCTAAGGCAAGGAATGGGATGGCTAATCTGCCTGTGTAAATAATGTCATCTTCCTCTCCCTCTGCCCTTCCTCCTCTAACAAAGCAGGCCAGTATCAGCCATACCTCTCTGTTTCATATGGTGAAATGGATGACTGGGACAACAGCGATGAATTCATTCAGCGACTGGATTTTTCCAGTTGTGGTGAAGAGAGTGAAGACAGAAGTGTAAATGAGGAGGATGCCCTGAGCTCGAGCCCCCCCAGGAGCTGTGAGTTCCAGAAGTGGCAAGGGAGCAGTCCTCTGCCAGCAACCCCGCAAAGAAAACTTGGTGAGATCTTTTTGAGCAAGACAAAAGCCTGGGTGAGTCCCACCCTGCAGTCTTCCCCAGCCGTGAGTAAGAGCTGGGGTAATGCTGAGACACCACTGCACATCACCTGGAAAAAGCTGCAGCTGTGTGACACCCCGCACACTCCCAAGGTAATGGCATTTATCTCCTTTGTGTCTGAGCAGGCAAGGTCTGTGGTGTTGCTGGGGCATCACTGCATGGGTGACGAGGGGATCTGTTGCTAGCCCTGTGGAACGCATTTTTTCAATGTTACTGTTTTTAGCCTCTACTCTTCCCTTAGAAACCTGGACCATGAGCTCCTTTGCTATGGGAGGATTATTCTGTGGGTGTGAATAGAAACCTGTGTGTGGGAACAAGTGTCTTGACTCTTTTCAAACAGTTGTTAAAACCAATTAGTTGGCATTGAGTCAGTCTGACTTAAAAACCAAAACAAACAAAAAAAAACCCAACAAAAACCTAAGCAACCATGTGCCTTGGCTGCACATGGGCCCCTCACACTCTGCTTAGGGGAGTGGACATCTGCAGCATCACTGTAGGAAGCATGCACTGGGCTCCCAGAGGGATAAATGCATCTCTCTTCAAGGAGCTTGTCATTCCAGGGGGAGCTTGGAGACAGGCAGCTGCCCTGACTGCTCTGTTCAGCACATTTTTGAATGCAAGTGAGTTTTCTCTTGAAAGAGAAAGTTAGAAATGGCATTGTGGCTGGGGTATGCTTTGTCTGGCAAGTCTGGATTGCCTCCAACCAGACTGTTGTCCAGTGATGCTGATTCTCTTTTTGTGTGAAACTGAGATGCTCAGTGAATTTGGGGAAAGTGGGACTTTGTTCTCAGGTTAGCAAATCAATGTGTGCTTGTGGAGGAAGATTAGCCTGTCTTCCTCTATGTCACTGTCCTAAAATGTAACTTATCTACTGAGCTAGTTTCTTAGGAGAATGATCCCAGCTTCTATTTTCTGTGAAACTTCTTGTATAGAATATAATATAACTGCTTTTTGTCTTCTATAAGCACAAGTGGAGACTTGGTGCCAGCTTCTCTGTTCCTAGATAACTTCTGTTGTGTGTACTGGCTTCCAGCATTCAAGCCTTGCAATGAAATGTTGCTCTTTCAGTCCTCTCTCAATATTCCTGCTCTACAGATAGACTGGTTGCTCCTTTGCTTAAGTGGTACACAGAAGATCAGTCCTTTTAGTACTTCTGAGCTAGGATTTGACTTCTGTCCCACTCCAGAAGCCTGATTACATGGAGAGAAGGATGATCCTATGGCCACATATGACCGTGGGTACTGAGGAATGGCCTGCTCCTCTCTAGGGGAAAGCAGCTCTAAATGGCATCACTTGAAGATTTTCTGGCAATGACCCTTTATAAGAAATCTCCCTGAATCTAATCTGAAAAGGGGTGAAAGGTCTAGAATCTCTTCCAGACTAGATGGGCCACTGGTACTGCAGGGTGCTTTCACTGTGTGCTCTTGTGTAGATAACATGTTGGCTGAATGCCTCAAGACATGCTGCCTGTGGCTTGTCACCTTGTAACCCATGAGCAGCAATTGCACTAAATAATTTCTTTTCATTTGCTGTGTTTGGGGAGAAAGATCTTGGTTTCCAAGCATGCTGCAAAAGGTGGGCTCTAAAGGGCCTAAATCTGGTTATAAAGAAGGCTGGGAGCATTGATCTTGGAACATTTGAAGGTGAGAGAAAGGCCACATCTAACTGCAGACAGATGAGCACTGGAGCCCCAGCTAGGATGCACGGCAGAGGAGGCAGATGATTGTATTTTGTAGACTTACCCAATCATGGAACAGATTGCTAGAGCTAGTTATGGTAGCTGCCGTACACTGTATGGCAGCAGCTATTCTCAGATGATGTTACAGGAGACAAGTCTGCTTGATTATGAAATAGAGCCCTAGTAGAGCAGATGGGAATTGCATGCATACAACACTAGGCTGCAGTGGTATTTTAGATCCCTTTCTTGACTTGTGGCTAGACTAGAACATAGCCACAGTTCTACAGAGCTTCTAGGCTGCTGGATAAACTGGGCTTGGACATGTACTGCTTTTAATAGATCCATATGCAGAACTTTTCCATCCAAGAGCAAGGAGATGCAGACCAGAGCTTGAGAAAATGAACAAAAAGCACCTTTCAGAATCATAGTACACTAGTAGCTGAACTTCCAAGTATGGTATAGAAATAGAGGGATGTCCCAGAAGTAGCTATATCCATGAGTGCAGCATCAATTAGGTGGATGCAGGATACTGCATGCAGCTCTAGGGTTTTTTATCATCAAAAGCTTTCAGTGAGAGAAGGGAGGAACTCTAGATCTGATCCTAGAGCCACACTTCCACTCACAAGAGTGAGATCACTGTTGGATCAAAAAGATATAGAAGTATCTTGATCTTCACGACAGGGAGAGTTCTAGGTTCTTGAAGGGCTTTTAACGAGAAGAAAGAGATATGTTAAAAACTGCTTTAGACCTTACACCACTTTCTCGAAGCTGAAAAAAGTGAAAAACATATTTCAAAAAGCTAATGGTTACTGAAGGGGTCAAATTACAGACAGTAAGTAGATTTTTCTGTCTTCAAGTTGAGAATGGGTGCTCCTCTGAAGTTATGCTTTACTCAGTCCAAGGTTTTGGACTAGCAGGTGAAACCCTGTCTTCTGTGGGAAGCTGAACGATAGAGAATCCAGAGGTTCCTCCTGAACTTAAATTTCTGAAACTCTGGTTTTTCTTCTTGAGAACTGTTTTCTGGTCACTTTGCCAGAGCCATATAAAGATGTTTCTACCAACCTCCCCTATACTAATGCTGTTTATTACTGGGGAACCAAAAGGAAACTTGGGTGACATTCTGTCTTGTCTCCTGACAAACCTGTCCTGACCAAACTGATGCAACAGTCAATGCTTCCATGTTAACAGAACATATGATGCAATTTCTGTGTCTCTGTAGGTGGGAAAGATGAGCAGCTGGCTCCTCTTGAGGACTGTGCTTGCCAAAATGGCTCTGCGGGCCTCACCAGAGTGAGCAGAGAATAGTCTGAAAGGGCTTAGTGAAGAACGTAATACTTTGTGGAAGAAGAATACTTTGTGGAGAAGAAAACTTAGGACTAAATTAGGGATGCAGGGTTTTAATGATTCAGCTATCCTGAGGAAGGGAGCTGAGTTCTCCTTGATTTTTCAGGAGAGCAGAGATTTTATTCTGACATAGAAGCAACAAAAACATTTTGCTGGCTTATCTACCACTTTTTTTTTTTCCTCAATACAGAGCCTGTTATCAAAGACAGCTTTTCCTTCATCTGGGACAAAGGTCCCATCCAAAAGCTTCCGACATCTGAGATTTACTCCTGGTGCTGACTTGGATGACTCTACCCAAGCTTCTCTTGTCAACATTAATCCCTTTACACCAGAGTCATATCGACAAACGCTCTTTCTTCCTAATGGCAAGCGGAAGACCAGAGGAGAGCTGTAAGTGAACTACTCTTAAATAACTAGTTGGAAGGAGACTGTTTGAAGGAGATAAGGTACTAAATGTCTCCATCATTACTTATTTGCTAACAGTGAATCATTCACTTCTATAGTATTCATTGGTGTAGAGCAAACATTAGCAGATGCATGAAGGTAATAGAAATATAAATAAAATCAATCATTTCCTTTGTTCAAAAATGTAAGTGGGGGATCAACAGCTAACCTTAATGCTATGGCTGTAGGACAGAATTGTACTTCTTTCTTTTTCAACCATGGGTAGGGTGGAGCTTGATTTGGTTATGCACATACCCACAAGTCAGAAGAAATGATGTGCATGTTTGCATGTAACACAGCTTTTAAGATGGGTGCAGGCTACTGCTGACATGCAAAAGTTCTGGATCTGGTGTGGGTTAACCAAGACACAAATTTAGTCATACCTCTACACTACAAGGATGTTCAGCTTCTGTCATAGCCTCAGCTGTTGATGCTCAGGTGGGTTATCCCCCTTGAAAGCGCAGTGGGACAGTGCTCTCCTTCACTAGCAGCCTGTTGTGCAAGATCATCTCCCATGTAGCTTCACCAGCCATAAGGTGAGCAGGAGAATGATGCCCCTGAACTGTGCCACTCTGTCCTGTGGGCAGTACTGAAGTTGGTATGCGGAGGCTTTCTAGATGGAAACAAAGATGCCCTAGCCTGGGACTACAGTCTTTAAGCCCTCAACTAGAAACTCATTGTGTATTAACACTCTACAAAATAAGTCTTTAATTAAACTATGAAGCAAGGTTTGGAGATTCTTTTGAAAAATGTTTTCATTTCAAATCTCAGTTGGATTGCTGCACTGAAATGATACATCCAGACTTTCCTGAACTTCTGTTATAGGAGGGACCCTCTACTGAGAAGCCAGATAAAACAGGAGCTACCTACAAATGTAAGTGTGTATTTCCCCCTACAGAGAGGATAAGATGCTTGTAAAGATTTGGTGCCTGATGAAATTTATTCTGCTACTGGAGTATAAATCATGGCATGATGACAGAGGATGAATACCTATGACAGAATAGTTCCAAGCTGAATGTTTTATGTTAACATTTGCTTGAGACAACAAACTCATAAATGATTCCTATCTCTAAAGGAAACTTGTACTAAAGCAGATCTGAAACTTTGACAAGTAATCCTAAAGCTCATTGATTTTGGTCAGGAGGTCTTTCTAGGAAATATAATTTGGGTTCCTCAGGGAGAACTGTATTACTATATTATTGAGTTAGCGTAAGTAGTGACTGTACCTTTGTGGATTGAAAAAGCAGGTGTATTCCTGTTGCTATGAATCAGTGTACTAAGCATCTTTGGGTATGAATGAAACATGGCATCTATATTGCAAATAATATATGGACCTGTGCTGCAAAAACCCAGACTGAGCTGAACAGCTCTGATGTGGATAAGTACCGAAGGCAGAGTTTCAGTTGCAGTAGTCACAATGGCAACCTTCTGAAGCAAGGCAGCAAATTCTGTACTCTCCTTCAGTAAGAAAATGCCCAGCTGGGGGGTGTCTGAGTGCCTTGGGGTCCACAGGAAGGCCCCACCATAGCTTACGTAGCTACAAGACAGAGAACACTCTTATAGCCCAAACCCAGCTTCTCCTGCTGTTGCCGATGTCTGTGCTCTTGCTGGCAAACCTCAGTGGGGGGGTGTGTTGGTCTGGCTGCACGGGGCAGAGTGCAAGGTCTCGTGAACCCTCAGCTGTGCTGGCAGAGGTGGGTAGCTGGTGTGGGAACCCGTGTCCCATAGCTGCTGCCTTTCTTCCCAGTTTTATCTGGGGGGAAGCTACTCATCCAGCTGCTTTCTGGAAAGTAAGCCAAGCCCAAATTAAATATCTGCCTTTGGGTGCGGTAAAAATCGCAGTTTTCCTGAGCAGCCCCTTGAAGGAAGTTTCTTGTCTTGTGCAAGTAGGTAGAATTGTTCATTGTAATGGTGAAATAATTAGGCTTACTGGAAGAATAATAGTACCCTCTAGTCGAGGAGACTGGTATTGCAGAAAAACTGATTCCATGGAAAACTACAGCTGTAGAATAAATCTGCTACCAGGTAAGATCAGGGGCTACCACAGTTATTCTTTTCCTTAGAAGAAAACCTCAAATAACTTGTGATTTAACAAAATATTATTGTGTTCGAGTGCTGATCATATTATGTAATACATATTGTGTACTAGGAGGTATCTTTTTCCTGAGCTTTTTAAGATACTGTAAAATACAGCTGCCTTATGAAATACAAACTGTTGTGAAGGGCTGCTGTTTCATATGGGCCACATCTTACTGACTGTGAGGACCAATACATTACCTCCACCCTTTAAGGTCATATACCATATACTACAGTAATTACAGCAGTGGTTTCTGTGGAAACCACTGTGCAATATGAACCACTGTCCCTGTAAGGGATGTAGGAGGGCAAAGGAAAATCACTTAGTTCACTCTCTTGTTGTTTGCTTCATGCTCCACTGCCTCTCCCTTCTTTACGTATCTTCCCCTGCCAGTAGGAATCACTCTACAAGCAGTACCAGCAGCTCCTCTTTCCCTAGTGACTATTACTGTAGCAATAATTATATTCCAGCTGTTCTGCAGGCTTTCAGCCCTTTGTGGAAAAGTGGCTCCCAGTGAGAAATCGCTGGGAATACAAACAGATATGCTGAGACCTGCTAATCTGCCATTAGTCAACAGCTGGTGCCTCAAACCTGATGAGAGCCTGAACTGATGCAGAATGTCCTTGCTGCAGGCAACCTCTGCTGCCAGAGTAAAGCAGCTCTTACATAGCTGGGGTGACATTAAGCCAGACACCAAGCTTCTCTCCTGAGCTGAAAATAGGTAGTAGCCTTTATTTAAATACAATTTCGGTACATGAGTCTAATTCAGAGGTACTGGACTTACACCTACCAAGGCTTCTGATAGGTCTTTTTGCATCTGCAGTAGCTGGGCAAAAGACAA
The DNA here is from genome assembly GCF_031877795.1 of Strix aluco. Lineage (NCBI taxonomy): Eukaryota > Metazoa > Chordata > Aves > Strigiformes > Strigidae > Strix > Strix aluco. Next base: position 13,469,315 of record NC_133935.1, read on the forward strand.
GCATTTTGTTGTTTTCTGCTGTTCATCCCTGACTCCATCAGCCATGGATCCAGGAACTGGGCAGGGCTGCCAAGAGAAGAGATGTGATGGTAGTAACCTAAGGAGGCTTAGGCACATACAGCCAACTAGACTACAATTCTCCTTAGTTACAATTTTTACCTCTACAGCTAACAAGTCATGATTTAAAAAAAAAAAAAAGAAACAAAACCACAACAACCAAAATAACCCCTTGGCCAAATCAGACCAAGATGGCCTTTGTTACATGGTCAGAAAAAAACACAACACGCCTAAGTGAAAAGTAGGGTTTCAAGAACTGGCACACCCCTGCGCACATGCCCAGATGAACATCCAGAATGGGAGAGGGACCAATGTGGGTGCTCTGTGAGAGCAAGTGCTACACAGCTCTAAAAACATGACAGATGTTGTTATCAGAGTCTTTCAACTCATACTTGTCTTTGCTGTTTTTGTGACCTTGTAGAGATATCCTCTGAAAGAGAGCAATATGGTTTCCCGCTACAAGAAGGAGTTCCTGGAACTAGAAAAAATTGGTGTGGGGGAATTTGGCTCTGTCTACAAGTGCATCAAACGCCTTGATGGATGTGTTTATGCCATCAAACGCTCCAAAAGGCCTCTGGCAGGATCCTCAGATGAGTGAGTGTGCTAGCTAGAAACTGCCAGTTGAAATGATGGGCATGTTCTTGAGAGGTGTGATGGGGAAGGAGGAAGTGTGGATCTAAAGGTATCTGAGGGGTGGCATGAGCAAAAACTGGCTGCTGTTGCACTCCCAAGTAACAGTTGGGAGAGCGGGGGAAGTTGCCACTTTAGGCCTATTGGATATAAATGTCTGAGAAAGGGAAGAAGCCACATGTATTGCAAAGTGAGATGACAGTTTACCTGAACTCCTTGGGTCCATGCAGCCAGTCTCTTTAAAATAACAGCTGTCATAGTTAATCTGTGGTATGTTCCTGCCCTGCTGTATGGCCAGCACTGCTGACATCTGCATTGACCAGCTAGTGTTGTCCCACATGCTAAAGCAAAGTCTTTGAGGCTGCCTTTGCCTCTTTAACAAAAGACTTGCTCAGTGATTATTTTTTCTGACAGCTGCTCAGCACATTTGAGTAAGGGCAGCTTTTGCTTCAGCAGCTGTGAGAACCAGTCTGTCTTGCCAAAACCCAGGAGGAAGTCCTAAACACTTCTGCTTTCCCTTTCTCAAGCCAGGCTGCAAACCAGGGCTCCTCTCATGGTCCCAAGCAGGACCCTGGCACTCTGTCACCACTGCTTTTTCTGTGCGTGCTTCTCTAGGCAGCTGGCACTGCGTGAGGTTTATGCTCATGCTGTCCTTGGACATCACCCCCATGTTGTGCGCTACTACTCGGCGTGGGCAGAGGACGATCACATGATTATCCAAAACGAACACTGCAATGGTAAGAGCTGTGATGTTGTTAAAGGCTGAGATCTCAGGATGGGTGCAGTTACCTTCTTTTGTACTTAGACATGGGATGTTCTAACGGAGTTAAATCCAGCTGGTGGCCAGTCACGAGTGGTGTCCCCCAGGGCTCGGTTTTGGGGCCAGTCCTGTTTAACATCTTTATTGATGATCTAGATGAGGGGATCGAGTGCACCCTCAGTAAGTTTGCAGATGACACCAAGTTGGATGGGAGTGTTGATCTGCTCGAGGGTAGGGAGGCTCTGCAGAGACCTGGACAGGCTGGAGCGATGGGCTAAGGCCAACTGTAGGAGTTTCAATAAGGCCAAATGCCGGGTGCTGCACTTCAGCCACAACAACCCCCAGCAGTGCTACAGGCTTGGGGAGGAGTGGCTGGAGAGCTGCCAGTCAGAGAGGGACCTGGGGGTGTTGATTGACAGCCGGCTGAACAGGAGCCAGCAGTGTGCCCAGGTGACCAAGAGGCCAATGGTGTCCTGGCTTGTATCAGAAATAGCGTGGCCAGCAGGGACAGGGAAGGGATCTCACCCCTGTACTCGGCCCTGGTGAGGCCGCACCTCGATTACTGGGTTCAGTTTTGGGCCCCTCACTACAAAAAGGACATTGAATTACTCGAGCGTGTCCAGAGAAGGGCAACGAAGCTGGTGCAGGGTCTGGAGCACAGGTCTGATGGGGAGCGGCTGAGGGAACTGGGGTTGTTTAGTCTGGAGAAGAGGAGGCTGAGGGGAGACCTCATCGCCCTCTACAACTACCTGAAAGGAGGTTGCAGAGAGCTGGGGATGAGCCTCTTTAGTCAAGTAATAAGTGATAGGACAAGAGGGAATGGCCTCAAGTTGTGCCAGGGAAAGTTTAGACTGGATATTAGGAAGCATTTCTTTACAGAATGGGTAGTCAGGCATTGGAATAGACTGCCCAGGGAGATAGTGGGGTCCCCATCCCTGGAGGTGTTCAAGAGGCGGGTTGACATAGCACTTAGGGATATGGTGTAGTTAGGATCTGGCAGTGCTTGGTTAACGGTTGGACTAGATGATCTTTAAGGTCCTTTCCAACCTAGATGATTCTGTGATGTTTTGTCTTACAATGGAGCAAACTGCACTGGGGCTGCAGTTCCATGGAGAATCCATTAAGGGCTCATAATACTTAGACAAAGCTCTGAATGGTGCCAGTGTCTCAAGTAGTGAATATCCTCTAATTTGTGGGATTTTAAAACTGTTCCTCTATGGTGGCTGGCCTGGAAAAGTATTCCCCATGCTGATGCTTGGAGCTGCATCTGGGACTGCCCAGGTAAAACCTGATGAGTGACTTGAGAGCAGTTAAGTGCCATGTCATTCTTAATGAAGGGGAGTAATGATTTGAAGAGTGGCTACCTAGTTGAGATGAGGGCACCTTGCATCTTGGCTAGAAGAAAGGGCTCAACAGCTGCAGAGACTAAATAATGAGGTAAACTGTAAATGGGGTGCTGCAGGCAGGGTGGTACACTCTTACTTAAGTTTGCCCTTGGCCATAACACTGTTTGGGAGACATTGGAAAAGACACCTCTGGGTCCCAGAGGAGCTGAAGGTAAATATGTAGCTCTCCTCTTTCAACTGCTCCTGCAGTCTTGGGGCTCAATGATGAGTGGTGATAGCTGTTTGGGGTAATGACTTTAAATCTGGTGGAGGTAACCATGAAACATAGTGATCATTGCTGCAGCATTGATGCATTTCTTGTGTTCTAGTGGATGAACATCTGCGACTAAAGGAGAAGTAGTGAAAAGCAGGCTGATGGGGAGAGAGGCCATGGTATTTTCTAGTCCTGAAATAGCTAGAGTGCCTTAATGGAGACCCACAAGACTTTGTTTCTGTGTCAAATGTTACATTCTTCAATCAAAAATCTGCTAGTGGGAGCTTAATTTCCTTGTTCCACCATTCATATACCTGCTTTCTGCCTGTAAGCATGGCAAAAGTAATTAATTTTTCCACTGTTCACTTGCAGTAGCAGCAGCATCACTACCAGGTCAGCCTTTCTGGTGCTGTAGGTAGAACTACAGTTGCTTGGTCCTTGGCAAGCTGGAGGCAGAGTGCTCCAAGGCAATGGAAAGGCTGAAGCCAAATGATGATGTCCAGGTTTAATCACTAGAGCATATATAGCTGGTCCAGACAGGGTTTGTCACTAGCAAGCCTGCAAGTGATCTGGGCAATAGTTTCTATTAAGCTATTTCAAACATGCTGCTCCATAAAATCTGTCAGGTCTCAGACTGACTGTTTTCACCTAGGTGGGAGTCTCCAGGATGTGCTGCTGGAAAATGCAAAGCTTGGCCAGTATTTCCCAGAAGCAGAGCTGAAAGAAATACTGTTACAAGTCTCCATGGGGCTAAAATACATCCACAACTCTGGCCTTGTGCATCTGGATATCAAACCTAGTAAGTATAGCTCTCCCCTCCTTTGTTGGAGGATCCTCCAAGTGACCCTCCATGGGTAGGACCTGTATGTAATAGGTCCTTCTGACTGGACCTATTACAGTGCTTCAAAGGAAAGAGGATCTTGCCCTAAAAGGTGAATGTGTTCTGAGGGGTTTTTTTTAAATCTTGCAACTCCTGCTGCTCTAAAACCAAGCCTTCTCAGATAGCTGTAAGCATTTTACTTCTGTCTCATGCTCATCATAATCCTGTCTCATGGGAATCACTTCCATACTGGTGGAACAAGTAGGGCTGCTAATGAAGACGGAGACTTCCTTATTTGTTGCTGTCTTGTTGCACAACACTTGACCTTTGTATGGGAGAGCTGGAGTGAGAAGTATTTATTGTACCTACCCTAAGGGATTAAGTTCCTGCAAAAAATAGTAACAAGCTTTCCTCTCTGCAGCTGAGGATGGGCACCCCCAGGGCTCCCCACCACAGTCACATAGTTATGCTCTTAATAGCAGAGCTCTTCTTTCCCGCTGAAATCATGCTTGTAGCTTGGGGGCAGAGGGAGGGACAGAAAAGTTGATTACGCTGAATATTGTATGCACAAGATGCAACTGTCTTCTGTCAGCTGTATTGCTGAATATGTAAGCTGGGCAGAAAGCAGACTAACAGGTGGGAAGCATGTGCAGAATTTCTCTGACTGCAAAGCTTAGCTACGTTGACAGGTGGGATTTCTACAAAGTTGTCAGGCTGCTGCAGTCTGGCTACCGACACCACACTATTGCTAAATCTCACTGTCTTGCAGGTAATATCTTCATCTGTCACAAGCTGGCAGTTGCAGGCCCTGCTGAGCAGGAAGAGAGTGACAGTGAAGATGAATCCTCTTCTGGTGTGGTGTATAAGATTGGTAAGTTTTAGCCCCCTTCACAACTAGTGTAACATTAGGGCTGCTCATTACTGCTTGATATTGCACTGTCCTGCTGACTGAAAAGACTTGCATACAAAAGTGGTGGCATAGTACTGAAGTAATTCCTCTAAGATGACAAGTCCTAGAAAACTCAGGTGCTTGTCTCCAAGCCCAGATTCCTGAGTAGGAGCAAACTTGCTCTCTTACTCCGTATTTCCTGATTGCTCTGTTGGTGCCTATAAAATGCAGGCTTTTATTGGTGGAGGAGATCTGTATCAGTTTGCTCCACTAGTTGCTTGTTCTTTGTCTCAGGTGACCTTGGCCATGTGACATCGATAACAAACCCCCAGGTGGAGGAAGGAGACAGGCGGTTTTTGGCCAATGAGATCTTGCAAGAGGTACAGCTGCTGGCAGGGTGGTGGGGTGAACAGGGTGGTGAGCAAGTGGGGAGAGATCAACTGTATTGACATTGTTAGTCTGGCATATTCCTTACCTTATCTCCTCTTGTGTCTGGTCCAGCTGTGAAATTAGCAAAATTAACACTTTATTAAGAATAGTGTAGGCATGGGTCTTGTCATGTAAGTACTTAACATACTTCATAAGTAACTTTATCATTAGATTATTGCAACTATTCTACCTGCAAGGGATGAATAGGACAAAACCTTTATCAGTTTAGAGACATTTCATTTACCAGCCCAGCTGAGGTTAAACTGCTGGATGTGATTACCGAGGAACATAGGCACCCAGAGAAATGCCTTGTACAACAAGCCCTGATCGGGTAGTGTGTCAAGGTGGGACGCACAACACACTATTTAAGCTGACTGCAGTTTTGCCACTCTGGGCAGTGAACACAAAGGGAATCAGTATGTAACAACCAGCTTGGATGTGTTCATCAACTCGGGTATTTAAGCAACAGTGTCTTTTTGTGCTGCAAGTGCATTTAGGAACTATTAAGTCAGTATATCACATGCAGTCTTTAGTTTGAGTTGGCCATGGCTAGTTTATTGCCTTGTGATGGAGGCTGGAGGCACATATTTGTTTGGCCATCCTCTGGATTTGCTGCAGCGATCTAATGTAGGCTGCAAGCTCCCCGTGACTGGGTGAAAGCCTATGTGCTGTTAGTTACCAATACTACCTGCTATCAATGTTTTCATCCTGAAGAGGAGAAAACAGCCAACTGGGATGGTGAAGGCAGTGTCATACATAGACTTGTTTGTTTCTTTTTGAGCTGGTATCCCAACCCACCTTTGTTAGTATAGCAAGATGTTCCCTTTCTATAACTGTTTATCTTCTCTCTGCAGCAATACTGCTATTTGCCGAAGGCAGACATCTTTGCCCTCGCACTCACAGTAGCTTTAGCGGCTGGCACAGCACCGCTGCCTCACAATGGGGCCATGTGGCACCACATCCGCAAAGGCAATATCCCACCGATCCCCCAGAAACTTCCTCATTGCTTTCTTGAACTCCTCAAGGTGAGGAAGTAGTCTTGACAGGGTGGAGGAGGTTTTTCCAGTTGGCATGTGACACAGCGAGGGTTAAACCCTGAACTCCTTTGACTTCTAGCTCATGATCCATCCTGACCCAGTGGAAAGACCTTCTGCCACAGCTCTTACTAAACATCCAGTCCTCTGTCCTTCACGTGGAAAAGCTGTGCAGCTTCAGAAGCAGCTAAATGTGGAGAAGTGCAAGACTGCCATGCTGGAAAGGTAGGGCTGGCTTGGGCATGAAGGGGAGAAGACATGGGTGCAACAAGTGCTGGTCACCAGGCTTGAAAGTAGGGTGGTAGTGTTGGGAGACCTAACATGCAGAAATACCCAGTCGGCTCCTGTGCCTGGAGCTGGGAGGGTGGTGGGGCTGCAGCTGTGGTTCACCTCTGGCTTTGAGGTGGCTAAATTAGAGCAGTGAACTTGCATGTTTACTATAACCACGGGTGATGGAAAATACGGATACAATATGCAGCCAGTGGGCAGATGAGGAATCGTTACTGCACTGAGATAGTGGTCTAGCACTTGAAGGAAGAGAAGTACCAGGTGGTGGCCAACATCCTCTTTCCCCTTGCCTCCCTCTCACTGCTGTGGGCAGTAACATTTTGAGGTGCTGCGATCTAGGAACTGCCCCACCACCCCTCTTAGTGCAATAGTCAACTGGGGAATAGATTTTCCATGTAGACAGGAGAGCATATGCTCTGGGAGAGCAGCAAGCATCAAGGAAAAAAGGCAATGGAAAAGAAACATTTACCTTTGTGTGCTACATGTATGTGAGCTACATGTGGCACTGATCTAAGGTCCACCAACACAAATATCTGAAACAATCGGGGGGAAAACTGAGCTAGGGATGCCTCATACTGGTGCCAGTCTAGGTGTTCGTTGCTGACCTGATGCACAGTTTTCTTTGGCAAACCTTCAAAGTTGATCTGTTCTGAAGTAGAAACTCTAGAGAAACCTACAGTAATCTTCATGTCACTCTCTAGGGTCAAATGCAATGCTGGAGTACTGCAGTAACCCTCTTGTGCAAGATTGCTCATAGTTTTTCTTCTGTAGCTGATGGGGATTCATGCATGATGTGGTTTTCTTCCTCTCCTCTTCCTTCCATCTCCCCCCTGCAGGGAACTTAAAGCAGCCCGCCTTGCCCAGACCCTCATGAAGGACCAGCCCTTAGGAAGTGCCAAGTTGCAAGAGTCTGAAACCTCTTCTAAGCAGAGCAGCAAGCGCCTGGTGGGAGGGAAGAGCTGTCGCTCATTTAGCTTTACTTTGGGTTACTGAACTTCTGTGTTGTCTAAAATGCTCTGGTGGCTGAATGGCCCTGTGAAAGCAGAGGGTCTGCACAGATCAATGCCCCATATTAGCTCTCCCTGTCGTGGTTTTTGGTTCCTTCATTAGTTATGATGATATGTTGGCTGAGGGAATAATGACTAGCTTACAAGTGTGAGATCATGGGATTTAAGATTATTGTCCTCAGTCTCTTACCTGATTAATTTCTTGTGTAACTGGTCTCATTCTAGACTTGGACTAGCTTTGCCATACAAGGGAAAGGATGGCATTTCCTCTACTCACTTCCCTCTTTGGTTGGGCCCTATGACTGATGCTTTTGTGGTCTTAACGCTCTGGCCACCTGCATATCTATAGAGGAGAGATTGTGGCTGTACATGGAGACAGCACCTACAGCTGGGTCCTCCTAGAAGTGAGGAGGTAGAGATTATGGCAGACACATTTTATCTACACATCAGGAGACAGACTAGTTATGTAGTAGTCCTGGTGGACTTGGGCTGCAGTTAGAGCGGCATGTCACTGAGGGGGACAAAGAGGAAAAGGGAACACTTTGAGTAAGGGGGCCTTCCTTGTGGAAGTCAAAGGAAAGCTTCCCCTCCCTTAACTTTCAGCAACTGGCACAATGTCATATAACTGATGTGGTTAAGCTTTTGCAGACTAGTTCCTGATGCCTGACTTGTTTTATGTTGATCGGCAAGGACTCTTTGCTTGAAGTGGGGGGAAATGACTGTCATATGCTGGTAGGTGGGTCTGTGTACCATTGCCCTGCCAGTATCTTACATGTGGTGCAACGGCCTGCCTGCAAACTGCAGCCTTTCAGCAAAGATGAGAGGAATCATACCGGGCATTTTAGGCCTTGTCAGTTTTTTGGAGTTGCCCATGTAAAGTGTTATTAAATCTCAACCCCCTGCTTACTGTAAGTTTGAGTCCTTGCTGGCTGCATGTCTAGCTGTGGTAGTTGGACATGAACGTTGACACTGTTATGGGGGAGAGTGTGCAGTTAGACTCGGTTATTTTCAGGTTTTACTGAAGTTTGTTTTCAAGTGTTGGATAGTGCCGGCTTTTAAACTGTTAGATACTATCCTTTAAGAAGCGAAACGTGCAAATAAAGATTTTAATCCTTTTACCTACGACGGAGTGACTTTTTCTTTTTCCCTTCGGGCCTCCCTCCCCGCCCGCCGGCAGCTCCCCATCGCCCGCGGGTGGCCGGGGCAGGCGCTGGCCGCCGCTGGCGGCGGGAGGCCGCTCCCGCCCGTCCCCACATGGCCGAGGGCCCGGGCCCGCCGGCGGTGCGCCGCCCTCTCCCGCCCCCCCGGGCCGCTCGCCGCGGCGGCTCCCGCAGAGCGGCCGGCGGGGCCGAGGGGCGCGTTTCCGCCCGGACCCGCTGTGGGCAGGACCCAGCGGTTCCCTTCCGCTTCCGGCGGGGTGCGGAGGGCGCGGACGGCCGGACGGGTGCGGAGGGCGCGGGCGGCGGGGCCGGGGCGGTGGGGTCGGGTGCTGGCGGCGGGGCCGGGGCTCCCTCCGGCGCTGCTTCAGCCCTGCTTTTCCCTCCGCAGGCGCGGCGGCGAAGGCATGTTTCGGCGACCGGCGTGGCAGGTAGGGCCGGGGGTGGGGGGGGCGGCGAGGCGTGGGTGAGGGTTTAAGGGCTCCATGAGGGAGCGGCGCTCGGGGCGTCCCTCGGCCGGGCCCTGCGGCCCCAGCGGGAGTTTGGCCCTGACTTTACCTCGCCGGGGTGCCCGCAGCGCGGGGGGAGTTGCTCGGGGGGCCGGGGTATTGCTAAAAGCCCGCCCGCCGCGGGGAGGGGAAGGGAGGGGGCGGCGGCGAGGAGAAGCAGCTCGTGCCCCTCCTCAGCCCGCCGCGGGGCTTGTAATAACTTTCTCATCGCGGAAGCTGTTTTTTCGCTGCCGTCCTCAGTCGCAGCGTTATAACTGCGGGGTGCGGGGGTGACCGAGGGTCGTGGAGCCGCTCGCCTCGGCGGCCGGAGCAGCGCCCGCGGGGCCTGTGCTGTGCCACCGGCGGGCGGCTCCTCCTGCACGGACGAGCTGAAGCTGCCGGTGCCTTCACCGCAGCGCCGCATCTGCCCTTAGATAAAAAGTTTGAATTCTGCCACGGGCTTGTCAGGTCGCAGGTGTTATTTCGGTCATTTCTCAAAAAATATGCGGCGTTACCCGTGAAGGAAAGAGGGAAGTTCTGTTTGTGCTTGTACTGTACAAGAATACAAGTGCTGGACCTCGGTTACTCAGGTGCTGGAAGAATGATGTATTAAAAGATCCGATTTGTGTCTGGCATGAGTCTTAGCTGATTTGCATATACATCAATGAATATGACATGCTAAAGAACTTCTGGTTTACAAGTTGCATTTCCTCTGGTTTAGCTCCTCTGTTCAACACAGTCAGTCTTGCCTTCCTTTAACTTTTGCAAAGGGATGAGTTTATCTTCCAGTTCCTGCACATGGGTCTCTTGCAGGGGTGTTCCCAGGCTTTTCTTTCCTCCTTTCTTCTAGGACATGATATTTGCCAGCATCAAGTCAGTTCCTTTTCTTTTTCTTGCCTGTGTTTAGCTGCAGCACTCAGGTTTTTGTGGCCTTGATTTGCTGTTTGCTTGGGAATGAGGGATTATCGGTGCATCATACCGCTTATGGCAGCGGATAGATGTATGTCTTGGGTGCATCTTGTTAGTCTCTGAAGTAGAAAGTTGATAAAACTATCAAAACTGTGTTTGTTTCCAAAAACTGAAGCCCAACCAACTAAATAATCCCTCTGCTTCAAACTTCTCTCTCTCCTATTATGTATGACAGGAGAGCAGTAGTTACTGCATGTCCCACAAATAATTGCTGGAGATGTACCTTTGGGCCATGCTTTTTCCTAAGCAGCTTTTTAACCCCAGTTTAACCAGATATTCTTTGAATAATCCTATTGGCTTCATTTAGCTGAATGGATTTCTTCCCTCTGGCCCCCCATAAGTCACCAGAAAAGAATGTACTTGCAAAACGTCTGTAAGTGTTCAGAAAACAAGGTGTAAAAGCATGTGAATACTGTTCATACTTTGTGTCTTGAAAACTAACATCTCTCTGTTCCTTCAGGTGCTTCGCCAGTTTGTAAGACATGAGTCTGATACAGTTGGCTCATTGGTACTCGAAAGATGTAAGTATCTCCTGAGATGAAACTTAGCTGTTACTCTTTGTGGTTTTTATCTCAGTTTTAGAATGGCTGAAATATGCCAGGAGAGAAACAGATAGAAATGGTAGATCCTGAACGCAGTAACTAAGAACGTGCTGTTTCAAAGAAGCAGACTCTTAAGTAGCTTCCTATCTGGTCTTTGTCAAGTCAAGCAGCCCTTAAGGGGGAAAAGAAAAAAGCCGTGACATGGAGTACAACCTGTAAAAGGCAGGTGGTTGTGCTTTATAAGTGTCAGTGAATCGAGTATGCTGTTGTTGTGTTTTCTAATACCTGCCTTTAGGTGTCTCGTGCTTGTTTCTCAGACTCCCATGTGCCTGAGTGCTGCTGCCCCGGCATGATTTGCTCCAGGTGTACACTTCAGACTGTACCATTTGGTTCATGGGCTCACTGTGCAAGAGTGATGCTTCCCTGACCTCCTCCAGTTGTCCTTGAACAAGGAGAAGGAATAAATTGTGTCCACCTAGTCCTGGTACCTCTGTAAAAAGTAGTGACCCTCTAATTCAGAGGAGAGGGTGTAACGATGCAACTTTGTTGTTTTAAAGGTACTGTTTTAAGGACAAATCAATGTAATGCTATGGTTTTATCGTAATGAAAAAAACAGAAGTCAAGGTAAGTAAATGCAAAATAGTCTCAAGTGACATTTGTATGTGTCTGTGAAAAAGATGACAAAGAAACAGAAAGAACAAAGAACGTTTAGCTTTCTAAATGAGCTTATTGAGCAGTGATAGCAATAGTACAGACACAGTCAACCATCTGCAGGGCCTGAATAAGCCAAAAGTCACAAGAGCTTGCAAAATGGTTAGGAGGTGCAGAAAGTCATTGATCTGGCCCTTGACAAAAGCTGCCAACTTACAACTTGCCGTGATTAGAAGCATCATAAATCACCTGGATATGTATTTACTCTTGCGTTTCAGCCATGAATCGTGTTCAGTTACTCGGTCGGGTTGGACAGGACCCTATCATGAGGCAGGTGGATGGAAGAAATCCTGTTACCATATTTTCCCTTGCAACTAATGAGATGTGGCGAACAGGGGAAAGTGAGACAAGCCAGGGAGGTGAGTCTGCAATGAGCAATGTGCTTCTGCCATGTCTGAGGTCACGTTTGCATATTCAGTAGCACCCTGCTTTGTCCTTGGGCTGTTGTGTAAATCTCTTGGGTGCAGGAAAGTTCCTTTGAGGTCAGTAGAGATGCTGGTGCATTTGTGTGTCTCTTAGTGATCCTCAGCAGCACATACTGAATAGAGATCTGCATGTCGACCTTCCTCTGGAGGAAAGAGCATTGAGTCGGCAGCTTCTCACTGTTGGGGTTGCTAGAGGTGTAGCACGTTCCATGCTCTTATTTGTATTCCAAGAGGAGGGGAAAAAAAAAAAAAAGATACACTTTTCCATTAATTCTTCCATCAGTCTGCAACTACAGATGTCTTTTTTTTTTTTCTCTAACTTTGTTCAATGTGTAGTATGTGAGGGGAAAAAAATTCTAGTATGAGCACTGGCTTCCGGGAAAACTGATCACTTAGTTTGAACTGTGCGTCTGCACAATACCTTCACTTGGACACAGATGAGTGGAACATTGAGTTCTAGCATGGAGCGGGAGATTGATTGCTAGTATACTTCCGTTACCAGATCACTTCTCATAATTTGAGAACACCCACATGTTGAGACTAATTTCTGAGGCTCGCATCAAAAAGAGGATGTGGCATCCAACTTTGTTATTTTTATGTAACTTAGGTGATATCAGTCAGAAGACGACATGGCACAGGATCTCTGTCTTCAGACCGGGCCTCAGGGATGTTACGTATCAGTATGTGAAGAGGGGGTAAGTGAATAACAAATGTGGTTGAGGATTTAATGCTTTAATAATTGATTGATGTAATAATTACGGTGACCAGGAGCTATACTAAGGTAGAAGTGCCATAAAATAAGTTAGCAGACCTGCTACAAACAACTGATGCAAAAGCTTGTGTGTTCAGAATCAGATACAGAGGAGAAAACAGCAGTACAGTTCTCTGACTAGAACCAAATTCTTGATTTTTTTTTTTTTTTTTTTTTTTTCTCAGTGCTCGACTCTATGTTGAAGGAAAGATAGACTATGGTGAATATACAGATAAAAACAACGTGAGGAGGCAGGCCACAACAATTATAGCAGGTAAGAAACAACATACCAAGGCCTACCTTGCCCTAGTAAAATGGAGAGGGGGTGGAGGACCTTTGAAGTAGAGCTTGATTTGTCTTTATCCTCAGTATCCACACTTGGGGATTTTGAGAGAGTGAGTAACTGTACCACTAGATGTCCTCTGTGTCTTCACAAGCAGTGCCAGAAAATGAAAGCACATAGTTGCAAACTGTTGCATCATTTGCTCACACAAACCAGTTGGTGCAGGAGGTAGATGCTGTGTGTTTTAAGAACACTGGTATGTAGTACTTCCAGGTCAGGCAGATGCCTTTTCTAAGCAGAGTTCATCTCGGTTTGGCAGGGAATTTTTTATTCCTGTTTAAGACCGGAGGCTTCACCAACTTGAAGGACCTCTGTTTGTGAAAGATGTTTTCTGTGGGGATAACTTGATGGAAAATTTAGGAAGACCTCAGACTGGTAGCCAGTGGTAGCAAGAAGGGCACAGAATGGATAGGGAGTAGACTTGTCACTTGGGTAGACACAATGAAGAGAACTGGGACTCAACTTTTTTCTTGAGCCTTTAAATAGCGTGAGCATCCTACATCTTTACTGTGGGTACAGCCACTATCTTGTGGCTTTTGAGGGAGGGCTAAAATAATTGGGTAGTAGAGCGAACATTTCTGTTACACAAGTATATCTAAAAAAACTGGGCCAGAGGAGAAGGAAAAAAAACCCAACCACAATTCTGGATATTTCTGCAGCCTCTTTAAAACAATACTAATCAAACTTCCAGATGAACAGTTCAGCTAGCAGTGCTGTAGGTTGCTCTTTATAAATAGCTGGAGGGGAGAAGTGAGTATCTTTTTTTTTTTTTTTAATTAGTATTTATCCTATCAGTTTCTTCTTCGTGTTCAATATCCCCAGTCTCAAGATGCTTTAGAAATTACTGAGGCTTGATGAAATACGAGCTTCCTATAGTCCCATAGGCTGATGAGATGGTAGTGCATACTGAAAATGACAAAATAAAAAGGAAATAAGCTGTAACTGATAGAGATTATAGTCAAAGAATTAAACCGTTATTTTAAAATGTTTCTAGTATCTTTGACTGTTCAGCAGCTTTTCATCAGGTTTAGCACACTTGTTTCATAGTGTATACGATCACCTTCAATTGTCAACTTTCTGGGGAGACAGAGCTCGAATCCTGTATCAGACACTGTTTTATTTTATAAACTATTCTGTTTGAAATACAGGTCTTTGCAGCTTATTTTAACACAAATAAATTGTCTTTGTGGATATGCAGGCTTGCACCAGGGCAAAACAATTTTAAAGATTAAATTTTCTTTTTCTTTTCAGATAATGTGATTTTTCTGAGTGATGGTAGTATGAAAGAAAAGGTGTGAGGTCATTAGTGCTTGGACCCAGGCCATTTCATTCCTTTTGTTTTACAGTGCTTCATAATCCTGTAATCGTGTCTATTGCTGTAGTTTCTTTAAAAAATAAATAAAATGTTTGATACCTATAGGGTATATGTGGGTGTTTTGTTTTGTTTTCCTGTGTGCTTTCTCTCTGTTCATCATCGTTTGGATTTCTTTCTTTTTTGTTCTTCCCTAAGAGAAAAGGTAATATATCAGGCAGCTATATTAATTCTTGAGCTGATGAAAATATAAATGGAAGTCACCCTCTGCATCTTCAGCCATTTTCAAACCTTATATCCTTGGCTGCCTTAACAGTCTCTCTTCTGTTTTGTGGGGCCTGACAGCCTAGTCACCTCTCGCTGTTAACATCCCTCCTCTGTTCTGAGTGTCATTCGCCATTTTTCCTTAACTAAGGCAATCTGACAGTAAGTTTAAAGCAGAGCCATTGACTGACCTCAACTGGTGCTCAGCTTGAAGTTTCTCTGTCACAGGCCTGGAGAAGGCTGCCTGTGCATTTGCGTCTGCCCTTCACTGATCGTAGCATTTGATCAAGTCAGGTGTTGTCTTTCACCAAACCCTGTGTTGGCACTTGCCGCATGAAGACTGCGATGACATCAACGTTCTCATCGCAGTACCTTGTTGGGGTGCTATGCCTATCCTTTGCCATCAGGAGGAGCTGGAGGAATGACTGCCTTGGCTGTTCCTTTCGAGAGGCCTGCAATAGTGTGTGACAAACATTCCTGGTCCAGGATTCTCAGTTAATGTGGGAGTGGCGTTTATTTCGTCTTTGACTTTTATTGTCAGAAGGACAGAATTACTGGTACTGTTAGAAAAAAATTGCACAACTAAAAGGTGTTTCATTCTATTACATGGAGAAGTGGTGAAATTCCCACTGTAACACAGCGTGATGTGAACAGGGAAAGAAAACCATTAGAGGTGACAATTTCCTGCCTTCAGAGCTGGTGGGATTTTGTATCTCCTCTCTCAGCCCAGTACACACCAGGGTTATTTATAGTTTTTGAAGCTTTTCCCTCTACAGAATCATGATCTTGTTTATGTTTCTGTCTGTGAGCATTGTCAGTACTACCAAAAACTTCAATTCTTTCAGTTCAGCATTTATTTCTGGTTGGGTTAATGCTCTAACTAGTATCCTAGCCCCTGTCACTGGCATATTGAGGTGTTAGATGTACTGGAAAAGAGCTCCTTAAAGGGGTTGTTATCCACAGAAGATTGTGCTGTCTTTTTAAATAGGAAATTTTGACTTTAATTCCCTTAACTACTTGTTCAGCCTGAGCTGTTGTACTGCTGGGAGAAGTTGGGATGATGCACTTATATAGTAGTGATCCAAATACAGTTTGTGTTTGGTCCACACAAATTTTTCCTGGTAGCTGAAAGCTGGCGTTTGCCTTGAGCTTTTCTTCACATCTAGGAGGTCTCGAGTGAATGTGCTAAACCTCTGTTCGTTCAGTGGTTACCTCCTTTTTTACACTGCTGTGGTGGTGGAGCTCAGCACAGCTTATGGCAGTGTCTGCTTTGGAGCATGGGAACTGGCCTTCTACTCTGCTCTCGGAGTAGAAGCAACAGCAATGATTTCCTTTGCTGTGCATGGAGTGACCAGAACCATCAGAACTACTCTCAACGACTGCTGCATGGCTCATGCTAATCTCTGCCCCTGGCTCAGGATGGGGACAGAGCTGAGCTAGCATAAGGGATAGGATTAGGTGCCAAGAGAAAAACATTTGCTCAAGAACTTCAACTTTTCTTGCTTTTCCGGTTGTTCTATTTAAAGTTGCTAGTACACTTTTAAAGATTGACTTGCTACAAAGACAACGTATACCTGCTTTGAGAAGACACTGAAAAGCGGTGAAGTATCTTGAGTGTTCATCACAATTTTGCATTAGGGTAGATTTTCACAAATCATTCTACATTAGCAATAAATACAGTCACAGCAAAAATAACCAGTGGCAAAGGTATGTTGTGTGTTTACATCTTATCTCTGCTTTGCTGCTATGTGGCAAAGTTAATCTATAACTAAGTGATTTTGGTTCTGAGAAGATCAGGTGTGAAAGCACCATTCCTACAGCATCTGAGTTGGGGTTTTTATATGGCTCGGTACTTGTTTTGTGAGGAAATGTTAAAGAATGGATGTGGTATCTACTGCGTTAAATACAGTGATACCTTGTTTATAACTAGGCAATGAATACTTTTCCACACTGTCCCTTGGTAAATGGCTTTCAGCTTTTGCTTGTCCATGTTAACCTCTT